>NW_026000229.1:3131038-3135256 GCF_001458135.2 Marmota marmota marmota | reverse complement strand
TTTTTTGTAAAATTTATAGCATGGAGTAGAGCAGGGTGGCAGACTTCCTGTAAAGGGCCAGATAGTAAATACAGTTGGCCCTCATATCTGGAGTTCTACATTCATGGATTCAACCAATTGCAGATTGAAAATATTTGAAAAAAACATTAGTGTCTATGCTGAACATACACCAATTTTTTTCTTGTCAGTATTCCCTGAACAATACAGTGTAACAACTACTTACATAGCAGTTACATTTTATTAGGTATTATAAGACATCTAGAGATGATTTAAAGTAACCAGGAAGATGTGTGTAGGTTACAGACAAATACTATGCTATTTTATAGGAGGGATTTGGATGTTTAAAATTTTGGTATCTGCTATAGTTTGGATCGTCAAGATGTACTTAAGATCCATGTGTTGAAGGCTTAGCTCTCTAGCGTGGTGCTGATGGGAGATGGTGGAACCTTTAGGAAGTAGGCCTAGTGGAAGGAAGTTAAGTCATCTGGGCATATGCCCTTGAAGAAGATACTGAGTCTGGTCCCTCTCCTTTCTCTTTCTTTACTTCCCCGCTGCCATTGGGTGAACAACCCTCCTCTGCTACATGTCTCCATGGGTAATTGGACTGCCATAGACACAAAGCAACAGGGTCAAGTGACCATGAATTGAAAAATGTGAAGCCTTGAACCAAAATAAATATAAAGGAGGAACCTATTTTTTTTTTTTTTTGGCACTGGGATTGAACTCAGGGGCACTTTACCACTGAGCCACATCCCCAGCCCTATTTTGTATTTTATTTAGAGACAGGGTCTCACTGAGTTGCTTAGCACCTCGCCATTGCTAAGGCTGGCTTTGAACTTGCGATTCTCCTGCCTCAGCCTCCCAAACTGCTGGCATTACAGGTGTGTGCCACCATGCCAGGCTAAAACAGAGAACCTTTTGTAATATTTGATTATCTCAGATATTTTGTCACAGTGATGGAAAGCTGACTACACAGTATGGGGGTGATGCAGATCCTGGAATTAGGATCATGTTAAAATGACTGTATTTTAAGTTTTGTGTACCATATGGTCTTTGCCATAACTAAGGGACCCTGAAGTAACTATGGGGACCCTGTCCCAAAGCAACTACAACAGTATTAAATAACTGGTGTGGTTGCATACCAATAAAACTACTTATGTATACCAGAAGGTAAAGTTTGTATAATGTTCAAATGTCATGGAATACTTTTTCTTTTCTTTTTTGGATTTTTTCCCATCATTTAAAAGTATAAAATTCTTTCCTTCCTTCCCTTCCCCCTTCCTTCCTTTCTTTCTTTCCTTCTTCTTTCTTCTTGAAAGTAATCTCAGGAGTGCTTTACCACTGAGCTACATCCCCAGTCCTTCATTTTTAAAAAAGTTTTTTAGTTTGAGACAGGGTCTCACTAAGTTGCTGAAGCTGATCTCAAACTTGTAGTTCTTCTGCCTCAGCCTCCTGAATACTTGGAATTATAGATATGTACCACTGCTCCTGACTAAAAATATGAAGTTCTTTATTTGCTTTCCAGCCATACTTACTGTGGGCTGGATTTGGCCACTGGGCTGTGGTTGGTGGATCCACATGTGGTGTAAAGTCTAGCAGTTAGAATCAGCCCCTGGGTTCTCACCTGGGGGGCTCTCTTCCTGGCCATTACCTATTTTATGAGCTTTGATTTCTGTGTTGGTAAATTGGAGATGACAAAGTGCCTCCTCACAAAGTTGTAAAGATGTAAATGAGAAATGTACAGTGGTTGGGATGGATGCTTATCATAGTACATGTTAGTTTATTTCAGTTTCCATTAGCTTCTCTCTCTCTCTCTCTCTCTCTCTCTCTCTTCCTATTTAATGTCCTACTCTTAAGTGTATCTCACATATTAAACTTCCCAATTGTACTTTGCTCTCACACTTTCCATGGTAGGTTAAAATAAGAGGCCTAAACTTGAGTTGGTATTTAGTTCCACAGATCAGGATAGATGCTCATCTGTGCATCATAGGACCCTGCTCTTCTCTCCCTAGGGTTGTGTTTCCTGGTCCTCTCCTGGACCCAGCCCGGGAACCTGGTTTACCAGTTTGACAGGAGAGAATCTCCTGGTTTTCTCAGTTGACTGTCATTAATTGTCTTAAGATAAATCAGGTACATCCCAGCCTGGTTGAAGTCACTTTTTTCCTGACTCACTAATATGGCCCTTTTGCTAACCCAAATTGTGGGGATTCAGCTGGTCCTGTTGATGCTCTAGATCACATTTCTGTCAGTAAGTCTTCCAATAAATTTCATTATTGCAATTCTAAATCTATGTTCCTCTCTTCAGTCTCATGGCACCTCAGGGCTTGTCTTCATGCACTAGGACTAGATTATTTCAGATGAGTTTTGAATGGCAGAGGGAATAGACTCAGGCTAAAGAGCCACACATCCTGTTTATATAAATGAAAGAAACATGCACACTGAACACTATGCTGATGAAGAGTAGATCAGTGGCTGCCAGGGATTTAGGGGTTGGGAATGAGTGTACAAAGGAATAATAAAGGATTTTGGGGGTGATAAAATTGTTCTGTGTTCTGATTATGGTGGGGGGAGGTACATGGATTTATACATATGTTAAAATTTATTAAACCATGGGGACTAAATTTTACTGTATAATAATTTTTTAAAAATTATTATTTATTTATTTTTTTAGACATACATGACAGTAGAGTGCATTTTGATATATAATACATACATGGAATGTACATACATCAATCATATTATAATAATTTTTACATAAAAGATTTTAAGTTGTTTTTAGTAAAATTAAAGTTTTAGTGAAGTTCAACAAACCTGTATTTATCACATAGCATATTCAGAGCACTTTTCTATAAAGGTAAAATGGTGAACTTCCATGACTGTAAAGAAACTTTAGGAAAAAACTTGTCATGCAATGACACACATAACTTAATCAGTACTGATTAGACTTTGGAGAGTGTTAAAGAAATATGTATGACCAGGCAGGACAACCTGAATAATTTCCCATTCCATATTCTCTCTTCTCCCATGCACACACAGCCAGTTGGGAATCCCTGGATTAAAGCAACTAGTATGAAATTCGAGTAGGTAAATATTAAAGACTAGGTTCTTAGTTGTGAAAACTGGTAGGAAATTGATGGGATATCATTTGGAAGACTCATACTTTGCAGAACTAGAGTAATATATTCGTTTCTTCATATTGGCCCTCAGTAAAGAAACCAGTATGTTCACTTATAACTAAGTAGATCACACTAAATCTGTTACAATTGTAATTTGTGTATTTTTCTTTTTTTAATATCAAATATTCAGTTATATATTATAACTTTCCATCACTGGGGGAACATTACAAAGAGACTGATAAGTGGCTAAAACATTTTGAAAAATAATTACAAATTAAAAAAATTTTAATTCTCCAGATGATGGTGTTGATATTCAGAGTGGAACCAAGAAAGAAGATCTGAATGACAAAGAGAAAAAGGATGAAGAAGAATGTCCTGTACCTGCATTTAGGGCCAAATCAATCCTGGAGAGCTGGGTATGGGGCAAACAACCAGGTATTCTAATCTTCTGAGGTTTTGTACTTTGGAAAGCTTGATCTAACTAATACTCCTTTATTGAATACCATAGATGAACTTTTTTGTTTGTTAATGGAATCTTCTAAGATTTAATTTTTTTGTATTGTGATAAAAAATATATAAATAAAACTTACCATTACAACCTTTTTTTGGGGGGGGGGGTACCAGAGATTTGTTACTGGGCATGCTGAGCAAGAGCTCTACCACTAAGCTACATCCCCATCCACTTTTCAATTTTGAGACAGGGTCTCACTAAGTTGCCCAGGCTAGATTTGAACTTGTGATCCTGCTGCATCAGTGTGCCGAGTATATGAGATTACAGACATGTGCCACCATACTGAGTCATTACCTACTCTATGAGTAGGTATTTTAAAAGTATGCATCAGGGACATTAAATACATTCATATGTGCTACAGTGTAACCACCATTCACACCCTGAACTCTTTAACAAAACTAGAGCTTCCATTTAATACTGACTGCTCACCCCCAAGCATTCTAGTTTTGTCTCTATGCGTTTGACTTTTCTAGGTACCTAATGGAAATGGAATCATATACAGTATTTGTTCCTTTGTCTTTGGCTTACTTCACTTAGCATGTTGGTTTCATTTTTTTTTTTAAATTTTCTATTTTTCTCATGTTTTCTATC
>NW_026000229.1:3016572-3130284 GCF_001458135.2 Marmota marmota marmota | reverse complement strand
TCCCTCCTCCTCCTCTTCCTCCTTCTCCTCCTCCTCCTCCTCCTCCTCCTCCTCCTCCTCTCCCTCCCCTCCCCCTCCCCCTCTCCTCCTCCTCCTCCTCCTGTTCTTCTTCTTCTTTAAGTATTTTTGTATGTTTTAATTAATTTATTTATTTAGTGGTGTGGAGAGTGAACCCATGGCCTTGTACATGGGAGGCAAGCACTCTACAAACTGAACTATATTCCCAGCTCTCAGTCTATTCTTTAATCTTTATTTCTTTTTGCTTTAGATTCTGTTTGCTTTTCTATCTCGAGTTCCTTAAGGTAGAAGCTTGTATTATTTCCAGCAACCAGGGAGCATGCCTGGATCGTGGCTGGCCATATTTGACCACCTGCCTGCATAAGAAATAGGCAAAATGGTGGAAAAAGGAAAAAATAGTTCTATGTAGTTTGATAAGCTGGGGAGAAGCAGCGAGATTGCTTCTCTGCTGGTCTTGTAGAAGTGGTTATAGTTTAAAGAAACAAAAGCAGGTGGTATAGAAATGTAGATTCAGCTAGGCTCTGCTTAATCAGAAACATGTCAGTCTCAATTTCCTTGACATCTCCTCAGCATGAATGAAGAAGTAAAAACAGTTATCAGGAAGTTGCTTTTAATTTCAAAAGACATCTGCTTCAAGATTATTGATTTTAGATCTTTTGTTTTTTTATATCAGTGTTCAAAGCTATAAATTCCCCTCTAATTAATTAGTGTTTGCAGCCTACAGATTTGCAAATGTTGTTTTCATTTTATATTTATTTAAAACATTTTCTTTTAACTCCACTTATAATTTCTTCTTTGATCCACATATTATTTGGGGATTTTCAAATACCTCATGTTAATGATTACAAATAATTTGTTGAGGTCAGAAAACATATTCTCTGTGATTTCATTCCTTTTAAGTTTGTTGAGAATTGCATTACAGCCCAGGATGTAATCTATCCTGTTTAATGTTTTCTATGTCCTTGAAAACAGTNTTTTTTTTTTTTTTTTTTTTTTTTTTTTTGATATCAGGGATTAAACCCAGGGGCACTTAACCATGGAGCCATATCCCTAGCCCCCCTTTTTTCTTTCTTTTTTTTTTTTTTGTGACAGGGTCTTGCCTAGGGCCTTGCTAAATTGTTTAGGCTGGCTTTGCCCTGGAATCTTCCTGCCTTAGCCTCTGGAGTTGCTGGGATTACAGGGGTGCACCACCACACCCAGCCAGTGTTCTGGTTTCTGATGAGGAGGTTCTTTTCTTTTCTTTTTACTTTTTATTGATGTCTAGCTCCCAGTGCGATAGACTGGGCCTGCGGAACAGAAGAGATTGTGCTCTTGGAAACATGTTAGAAAGTCAAATCCTAGCTGGGTTTGGTGGCCCATGTTTGTAATCCCAGTGGCTCACAAGTTTGAGGCCAGCCTTGGCAATTTAATAGTAAGACCTTCAGCAACTTAGTGAGACCTTGTCTCAAAATAAAAAATAGAAAGGGTGAGGCATATAGCTTAGTGGTAAAGTGCCCTGGGTTAAATTCCCACTGTTGCTCCTTCCTCCTCACAAAAATGGAAAATATAGTGATTCTTCAGGAAGGCTAAAGCTCCAGGAAGGCTAAATTTAGATGATTTCTTGAAGGAATTCCTCTTGGGACATGTACTTGAAAGGCCTGTCTCTGTGAAGGTGCTGTTCATAGCAAGGGCTGAGGTGCCTGCCTCTTGGTGCTGGATCAGGCTCCTATTCTGGAGGGTGACTTGATGTGGGTGCTGTGAGCACAGGGGTGCTGCTTCACTTATATATCTTTCTGCTTGTCCATCTTGAATCTAGTGTGAAATTTAGAGTGTTCTTCATTTGGTTTTCCAAATAACTATCAGCTGTTAGTTATTGGAGCTTTTGATGCAGAAGCTCTAGGCTTGGCATTCTACTGCTGGTGCTGTTCTGATGCCCCATGAAGCACCATCCTGGGACTCCTGAGGAGTGGTGAGATGTGAATCTCTAATCCTTCTAAAACCTCCATTCTCATGTAGAAAGCATAATCAGGCCGTAACAACCCGAAAACTGATGTCTTACATCCAAGGGAAGTTAGTAGGGGTGTTGTCATTTTTGATGCTTTGAGGCCCATGATTGTTGACCTCATGCCTAATAAGCATAGAGGTTTAAGCACATGAGAGTCCCACTCTCATCCCAGCACTGGGAGCAGTGCTGCTATAGGGGGTTGATGGGAAGTAACCAGATTTACAATTCATCCATAATTATTTATATTCTTTGACTTAGACTTAATTGAAAGACTAGAATCCTTTGAATTATTTTCATTCTGGTGATCATTTTTTAGCTCCTTAAAAATCACTCCTTAATATGAAGATTTTTCAAAATGTACTGAAGTACAGAGAATAGTCTAATGAAATATCACTTATTCATCACACACTCTGACTAGTTATTTCTTCCTCTTCTTAAATAGTTCCATAAATGTATTAACTTTTGTGAGTCATGCATGATGGGTATTTTATGGAAACGTTGTTTTTATTTTGAATTTACTTTCATAACAAGAAAATGATGGCTAGAGTTTTTCTCTGTGTAGGAAATATTCTGCTGAGGAGTTTAACTCTAGATTTGTATTAGTAACTTTTACATGATATTATGGAGCTACAGCATACCATGTAGGCTAAGAGTGGTCTGTGCTATATGTTGTATTCTTCTGTGTGATCTTGCACATGTTACTTAACCACTCTGTGTCTCAGTTTCCTAATCCACAAAATGGGTGGATTTTGTGGATTAGGAATGGTCTCTTGAGACTGTGTGTGAAGATTGCTTGAGCTAAGATTTTATACTTGTAAAGTGTTTAAAACTGTTTTGGCATATATTGTATACTTGGGTATCATTTTTCATCATAATCAATTTTTGCAGCGTTAATAACAATAGATGCACAAGTTGTTGACGTGTTTTTTCTTGCCATGTTTTCTAGATGTGAATGAACTGAAGGAATGTCTTTCTGTGCTGGTCAAAGAGCAGCAAGCCCTGGCTATCCAGTCAGCCACCACCACCCTCTCAGCCCTGAGACTTAAGCAGAGGCTGGTGATCCTGGAACGCTACTTCATTGCCTTGAACAGAACTGTTTTTCAGGAGAATGTCAAAGTTAAGTGGAAAAGCAGCAGCATTTCTTTGCCTCCTGTGGACAAAAAAAGGTAATAATAAAGTGAAGTGGTGACTGCTCACTATATAACTCAGGGTCTTTTGTTTAGGAAAGTTTAGTTTAGGGTTTTGGTATAGTCCCTTTCCTCACTGTGTGGAATTTTGTCTTTGCTTTCCCTTCTCTGTGTTAGGTATATTTTGGAAGATGAATTTGCTGATTTGCTCATGGACTAACGGACCCTTTTGCATATTAGTGTCATTGTTTCAAAGACCTGTTTCTTTCAGTAATTGTCGAAGCCAGATAAAAGTTTAGATCAGTTCCAGTCTAAGGTTGAAAATGGGATCTCAATATTGTAGTTTTGGTTTAGCTTTGCGGCCATTAGGAGGTTTAAATAAGGCTCTAGTAAAACTGTGTTTTTTCCTAAATATAGTTGCTTAACAGACTTGTTCTCAGAAGACTAGGTTGCCAGATGGGACTTATATTTCATGTGGTTAGAAGTTGGCTTTATTTGGTTGTATCATGACTTTTACTCTCAAGAGCACATGGAAAGTACAGGAGACAGAAGGAAGCATGGAAAACCCATGCTCACCTTGCCCTAGAGATAAGAGTGCTAACCGAGGCATATTTCTTTGATTTAAAAAACTTTAAATCCAGTTGAAATCACATTGCATGTCATATTTAGAGTATAGCTTAAGATAATCTAAGCCAAGTGACAGATAACAGTCAGTAGTGTGATTCTTCCTTTCCTTCCTAATTGGAAAGTGACATCCTGCCATGATGGCCATTAATCAGAGGTCTCTGCACATATGAGGAGCAGTAGATGCTGAGATTATCCAGGTGCCCTTGTGTGTTTATCAGATCATTATTTGTTTTGAGAATATTTTCCTGATTATGAATACAGTCTATAGTAGGAATACTATAGCCTATGTGTGTGTATGAAATACTATACAGTAAAGGTAGAATTTGCTATTCATCATTAAGTTAATGTTATACATATGCATTTTTGTATTCTAGTTTTTTTTTCAGAATGAGTATTATGTTCTAACATTTGTGTAATTTTTTACAATATGCAGAATGAAATTATGACCTGCTAAGTGAACATATGTTTATTTACTTTAAAATATTTTTTTCGTTATAGTTGGGCACAATACCTTTATTTTATTTATTTATTTCTATGTGGTGCTGAGGATCAAACCCAGGGCCTTACACGTGCTAGGCAAGTGCTCTACCACTGAGCCACAGTCCCAGCCCCTAAGTGAACATTTATAAGTAATAAAAATTTAAAAAGATGTGAGAATGATTAGGCACAACTAACTCAGCACAATGGGGTGAAGTGGGCAGGACAAGTGTAAAATACAAATGACCAAAAGTGAGACTGGCTAGGCTGTGGGTGTTCCCTGTGTTGTTCTCTATCTGCTGTTCTCCTACTTACGTATTTATCTCTTTTTTTGAGAGGGGGTTATTGGGGATTGAACTCAGGGGCACTCAACCACTAAACCATATCCCCAGCCCTATTTTGTATTTTATTTAAACACGGAGTCTCACTGAGTTGCTTAGTGCCTTGCCATTGCTGAGGCTGGCTTTGAACTCACCATTTGCCCGTCTCAGTCTCTGGAGCCGCTGGGATTACTAGTGTGCGTCACCATGGCTGGCTGTATTTATCTCTTTATTATTTATTTATCATTGGCCTCCCCTCAGTTAGAATACTGCTCCCTGTGATTGTTTCATGAGCATTTTCCCAAGTATTTAAAATACTTGGTAGATGTCTTTTAGTTTTCTTAAAAAGAAAACATTTTAGTTGGCATGGTAGCACACGCCTGTAATCCCAGCTTGGGAGGCTGAGGCAGGAGGGTCACGAGTTCAAAGTCAGCCTCAGCAATTTAGCAAGGCCCTAAGCATCTTAGCGAGACCCTGTCTCTAAATAAAATATTAAAAGGCTGGCAATGTGGCTCAGTGGTTGAGTGCTCCTGGGTTCAATCCCCAGACCAAAAAAAGAGAAAACATTTCCTTTACAAAGGACATTTGGTAAGAGTTTTTTTAAAAAATGAAACTAAATGTTACCTATGATATGGCCATCTAAAGAAAATCATTGATCACATTGTGGTCCAAATCTTTCCATATTCTTTGTTTCAGTATTTCACATTTCTTTTACTGACCAGTTATTACATCTCCATGTGTGTATCCACAGTTCTCGACCCACAGGCAGAGGGGTGGAAGGGCTTGCCAGAGTTGGATCCCGAGCAGCACTCTCCTTTGCCTTTGCGTTCTTACGAAGGGCTTGGCGGTCAGGTATGTGTGCTCAGCATGTTCTCTTTTCTTGATATATGAGGAGATTTGGGTTCTGTGACCAGTTCTGTCCCATGTATCCTTGAGCCGATTTCGTATGTTCTCTGCTTCAGTGTCTTTTAAAACAAGAGACTTCTGAGTCTATTTGACATTTTAAGCCTATGCTTAAAAAAATAAAAAGGACTGAGTATTGTGGCACACACTAATATTACTTACTTAGGAGGCTGAGGAAGGTGGATCTCAAGTTCAAGGACAGCTTTGGCAATTGAGCAAAACCCAGTCTCAAAATAAAAAATAAAAGAACTGAGAATATAGCTCAGTGATAGAATGCCCTGGGTTCAACCCTCAGTGGCCAAAAAAAAGTTTTCATGTATATCTTGCCCCCTAACTGAACCATCACCACGGGATACCTCAGTACTGATTTATTTCTAGAAGGCTAAGAACTTAGTACAGGTTGAATACCCCTAATCAGAAAATCTAAAATCTGAAACGCTCCAAAATCTGAAACTTTTTGACTATTTGACATGGTGCCACAAATGGAATGTTATGGGTCACAGTCAAGATACATTTGCACTAAACATATTGCCTTTAGGTTACATGTATAAGGCATATATAAAATATAAATGAAATTTGTGTTAAGACTTGGGTCCCATCTCCAAGATGTCTCATTACGTGTATGCAGATATTCCAAAATCTGGAAAAAATTTGAACTGTACAACACTTCTGATTCCAGGAATTTCAAATAAGGGATGTACAATCTGTTTTGCCTCCTTGATAGCCCCCAAATATACAAATGATTTTGAGACAACTGTGTTAGATTTTGGTTCATCAAATGAGTAACTTAGTAGGTGACAGTGGGCATCTTCTCACCTGAGGGTTGGGAGACTTAGCTGGAAAGTGAAGGAGCTCTGCTTTGTCAGTGTTGCCTGAGGGGTGGTCAGCCTTTCTGACTTGTGTATGTGTGTGTACATGTATGCCCAGGTGAAGATGCAGACCTCTGCAGTGAGCTATTGCAAGAGTCCCTGGATGCCCTGAGAGCTCTTCCTGAGGCTTCACTGTTTGATGAGAGCACAGTGTCCTCCGTGTGGTTGGAGGTGGTAGAGAGAGCAACCAGGTTCCTCAGGTCTGTCGTGACGGGGTAAGTTCTTTCTTTTCATACCTTCCTGTGGGAACAGTTCCAGCATGCTTGAGAATCGTTTCTTTATAGCTAACCAACCTATAGGTTGGTTTCTTACCTGTTATTTCAGCACACCCTTAGCTCTGATTCCAGGTCTTGGCTCTCAGATGTTCAGATGGCATGATTTATGATACTCTGGTTTGACTCAGGAAGTTGTCATATTGAATGGGGTGGATACTTTTGTATTTTACTATTTTTAAGGCATTTGATGATTTGTTGATTCATCATTCATAAAGTGAGCACTTCTTGTGTGTCTCTTGGTCATAAATAGGAAGGAGCCACTGTTCTGAGGGTTGTGTGGTACTTGGTAGGTAACATGGTAATAAAGAGCTACTCAGGATCAAAATATTTAAACTGGGTCTAGAGATGTAGCTCAGTGATAGAACACCTGCTAGCATGTGTGGGGCCCTGGGTTTGACCTAGAAAAATAAACAAACAACAAAACAAAATGTTTAAACCTATAGTATGTTAACTTTCTGTCACCACTTGTTACTGTGGCAAAATACTTGAAGTAATCAACTTAAAAGGAAGGAAGGTTTTGTTTAAGAGGTTTCAGCCCGTCAGTTGACTGTTGCTTTGAGTGTGTAGCAATGCAGTATATATGGCAGTAGAGCCGGTGGTGGAAGAGACCTGTTTACCTCATTGTAGCTGGGAAGCAGAAAGGGGATGGGGCTAGGATCCTGATATCATAAAGGGTGTGCCCCCAATGACCTCACCTACTTTCACATAGCCTCACCTCCTAAAGTTTCCACCACTTTCCTGTAGTGCCTTGGGCCTGAGACCAAGCTTTCACAAGTGAGCCTTTGGGAGATCATCTCAGATCCAAACAGTACTGCATAGCTACTCTTGAGTTGTTTGAATATGAATCATTGTCTGTAGGGAAGACCATGAACTGTGGTCTTGGATGCTGTGTGTTTTGTAATGGTTTCTAAATAAAGCAAATGCAGGGCTGGGATTGTGGCTCAGTGGTAGAGTGTTTGCTTCCCATGCATGAGCCACTGGGTTTGATCCTCGGTACCACATAAAAACAAATAAATAAAGATATTGTGTCCAACTACAACGAAAGAGAGAGAGAGAGAGAGAGAGAGAGAGACAGAGAGAGAGAGAGAGAAAGAAAAGAAAGAAAGAAAGAAAGAAAGAAAGAGCGAGCGAGCATATACTCAATACAGAATTCAGTTGCAAAGATGAGTAGAGGAAAAATGAGTTCTCTTTGCAGTCTCCTCTGTGGGGTCTATGCCCTCAGGCTATGAATCTGTTTCTTGAGAGTGCTGGTGAAGGTGTTGCCACGGAAATTTAGGCTGAGGGCCCTGATGATAGGCTTGGAATTAATTTCAAAAATTCCATTGTAATGTTGATATTGTAAGATCCTTCTTCCCCACTCTTGGGTTTAGGAATTTGTTATATATTACAAATATTTCTTTTGATCAGATATAAAACTAAGCATAAAAAAATTTGTGTTAATGCTTCTAATAAAATATTATCTTTAGAGGCCAGGGATTTGGCTCAGTGTTAGAGCATTTTCCTAGCATGTGAGAGGCCCTGGGTTCTGTTCCTGGCACTGCAAAAACAAAACAAACACTCATCTTTCCCACCTCTCTCTCTTTACAAGTTAATCATACATTTTAAGATCTCTGATTAAATTTGTGTAACAAATGTCAGAAACCTGATTTTAAATATCAAAAATATATCTTCTATTGGAGAGAGAATTTAATTAACATGTTGGTATGATTTTATGTTGTGCTGCTTTCTCTGATTTTCTTTTTTTTTTTTGAGAGAGAGAGAGAATATTTTAATATGTAATTTTTAGTTCTCTGCGGACACAACATCTTTGTTTGTATGTGGTGCTGAGGATCGAACCTGGGCCGCATGCATGCCAGGCGAGCGCGCTATCGCTTGAACCACATCCCCAGCCCTCTCTGATTTTCTTGTCCTGCCACTGTTGCTGTCATTTCAGAGATGTTCATGGAACTCCAGGGACCAAAGGGCCAGGAGGTGTTCCCCTGCAGGACCAGCACTTGGCCCTGGCCATCCTGCTGGAGCTGGCTGTGCAAAGAGGCACACTGAGGTGAGTGGTGATAGGCCTGAGCTATCTTAGGAGTTGCCTGAGTCTCCACACATTTCTTTCATTGTGTGGCATTTCATTGCGTTGTTCCTGTAGTAAATGTAGACTTGTGTCCCAGGGTCCTGTCTTCCTTCTAAATCTAAGTCCTTCTAAATGTATGTTTTCTTCCTTTTTTTTAAATACGTAGCTGTCTAGTCATCTAGGAATTATTATTTTTCCTTAGTTTTTCTTTCTTTTTTTTTTTAATTTTATTTTCTGGTTTTAGGTGGGCACAATATCTTTATTTTATTTCTATGTGGTGCTGAGAATTGAACCGAGTGCCTCACGCATGCTAGGCGAGCGCGCTACCATTTGAGCCACATCTCCAGCCCCCTTAGTTTTTCTTAAATTATTTTTATTCCATTAACTTAAGATTCTAGAAATTTCCTGTAGGAAGTACTTTGTGAATGTTGTAACTGGTTTTTTATTTCTGATCAACAGAAGGTGGATGTCTTGCATTAAAATCTTGGCATTGATTCAGTGATTTTATTGCCAAGAATTGCTTCCATGGCATTGTTTGAATTTCCTTTAATATTTAAAGCCTTTCTTTGCCTTTATTTATTTAGTTGCTGGCTTTTATTTTTAATGGGTCATGACAAAACAAGTTAACCTGTTTTTGCCTGAGAATAAATATCTTTCCTCCCTCAGCCAAATGTTGTCTGCCATCCTGTTGTTGCTTCAATTGTGGGACAGCGGGGCACAGGAAACTGATAATGAGCGGTCTGCCCAGGGCACCAGTGCTCCACTTCTGCCTTTGCTGCAGAGGTTCCAGAGCATCATCTGCAGCAAAGACATGCCACACACAGAGGGGGACACACATGTAAGTATCACAGGAAACTGTGTTTAGGTGCACCCTTCATTCTAGTTATATTAAAGACGTAGACCTTTATAAGCAAGGCCATGCCGCAGTCTGGCTGGGCACAAAATCACGAGCCACTCAAGCAGGAACAAACTTTATTTCCAAAACTCCCGCGAACGCCACGCACGCGGCCTTCTCCCGCACGCGGCCTTCTCCCGGGACACACCACACCAACCGGAAATCCCTCTTACTGCACTTCCCTAACCAATGGGCCGAGTCGGACAGCAGGGGTCTAATATCCAATTGAATGCACATCTTAACATAATCATTATCATCTCAATGGCGTCACCTTTCAACCAAAAATGCCATGCGTCATTCCTATGGCTATGGCTCTTAGCAAGGCCAGAGTGCATATCCATGGCAATAATGTGTGTCCTTGATAATGACAGTAGTGAGTCAGATGGGACAGGCATGGGAGGCCAAGTGTGTGTTACCTTGACAAGGTAGAACATCACAAAAGCTGTTGGGATTCATCCATATGGCAGTGAGTGGCCAGAGCCACCTCTGAGCTACAGGTCTTGGACTCTGCATTCTCATTTTTAGATTGTGTGATTTCGTAGGAGGAATATGTCATGACATGGATCTAATGTACTTTTAGAGAGACCTTCCTCTTGCCATGTGATGCTCTGTGCCACCTGGGAATTCTAACAGCAAGAAGACCATCACCAGATAGCCCTCAACTTAATAGCTCCAGAACCATGAGCCCAAATGAACCTCTTTTCTTTTTGAAGTAGACCAATACAGCAAAATAGACTAATACAGTATCTAAAATTCACTTTCCTTCATAGTCAAGCATAGCACAGCAGCTGCTTCGCACAATCAGGCATTAACCCACATACTCTAAGGACTCAGTGGTTCTGGCTCAGCACAGAGAAATCTGCTCAGTCAACATGGTAATTTCTCTTCTGATAAAGCCAGTTATGAGTAATTACTCAGTTATGAGTAATCACCTCCCAAAGATGCCACCTCTAAACATTGTTCTCAGATTGTTTCTACCTTCTTAATGTCTCACAATGGTAATTACATTTTAACACATGAACCCTTAGGAGACTGAATCAAACCGTATCCAAAACATAGCAGAAATGATAGAAGATGCAAAGAAGGCTTGTTCACGTCCAGGAAGGAGGAGTGGGTTAGTAGAGGAAAGAGGAGTGGTATAAATCCTGACACTATTTCAAAAGCAAAGCCTGAGCAATAAGTCATTATCAGCTCTTACATAGATGTTGCAGGGAGGTGCGCCTAAGGTCAGGGCTAAGGTCAGTGTGGAGAGGAGCCACAAGTCCTATTAAAAGGAGGTGGTTTAGAGCTGGGGTTGTGGATCAGAGGTAGAGTACTTGTTTAGCATGCATAAGGCACTGGGTTTGATCCACAGCACCACATAAAAACAAAATAAAGGTATTGTGTCCACCTACAACTAAAAATATATATTTCTTTTTTTTTAAAAAAAGGGAGGTTGTTCAAAATAGAAAATCTCACTTTGTCCACATCAAAGGAATCCACATATGCAATCATCTTAATTGTCCATGTTAGTTCCTGCCCAGGAGACCTAGGTGACCCTTCATCCTCTATCACATCCATTGTGCTGTTTATGGAAAAGACTTGAATCAGCAAGCACAGACTTCATTGTCAATGCAAAACCAAGTATAAAACACAAACTTGCAAATAAATATCAGAAAAGAATAGTGGAATAGTGGTTCATTTTGTTGGCCCTTCCTGTGTGTCAGGCACCATGCAAGGCACGTCATCTGAGTTGTTCCTGTGTTTAGTCCCAACTCTACACTTCACCAGTAAGGAGGCTGAGATAGTGGGGGAGTAGATGCTGGGTCTGTTCTGGAACCCTAGAACTGCTGTTCTTTACAAGTCTATGCTGGATTTTGCATCTTTTCTGGAAAGAGTTGACTATTCCATTTTTTTATGTTTTGGCATGCTTTATCTATCATTTAGCACTCTTAAATGATAATACAGCTTTTCTGCTTTTGGAAGAATTAGAACTATGACTTAATTTGGAAATAAAATTAGGTTTTCCCCAGAGTGGGCAACATTTAGATTAAGGGGTTTTAAATTTTCGTTTGGTTTAATAAGGGACTTTGTTTTTAATTTTCAACACCTGGTTGAAGTACTGTGTTGTTCCCATGGAACTTGTTCTGTGTTGTTCCAGGGACCCTGGGGGCAAGCATGCCTGTAGGATAGTTTGGCCATAGTTATCCATGTAGAGTCTGCACATAGGCTTCAATTACATTTGATGGAATAAATATATAGATGCATAGTCAGTGTTGTGTGCATTTATATAGTAATAAGTGAATGGATATATAGTATAACTATCATCATCATTTAATGGCTAAAATGAGCGGATTTTATAGATAATGCATAATCGTAAGCACCAACATAAAAACAGTGATTAGAGGCTAATTGTGTTACTTTACTTTTTTCCACCATTTCTGAATGTTTGTTTACTTTTTGTTATTTAGCTTTTATCTGGCCCTCTGAGCCCCAATGAAAGTTTCCTGAGGTATCTCACTCTTCCTCAAGATAACGAGCTTGCTATTGATTTACGACAAACAGCAGTTGTTGTCATGGCTCATTTAGACCGCCTGGCTACACCCTGTATGCCTCCTCTGTGCAGCTCTCCTACATCTCATAAGGTATGTGCTAGAGCAATATTTACTTATTTTTTGCAATGTTGGGGATTGAACCCAGGGCCTTGAATATGCTAGGCAGATATTCTGCCACAGAGCTATACCCTCACCCTCTGGAGCAATATTAGTAGCACTCTCATATTCTCATTCTTTGCATGTGTAAGGCTTACTTTTTCTGGTATTGGCAATAAGAGCTGGCTTATAGTTTTTAAATGTTTTTACAGTTCAAGTATTGTCACTGATACCATAGTGATTGATGGGCAAGCTGAGGTGCACGAGGCTTCTGAACCCAAACTAGGGTCCCAAGAGCTCACCTTTTATCCACATGGCCACAGGCCTTCCTGCTTGGTGAAGGAATTTCTGCCCAAAGTTAGTCTTTTTTTGTGGTGGTGAGATTGAACGTAGGACATTGCGTATGCTAAGTATGCATTCTACCACTGGGCTATATTTCTAGCTCAGAGCCTTTTTTGTACACTCTGAACATGGGCTCTTAGTATGCAGTGATGGTTATTGTACAATGATGATGTGATGATGTAGTTATATTTTATATATGATATATGTAATAGTGATAGTGGTAGTAGTGATCTGCATGTGTGGAGAGTACCTGGGGAATGCCAGCCCACCAGGGACCTCACACATACAATCATAAAAGATTGAAACAGTCTTCCCCCATGGTATCCATTAGAAAACCAATGTTTGGAATGGAAATGAATATTGTCAGGGTCACATAGTGATCTTAGTTTTGAATCCAGATTTCTCTAGCCTTTTATTTTTAATATGAATAAGAGTTATTTTATTTTATAGTTATATTTAAAAAATGAGTAATGTAATTACATGGTCCAAAAGTCAAAATTATATGCAAAGAGATACATACTGTTACTTTATTGCCCTCTGTTTACCCAGTGTCCCTCCTGGTTGTTTTCACTTTTCTAATTTCCTCTGTAGCCTTTTGTTGTTCTCTGGAATGACCCTATTAATGGTAGCGTGCTAGAGTTATTCTGTGTCTATTTTTCTCACTAAATATATATGTTAGAGAGTGTTCTGTATTAATAAGCAGAGCTTCTTTTTTAATTTTTTAAAACTAGCTTAGTATGTCATGTATGGATGTATCCATCTCTCTTCCTTTTTAATGTAGTCTCCTGTTGGTGTATTCTTGGGTCATTGCTAAAATTTTGCTACCCAAATACTGTCGCAGTAACCTGCCTAGTACATGTGTTTCTCCATCTGTGCACACGTGTGCACCCGTCCATGTGTGCCAGTGGGATGACTTGTTATGTGCTCGGCATCTCTAGATTGCTCCCATACAGTTTGGTCTCTTTCAGCTCCACCCATAAGGGTAGTTACCTCCAGCCTTGTGTTTGGGCTTTTGAGTTTTTTCCTGTTATGGCGCAAAATGGTAACCTAATGTGGTTTGAGCATTTTAAACTACTTTGAAGGGCTGTTAATACTACTTTTTATTTTTAAAATTTTTTTTGGTAGTTGTGTATGGCAGCATACCTTTATTTTACTTTTATGCTGTGCTAAGATCGAACCCAGTGCCTCACACATGCTAGACAAGCATTCTGCCACTGAGCTACAGCCTCAACCCAGCTGATACTACTTTTTAATGGGCTTTGTTAAAATGAAACATTATGGAAAAGATAGCCTGTTTATTTGTTTTATTTTTACCTGTTAACTTAGGTAATGTGGAATATTCTGAGTTATTTTGATTTTTTTTTTTTTAAGTTTTTATTGTTGGTTGTTCAAAACATTACATAGTTCTTGATATATCATATTTCACACTTTGATTCAAGTGGGTTATGAACTCCCATTTTTACCCCGTATACAGATTGCAGAATCATATCAGTTACACATCCATTGATTTACATGTTGTCATACTAGTGTCTGGTGTATTCTGCTGCCTTTCCTATCCTCTACTATCATTTTGATGTTTTGAATCAGCTTCCTTTCTTTCTTTCACTTGCTTTGTTTTTAGCTTGTAAAATATCAGTATTATTCCTTGACATTTTTTTTTTTTTTTTTTTTGCTATAAAGGAAATGTTTATTTACTCCTTTATCTTACAGGGATCATTACAGGAGGTCATAGGCTGGGGTTTAATAGGATGGAAATACTATGCCAATGTGATTGGTCCAATACAATGTGAAGGTCTTGCCAACTTGGGAGTCACGCAGATTGCTTGTGCAGAGAAGCGCTTCCTGATCCTGTCGCGCAATGGCCGTGTCTACACGCAAGCCTACAACAGTGACACACTGGTGGGTGTTATGGATGCTGTGGCTGCAAGCTTTCCTAGGTGGGCGGGATCTCTGCTACAGACACTACATGCTCTAGCTTTCTTCCACATCACTGATAAGCATCTGTTCTGTATGTTATTAATCATATTTAATAATCTCAGAGTTAATCATTATTGTCAAGGATTTGAGTTGTTAAGATCAGGAACTCCTTACAGAGAAACCCACTGTTAGATACCTATTTATAAACCAAATTTTTATATGTAAGCCCATTTGACTCTGGGGCCAGGAAGGTAACAGAAGAGGGAGTTTGGGCTTTATGGGAATGGTGGCATCTTGGGGACATGTGCATTCTCCTTAAAGGAAGGTACTTCCCCTCTTGAGCTGTGTGTTCCTGTTGCTCAGGGACAACCTGTACTACCTGGCACTAGTACTAGTCATGCCAAGGACCACTTGGAAGTTGTCTGCCTTCTTTTGGTTCATGGTGGGTTGGGTGGGACTTGAGAACCAGACTGCAATCTCTGGAGTCTTACAGTCTTTCAATTAGAACCCGTTGGTTCAGCATATACATGATTGGGGATAGTCATTCTGTTTTCATTATCTTTCAACTTAATACTAATATTCTTATTTTTACCATTTTAGGCCCCACAATTGGTCCAGGGTCTCGCTTCCAGAAACATTGTAAAAATTGCTGCTCATTCTGATGGTCACCACTACCTGGCTTTGGCTGCCACTGGAGAGGTGTACTCCTGGGGCTGTGGGGATGGTGGACGGCTAGGCCACGGGGACACTGTGTATGTACAGCTTATTCCTGTATGGGTGATTTGTTCATTGTTTTACTTTATGGTACTTACAGTTTACCTGTTCTCTTGTGTGGCTATATCCAAAATAGGATGGAAAAATGGAATATGACTGGGTGTGTTCCAGCTGCCCCAACATGTAGGGCTCAGATAGAGAGGGGTGCTGTGATATGTCTTCCTTTAATGACTCCTTTAGGAGCTTTGCCCAGGAGTGGAGGATGATGGAATCAGCCGTCTTGCTTGTTCTCCCAGATGAAGTAATGGCCAGCAGTTGCACCCATACCTTATTTTCTGAAGCAAATCTCATGTGTTGTCCCTTCATTCAAAAATATTTTATCTGTAACCAGCCAGTAAGGCCCTCCCCTTCCCTTGAACCATAGCATTGTTTTCATAGATACAAATATCAACAGTTTCTTGTTATTACCTTTTTGATGGAAGCTTTTGATTACTGTGAGAGAATAGAAATAAAACACAGTGCTTGTTATAAATGTCTATTTATAAAAATGGAGAGGCCTGCCAGTTTCCATGGAGTGATAGACACTCATACTTTGCTGTTGTAAGTGGAGCCTGGCAGGAAAGACTTTGGCATTAGGCGAAATTGAAGCTCATAAGTGTGTTGATGTGATTAAGCACACTTCATGTGGTTAGAGCCATGAGTAGGAAGTGGGCAAGCGCACCATTGGGAACAATGCAATCCTGACTGAAGAGACCAGAGGGCATATAACCTGTTCACATTGCAGGGTGGGGATGTGGGACCATTGCTCATAAAATCTGGGAAGAATCTCAATCCTTAAGAAAAGTAGGATACATGTAGTACATTATTCATGCAGAGTTAAAAAATATCCCAAATGTGATAGTCATTAAGGGACTCAAACAAATGTGGCAAAACTATAATGAAAACCAAAGTAACAGAATGCTTTTTGTCAGACTGGAGAAGGTGGGATTGGCATGGGCACATGAGACTTAAGAGGCTCTGAAGTAGAGGATGGGAAGTATGGGTGATTTGTTCATTGTTTTACTTTATGGTACTTACAGTTTACTAAGTACAAAATATTTCTTAAGAAAATCATTCTTAACTGATACTAAGTGCTAGAATGAGTAACTTGTCTCTTGTTCTAGGAGTTTAGGGAAGGAAAAGATCAGTACAGGTTGCAGGAGTTAGAAATTTTGGGGGGGAGTTAAACTTAAGCTAAACAAGAAGGGAGAGGTTATATCCAGCAGAGTCATGGCTGTCCCTCTCTGACCCAGTGTCTCTAGTGGGTCGTAAAGCAAGTAAACCATGTCTTTTGAGAGGCTAAAGTGGGTTTGTATAGATTTTCAATAAAATAGGAAATATTCTGGATTGTAAGCATAGGGCATTTTGAAAATGTCAAGATTTCTTTAATTAGTAAGACTTTTCTCTGCTGATTCTTACTTTATTGTACTTTCTGATATAGATCGTAGTGTGGAGTGAACCCTACTGGCTTCATTCTGTCAACATGTATTTAACAAATATATATAAATCTCAGCCACCTTTTTGAGGTTTACATACAATCAGATGAATCAGTTTGAAAGATATGATTGAATGGGTTTTGTCCAATGCAAGCAGTTGGGGAACCACCAGAGTCAAAATACAGTGTGTTTTTGTTGGTTCTGAGGCTTTCTTTGTACTCTTTGCAGATCCTTGCTCCTCATCTCCAGCTCCTGGCAACCTCTGATTTTCCCTTTGTTATTATTATTTTGTTTCTTCAAGTATTAACAGTATGTAAGATTTTGATTTTGGCTGCTACTTTTTTTTGTGGCGCTGAGGAGTGAACCCAGGGCCTTGTGCGTATGAGGCAAACACTCTACCAACTGAGCTACATCCCCAGCCCCTGATTTTGGCTTCTTTAAGTTAGCATAGTGTTTTTATTTTTGAGGGGCAGGAGGGGGGGATACTAGGGATTGAACTCAGGGACATTCGACCATTGAGCCATATCCTGAGACCTATTTTGTATTTTATTTAGAGACAGGGTCTCACTGAGTTGATTAGCGCCTCACTTTTGCTGAGCCTGACTTTGAACTCTTGATCCTCTTGCGTCAGCCTCCCAAGCTACTGGGATTACAGGTGTGCACCACCATGCCCAGTTTAGCACAGTGTTTTAAAATCCAGCCATGTTCTTGGGTGTATTGTTTTGATTATGATCTGTTGCTGATGAAGGACTATGGTTTGAGACATTGTAAATAAAGCTTCCATGGATTTTATTGTACAAGCCTTATCTATTTATTTATTCTGTGGTACTGGGGATTGAATTTAGCACTTCATACATGCTAGGCAAGTGTTCTACCACTGAGGTACATCCTCAGCCCTTTTTATTTTATTTTGAGACGGAGTCTTGCTCAGTTGCTGAGGCTGTCTTCAAACTTGTGATCCTGCTGCCTCCGCCTCCTGAGTAGCTGGGATTACAAGTGTGTCCCACTGCACCTAGCTGTAAAAGACTAATAGACACTGTTTTTGATATTCTGCTGGATACCTTAGTTTGTGTTGTGTTCCAGTTTAGCAAGAGTGTTGGCAATGTAATGTTTGAATTCTCTCTACTTAGTTATTTGTAAGATCTGTGATAGTCTATTCTTTTTTTAAAAAAGTTTAAAATTTTTAAATTTTTGAGATAGTCTATTTTTTTTTTTTTTGCAGGGGGGGGGTGGCATACCAGGGATTGAACTCAGGCTCTTGACCACTGAGCCACATTCCCAGTCTTATTTTGTATTTTATTTAGAGACAGGTTCTCACTGAGTTGCTTAACACCTTACTTTTGCTGAGGCTGGTTTTGAACTCAAGATCCTTCTGCCTCAGTCACTCGAGCCACTGGGATTATAGGCTCATAGGTGTGCGCTACCATTCCTAGCTTGATAATCTGTTCTATTATTATTATTTTTTTTAGTATTTTTAGCTGGCGATGGGACCTTTATTGTATTTATTTATGTGTGGTGTTAAGAATTGAACTCAGTGCCTCAGACATGCTAGGCAAGTGCTCTACCCCTGAGCTGCAACCCCACCCCGATAGTCTATTCTTTTCTTAGAAATATACAAAATTTAAGTTTATTTTAAAATTAAATATATTCACTTATTTGTCCAGGTGTAGTAGATTTATTATTGAGTCATTGTCTTCTGCATGGGGTCAGCAGAATTTCTGAACACTTATACTTCAACATTTTGGCTGATAGTCTATTCTTTTTTTTAATTTTTTTAATCTTTATTTTATTTGTTTTTATTTTTATGTTGTGCCAGGGATCGAACCCAGTGCCTCACGCATGCTAGGTGAGCGCTCTACCACTGAGCCACAAACCTGGCCCCTAGTCTGTTCTTGATAGTGAACTTTCTTTGCTAACACTAAAAAGTGCTTAGAAGGGAATTCATATTTGTTCTGTTCCTCCCCACAGGCCTCTGGAGGAGCCTAAGGTGATCTCTGCTTTCTCTGGAAAGCAGGCTGGGAAACATGTGGTGCATATCGCTTGTGGAAGTACTTACAGTGCAGCCATCACTGCTGAGGGGGAGTTGTACACCTGGGGTCGTGGGAACTACGGCCGGCTGGGCCATGGTATGTCTCCTTTGTGAGAACATGAGCAAGTGATAGAAGGTTGCCTCATCTGAGACGACTTAAGTAACACATTTACATCTGTTTGAAGGTTCCAGTGAAGACGAGGCCATTCCAATGCTGGTAGCTGGACTTAAAGGACTGAAGGTCATTGATGTTGCATGTGGGAGTGGGGATGCTCAAACCCTGGCTGTGACTGAGAATGGTAGGTAGAGCTCGTATTACCCTGGGCAGATTCTCAAGGATGCTGATGGCTACTTGCCCGGAGGAGGGACATTTGGAGTAGAGTGACCCTCACAAAGCGGTTTTGCCCTGTTTACCTTTAGATGGGTGTGGGTCTCAGTGGCCTCAGTGAAGAAGCCCATGAAGTTCTAGGACTTTGGCTTATCCAAAGCCAGCCAGTTCATTAGGGGCCACTTGTTCTTCCTTGGGTATTTTAGTTTTTAACTAAGAATCAGAATTAAGTGGAATAATTGATTTTCTTAATTGTGTCTGTTAATATATTCTCTGATGTTCAGCCATGCTTGATTCCTTGTGGCAAATCCTGCTCAGTCTTTGTGTATTGTATAGTCTGATACCACATTGTTTCCTTGTTTTTAATTATTCTTTTGTGCTTGTTAAGAGTGTATTCATTTTCTATTTTTTGGTACCAGGGATTGAACCCAAGGGTGCTTAACCACTGAACAACATCCCCAGCCCTTTTAAAATATTTTTTTTAGAGACAGGTCTCACTGAGTTGCTTAGGGCCTTGCTAAGTTGCTGAGGCTGGCTTTGAACTCTCAATCCTCTTGCGTTAGCCTCCTGAGCCACTGTGCCTGGCTATTTATCAGGTTTGATGTTTTGAATCACTTTGTTTTTTAAGATTTGTATCTGTCTGTCAATATTATGTCAGTCTGTCTTCAATTATCATTGGGGAATATGTCTGTTAGAATCAGCTGGGGAATCTCTCAGCCTGCTCTTTCCTACAGAGTTGGAACCACACATTGAGAATTGACTTCTGGGAATTTCTTTGGTGAATGATCAAAGATTATTTTAGGCAATTTCATATCCACATAGGTCCTACTACTGTTGATGGAACAACAGTGCAATCATCTTACTTTTGCTACTGTAAGTCCTAGAGAAGGATGATCTCATCTGTCATCTGAAAGGTTCTTTCTGGCATGAAGCTTTTGATTTGATATTTCATTGTTGTTTTTAAATGTCCATTGTTGAGTGAGTAATACTTTACAGAACTTCTGACCAGGAAATATTTATTTATTTATTTGAAGTAGGTTTTAGGTATATTGCCCAGACTGGCCTTGCACTTCTGGGCTCAAGCAGTTTTCCTGCCTCAGCTTCCTACATATCTGAAACTACAGGCTTGGGCCACCATGTGCAGCTAGGAAATATTTTCTTATGTAGCTATGTTAGGATATTGTCCTTGGTATTCTTTGTATAAAATTGCTGTGTTAAGAAAACTTTATGATTATAATGTTGATGTTGAATAAATTGCCATGAATAGGACTTGTGGATTTGTCTATCTCACTCTGATATTTCTTTAATGAAAATCTTTTAAGGAAATGTCCTGGTCTACACCATATTTTGAGAGACTAGTACAGTAGAAGCATCCTGCCCTGTGCGGTCTGGTCTGAGGATGGCTTCACCAAAAAACATTGGTGAAAGTGGGGAATTGCCAGGTGGGCTGCATCAACAGCAGAATTTTAGCCAATGTGTATAAAAGTGTGTGTACTCTGCGATCTTTGTGTGTACATCTGCTGAGTTTCTTTCATGGCCATCTAATAGTTTACCATCTGCTGTTTTCAGTTTAGATCAAGGGTTGGCCTGTTTTTGCAAATAGAGTTGTTTTGGAACATAGCCAAATCAGATCGCTTATGTGTTGCCTGCAATTGCTTTCCTGTGACAATGGCACAATTGGGTCATTGTGACAAAGACTACCATCCATAAAGGCTAAAAATGCTTACCAATATTTCAGAAAATATTTGTTGATCTTAGGTATAGTTTATTTGAAATAGAATGGGGAATTTAATCATTTATGGAGCAATCTGATATTTTCTTCCTTCTGATTTTCTTTTCTTTTACCTCTGCCTGATTTAATAAAAAAGCCTTTTTTTGTTTTGTTTTTATCAATTCACTGTGTTGAGGTTTTGCAAAGTATTCAGTTATTTTTCATAATTAAAGAAATTCACTTTTTTTGCAATTATATTTTAGCCCTGTAGTAATGTTTAATCAAATTATATAATATTTGTACTGATAAATGCAGTTAGAAACAAATATAATGCAACAATTGAACTGTGGTCAGTGTGATGGGAACAGAAGCATGCAGATACACTGTACAGTGGTTAGTGAACTGTAGCAGAGTGCTGTGGGCCTCAGTTCCAGTGTTTTCTGCAAACAGTGGAGTTTTTGTTCTGTGTTCAGCATTTTGTTGAAGTAGTATCAAACTAGTAAGTGTCAGGACTTTGTTTTTTATTTAATTAAATAAAGCAGCCCAGCTTTCCTTTTTAAAAGTTTTCTTCTATATTAACATGAAGTAAAAATTAGATTTCATTTGATCAGTAAACCCCAGGTTAATATTAACTACATACATTGTTGATCTAGATTTGTGTGTGCTATGTTATTTTCAGTCATTAAAAAACTTCCATAGAAATGTACGGTTATTTTAACCTAAATACATTTGTATTTTCTAGGGCAAGTATGGTCTTGGGGAGATGGTGATTATGGGAAATTGGGCAGAGGTGGTAGTGATGGCTGCAAAACACCAAAGCTGATTGAAAAGCTTCAAGACTTGGATGTTGTCAAAGTCCGCTGTGGAAGTCAGTTTTCAATTGCTTTGACAAAAGATGGCCAAGTTTATTCCTGGGGGAAGGGTGACAATCAGAGACTTGGACATGGAACAGAGGAACATGTTCGTTATCCCAAACTGTTGGAAGGCCTGCAAGGTAAGTACAGATATATACTTCTAAAACTCTTTGAGGAAGTTTCCTTGATAATCTTTTAAAGTCTTTTTAGATTTATTAACCTGACATTCCATGAATGGACTATCATTAGAAACTTTTACTAATATCTTGATAAGCGTAGGTAGTAATTGAAAAGTGATTTGTATACATTAAATTATAGACTTGTTTTCCCAAATTCAATTTGAAACCCACTCAGTTTTGCTAATATTGGAGAGTTGTTTTTTTTTTTTAATGGTAAGCACCCCTTTGTCAGTGCAATGAATTCAGTGAGGGTGACTTCTGTCTTGGCAAAGTCAGATGTTCTTAACTATAGATTCCACTGAGACCATGGATACATGTTGTGTTGTGGGGCCACAGTGGGAGGCTGGCTTGGATGTACCTCAGGTGGTCTGATTTAACTTGTCATTGATGCATGTATCTTGCATGCTTTGTTGCACAGGTGTCCAGTGTGCATTGGAGTTAGAGGGAATAGGTGGGAGCCCAGATGCATAAGTATGAAAGCAGGTATCTCTTCAGTGATCTGTCAATGTGGGCAGAAAGGATGGAAACATCTGTAGGAAGACTTTTTTTTTTTTTTTTAGTTGTAGATGAACACAATACCTTTATTTATTTATTTTTATTTTTATTTTTTTCTCTTTCTAGCAATCCTTTAATTCACAAAAATTGTGTTTGTATACATATATGGTACCCAATATAATTTTTTTTAGGATTAGTTTTTTTTAATTAATTTATTTATTTTTGCATTACTATTTATTTATTTTTATGTGGTGCTGAGAATCAAACCCAGTGCCTCACACCTGCTAGGCAAGCACTCTACCACTGAGCCACAACTCCAGCCCAGAAGGCTCCTTTTTAAAAAAATATTTTTTAGCTGTTGATAGAGCTTTATTTTATTTACTTACTTATATCTGGTGCTGAGAATCAAACCCAGTGCCTCACACGTGCTAGGCAAGCCTTCTCCTGCTGAGCTACAACTCCAGCCCCTGTAGGAAGACTCTTGAGTGCTACTAAGCCACTCTTACAAGAGATTGTATGCTGGAGGAAGTGGGTGACTATGGAAACCATGGTGATTGGATTTTAGAAAGGATTTTTTTAAAAGGGGAAAACTTCTACACCACTTGCCTTGGTGGCGGTAGGCAATCTCCATAGTAATGGAGAGTTGGTGCAGTAGTGGTGAATTGACAAGTAAACATGGAAAAGGGGGGAGTTTAGTGAGTGGTGGATCATCAGGTGGGTTCTGTAGTATTTGCTCGAGTTAAGGAGTGAGCAGCCTTTTTCTTAAAGGGCCAGATTTTAGGTATTTTAAGTTATTGGGCCTGACTGTTTCCACCCAAGTTTATTCACAAAAAGAGACCATAGGCTGCATTTGCTGGAGGACTGGAGTTTGATAGATCCCTGCACTAATTCATTCATTATTTTTTATGTTTTTGCCTCCTTATTTAGGGAGTTTGAAAGTTGGACATTAGAGTTGCTAGTTCTTTTCTTCATTAGTTTTATTGTAAAGCATCTTAATATGTTGATCATTAGGAGTCTTATGTGTTCATAAGATATTTATTATTTTTCAAGGTTCTGAGATAACAGTTGTAGAGTAATATAATTCATTGTATATTAGGGAACTATATTGGAATTTCCTTTGCCTCTTGTTTATATTCCCCTACTAGTAAAATATCTTCCTCAGTACATTTATTAGATAAATAATTTACTATGAGAGTATTTAAATTATTGTTGGTAAAACTTTTTTTTTTTGATGTTAACTTGTGGTCTCTTTAGATGGAATCGTTCTTACTGTAGTAGTTTCTCAGCTGAAATATATGTTGACATTTCTCAGAAGCCCTTCTTGTTTTGGTCATGTTAGATTTACTCACAAAGAAAAATATCCTTTAACAGTATTTAAATAGCAAAAATGTTTTAAAATATTTATATCTTATGACTTTGAGGGAAAAATATATATCCTTTTAAGAATATTTCCCCATTGAATAGTGTGCTTTGCATAGTTATACATGGGATTGGAGAATGTGATCTAATGATTAACTAAAGATACGCTGTTTCACTTATGTAATTACTTGTCAGAATTTGTGAGATTGTTTGGTAGCCAGGGAGTGTTTAAAAACCAAATTCTTCCCATCAAGAAGTCTCTTACAAGAGTTGGATGAAAAGAGGCCACAGGAGTAGTTTTCATAAAAGCTTCCTGTGAAGTGACACTCTTAAGTATATTCTCTAATCCACCAAAATTCTTGAACAATGCAGAGGGACAAGGGATCAAACTCAATCCTGTGATCTTCCTAATTAATTACCGAAGCAGTCTTTATACTATATTTAATATGAATCTCATAAAATTAAGGATGTGAAGTTTTGAATTTTCATTCTAAATTTGTTCACTGGGGTCCTCAGTAAATTACTTCATATCATTAAAAAACAAAACAAAACAAAAACACAGTAGTCTCTTTCTTAATGAAAATCAAGTAAGGAGAAAAAAAAATCAATAGATCCTTTTCATACCCTAGCATTAGTTTCTTTGTAGGCTAGGGGTCCCAAAAATTTAAAGCTGAAAAAAATAACAGAAGCTATGTTTTTTTTTTTTTTTTTTTTTTTTTAAAGAACATATATTTTTAGTTGTAGATGGACACAATACCTTTATTTTATTTATTTATTTTTATGTGGTGCTCAGGAATAAACCCATTGCCTCCCATGTGTTAAGCTAGTGCTCTACCACTGAGCTACAACTCCAGTCCCCAAAGCTTTTATAACATACTCAAAGCAAATGAATTATGCTTAATACTAAGAAATTATCTTGGCAGTATTCGAGGCCCTGGGTTTGATCCTCAGCACCACATAAAAAATAAATAAATAAAACAAAGATATTATGTACAAGTAAAATAAATAAATATTTTTAAAAAAGTTAAAAAAAAGAAGTTATCCTGAAGAAGTTAATTATAAGTGCCTTCTGATCTCAATAGCTGGGTTCAGATATCTTTTTTGCACCAGAAGCTACAGGTTTGAAGCTGCAACTGTCTCCCTCTTTCCTCATAGGAAAGAAGGTGATTGATGTGGCCGCAGGCTCCACCCATTGCCTTGCTCTGACAGAAGACAGTGAAGTGCATAGCTGGGGGAGCAATGACCAGTGCCAGCACTTTGACACCTTGCGTGTAACCAAGCCGGAACCTGCTGCACTGCCAGGACTGGATACCAAGCACATAGTTGGAATTGCCTGTGGGCCTGCCCAGGTACTGAGTATATAGTTTGGTTTGGTATTTTGTACAATTTTGTTTTCCAGTTTTTCATTGCTAGTGTATAGAAATACCATTGATAACTTTTTGCATGGTCCTAATGTTCTGTAAATGTATGAAGCCACAAATTAGTTCTGTGAGCTTTACTGTAGTTTCTTTGGATTATTTTTTTTTCTCAAATAATTATGCTATCTCCATATAGAAACAGTTTTCTTTCTTTTAGTCTATACTTTTTATCTCTTTTCCTGACTTTGTTGCACTGGCCAGAAATTCTATGTGATGGTAAATAGGAGAGACAAGAGTGGGCATCCTTGTCTTACTTCTGATCATAGAAGAAAAGTATTCAGGCTTTCATTCTTAGCTATGAGGTTAACTGTGGTGTGGCTCACGCTTACTTTCCTTTCCTTTCTTTTTCTTTTTCTTTTCTTTTTTGATGGATGCCTTATCAGATTAAAGCAGTTTCCTTTAATTCCTATTTTGTTTTTTGGAAGTTTTCAAAAATCCTGAATGGACATTGAAATTTGCCAAATGCCTTTTCTTCTCAAATAATAGTTTTCTCTCTTTTAATCTGTTTATATAGTGGAATATACTAATTTTCAAGTATTAACCATCCTTGTATAACTGGGATAGACCTCACTTGCTCATTATTATTGTTATGTTTTTAATATTTATTTTTTAGTTGTAGTTGGACACAATACCTTTATTTTATTTATTTATTTTTATGTGGTGCTGAGGATTGAACCTAGGGCCTCGTATGTTCTAGGCAAGCGCTGAGCCACAACCCCAGCCTACTCATTATTTTTAAAGGAAGTAAATCATTTATTTATTCATTCATTCATTTATTTTTGAGGTACTGGGAATTGAACCCAAGGGTGCTCTACCACCAGTCCTTTTATTTTCTGTTTTGATGTAGGGTCTCACTAAATTGATGAGGTTGGCCTTGAACGTGCAAATTTCCTGCCTCAACCTCCTTAGTCACTGGGATTACAGGTGTGCAAGCACAATACCTGATTAGATATTTGTTCTTGGGTGATTTTCATGGTTTGTGGCACTCAGGAATTGTTCCATTTCATTTAGGTTGTCCAATTTTAGTACAAAAAGTTTCCTTAGTATTTTTTTTTTTTTTTTTTACTAACCTTTTGAAGTCTGCAGGGCCTGCAGTGATATCTTGTTCTCTTTTTAAATTTCTGATAGTAGTAATTTGTATCTTTTCTCTTTCTTTGTCAGTTTTTAAGGTTTTTTAAATTTTGTTGATCTTTTCTATTTTTGTAGTTTCATCCATTCACTCCCCCCACCTTTTTTTGGTGGGGGCGGTTAATTTCATTGTTTTCTGCTCTTTTTTTTTCACATTAGCTTGTATTGGGTTCACCACGTCTTCTTTTTTTTTTTTTTTTTGGTAACTTAAAATGGAATCCTAGATTGTGGATTTTAGGCCCTTCTTATTTTGTACCATATAAGCATTTTCCTCTACATAGTGCTAGTTAACTGCACCTACAAATTTTGATATGTTTTTATATTTGTTCATTTCAACATATTTTCTAATTTCTCTTGATAATTGTTTTTTGAGAAATTGTTTCTGTGTGTTTTAATTTTAAAGTGTTTGGAGCTTATCATATTATCATTTTCTAGTTCAATTCTGGTTTGATTGAATAAACTATATGATTTTAGTTCTCTTAAATTTTTTAAAATTTGTTTTATGTCTCAGGATAAATTCTGTGTTTGCTTAAGAAGTGTATGTATTTAGTTTTTGTGGGGTGAAATGCTCTATAAATGTCAGTTAGATCCAGTTCATTGATAGTATTGGTGGAATTACTCAGTTCTTCTAGATCTTTGACAATTATTTGTTTTCTCTCTCACTAGGAGGGTAGTATATATGTACCTAACATTTCATTATCTTCTTAGAGCTACTGTTGTACCATTTTAAGGGGATTGAGGGCCTCATTGCCATCTACTAGTGTATAGTACTAACTTTGAGAGTGAAAAGATTTTTAGAAACCTTTTTTTTTTTTTCGATGTGGCAAAATGAGATAGGGTTAGTGAAAAAGGAGAGGAAATTGGAAACTGATAATATGTGAACTAACCAACAATCAAAGGACAAATCCATTTGGCAGTTAGATGAGTAGATTATAATTTAAAAACATTTTTAGTTATAGATGGGCACAAGACCTTTATTTATTTATTTTTATGTGGTGCTGAGATTTGAACCCAGAGCCTCACATATTCTAGGCAAGTACTCTGCCACTGAGCTACAGCCCTGGCCCCCATTTAAGGCATCTTTATATGTACAGTGGTAAATCTTTACTATAGGACAGACCAGTAGCTGAATTTGTAGATTCATCTTAAGTTCTTTTGTCTCTTTCATAGAGCTTTGCCTGGTCATCATGTTCTGAATGGTCCATTGGCCTCCGTGTTCCCTTTGTGGTGGACATCTGCTCTATGACTTTTGAGCAGCTGGATCTCCTGCTGCGGCAAGTGAGTGAAGGGATGGATGGAACTTCTGACTGGCCCCCACCACAAGAAAAAGAGTGCATGGCTGTTGCAACACTGAATCTTCTACGACTTCAGGTGCCTCTGCTTCTTTTATAAGTATCGCAGGAATTCATAAGAACGTTTGTGCATATTGAAGAGCATTGGTTTTTAGCTCTCTAGGTGAACTGCTCATGAAACTTTTAAAGCATTTTAGAAGTAATTATGATGGAGTAATGTTAAAATTTGATCTGGTCATTTTATGTTTATCCTGGAAGTCAGTCTTTGCATGCAGGTAAGAGTGTGTATGGATTGTGTTATTTCTGCTACCATCAACTTCTTGGCATTTGTTGGTGGGGGATAGTCTTGAATTTACTGTTGTTTGTAGGTGGAGAAATGACTGGTGAGGTAGAAGGTGGTTGAGAGAGAGAGTAGGGTCCTAGCTGAGAGACTAGTGCTAGCCATCTCTCCTCTGGACTGTGGAAGCTCTGTGCAGTAAGCTCAGTTCCCTATAGCAGTGCCTTCACTTCTTCATAGTGAAAATGCTTAAAGCTTAAAAAAAAAGCTACAAAAATCACCTTACCTTCCTTCCTTCATTGGTAAGGATGCATTAAACCTAAACTCACCCTTTCTACCTTCAGAGTTCTGATTATCAGGTGTTCTGTTCCATTATATTAGGTCCAAGGCACAGTGTTAGTTTTTTGTGCCTCTGAAAGAATTGTTTCCAATTGCAATTTGCAAGACACATTCTGATTTTACAGATGTTCAAACTTAAAAAAAAAAAAGGTACTTCTTAGGATTGGTTAAATGCTATATTTATTTTTTAACTTCCCTCTGATTATCATTTTTATGAGGCTATAATTACACAGATATGTAGTCTTTTTTTTAAATAACCAATTTATTTTCTCATTTTTTGCTTGCATTCCCTCCCCACTAGATTCTACTCGTTTCCGTTTTGCTGAGATTCATAATTTTTTTCATCAGGATATATGAGGCAGAAAGTCTGAAAAAAATATATTTACTTCAACCTCTCTTAAGATAATTTAATAGGATTTGGTTTTTAGGTTATCTGAGTTTTGTCAGTTCATTTGTTTATTCTCTGCTGATTTTTTCAGTTTTTCTATGTATGTATGCATAGCTGGGTTAAAAAATTTATTCTTATGAAATGCCTTACATCAGTGCCTTCACTTCTTCATAGTGAAAATGGTTAAAGCTTAAAAAAACAAGCCTACAAAAATTAACTTATCTTCCTTCCTTCATTGGTAAGGATGCATTAAACCTAAACTCACCCTTTCTACCTTCAGAGTTCTAATTATCAGGTGTTCTGTTCCATTATATTAGGTCGTGGGCAAAATCTTTTAAAGTTCAGTTTATAAAAATACATATTAAGGGACTGGGATTGTGGCTCAGCAGTAGAGTGCTCGCCTAGCACAGGCAGGACCTAGGTTCGATTCTCAGCACACATAAAAAAATAAAGGCATTGTTTTGTGTCCATCTACCAAAAAAAAAGAAAGAAAGATTCTCTCTCTCTCTCTTAAAAAAAAAAAAAAAAGTCTAAAGGGGAAAATGTGCAATTTTCTCATAAACTTAAAAAAAAAATATTAAGGTTGAATATCCCAAAACTGAAAATTCAAAGTCAAAATTTGAAATTTTTTGAGTGTCAACATGATGCCATAAGTGGAAACTTCATTGTGTGCAAACTTTGTTTTATGCATAAGCATTAAAAATATTGTAAAAATTACTTTCAGATTATGTGTATAAGATATATATGAAACCTAATTTTCAATTTTTATATGTAGATTCAGGTCCCATCCTCAATACATCTCATGTAAATATGTAAATATTCTACAATTGAAAACACCCAGGTCCAAAATACTTCAGGTCCTAAGCGTTTTGGCTAAGGGATACCCAGCCTGTATTGAAAAGTTAATTTTGTTTATTTAAATAATACTTTAGATTGGGTTTTATTTGGTATATAATAAGATTTTGAAATCTGTTTCCTTTTAAGCATTCTAAGTAAAAATTGTTTCTCTCCTTTCAGTTGCATGCTGCCATTAGTCACCAGGTTGATCCGGAATTCCTTGGTTTAGGTCTGGGCAGTGTCCTTTTGAACAGCCTGAAGCAGACTGTGGTGACCCTGGCAAGCAGTGCGGGTGTGCTGAGCACTGTGCAGTCAGCTGCCCAGGCTGTGCTGCAGAGTGGCTGGTCTGTGCTGCTGCCCACAGCTGAGGAGCGGGCCCGGGCGCTCTCTGCTCTCCTGCCCTGTGCAGGTGTGCCTGGGCAAGGCGTGGGCTTGGGTGAGGAATAGGGAGGGCTAGGGGAGTTCAGATAGGGGTTTAGAAGGGGGTTTACTTAAAGTGGCAGAAAAAACAATTTCCTTTTCTAGTTTCAGGCAATGAAGTGAATATAAGTCCAGGTCGTCGATTCATGATTGATCTGCTTGTGGGCAGCTTGATGGCTGATGGAGGATTAGAGTCAGCCTTAAATGCAGCAATTACTGCAGAAATCCAGGTACAGCTCTTGGAATGCATGGTAGCTAACAGGGCAATTTTACCTGGTAGTGAGCTGGGGTTGACACTACTATACTCACATGTATAGAAATCATGACCTATTGCAGAATTGTTGGAGGAAGTAGAACACAAAATTTTTAGTCACATTTAAGTATTTTCTTAACATAAAATTCTTATCTTTCTTCTAATTGAAAACAAATAAACCATTATTTAAGTGTGAAAAAGTGCTCCCACTTGGGTCTGTTTTAGTGAAATTGACAGATACCCCTTCATCACATAGATCATTTCCATCACTTAGAAAGATCTTTGCCCATTTACACTTGCAGTTAGGACACTCCCTGCCCCTTAGTTTAGATGAATTCTGCCTGTTCTGAATGTCACATAAATAGAATCATATAGTAGGAAATAGAATCATATAGTAGATTCTTTCCTCTTCTGCGTCTTCTTTGTTTTGCCTCAAATCCATCCATATCATTGCATGTATTGGTGTTTGTTTTTATTATTGAGAAATATCCCATTACTGTTGGCTTATTCACTCTTCTGTTGAAGGACATTTGATTGTTTTTGGTTTTTGATTATGTAAAGCCTCTGTAATCACGCTAGTACAAGTTCTTTAGTGAACATATGTTTTCCCCTTGGTTGAAAACTTTGGAGTGAATTTTGCTGGGTCCTAGGGTGAGCCTGTGTTTACAGTTTCCCTGAGTGGCTTTACCATTTACATTTGAACCAGCATGTATGGGAATTCTAGGAGATTTTACTTAAACTGAGCAAATTTTACAGAAACTGAGCAACCGAATGGGATTTCTGATGAGGTGTGTGTGCCAGTGTCACCAAATGTGTGCATTTCCTCACAGAGGCTGGGATAGCTGGACAGTGGAGTCAGGGATCAGTCTAGCATTCCTTCATGCCTACTAATGAGATCATTGGTCACTAATTTCTGTTTCATGAGTTACAGGATATTGAAGCCAAAAAAGAAGCACAGAAGGAAAAAGAAATTGATGAACAGGAAGCAAATGCCTCAACATTCCATAGAAGTAGGACTCCGTTGGACAAAGACCTTATTAACACAGGGATATATGAATCTTCTGGCAAACAGTGTTTGCCTCTGGTTCAGCTCATACAGCAGCTTCTTAGGTAAATAGTATTAGCTGCATAATGTTTTAATTAGTTATCATTTTCATGTAATTTAGTGAACTCTAGTACTAAGATTTCAAGAATGTGTTTGCTGAAAATTTTTCTGAAAATTACCTAGTGTCGATTTGAGGGTAAAGAACAGACTTATAAATATAGATGAGAGGAGAGGTTGGAGAGTATGAGGAGATTCTAAGGATTTTTATGAAAGAGAACTTGAAGTGTGCAGTAAACACATAAAAAGAGTCATATCTGCATTGACAATGGTTAGATGCATTTGAGACTGTCATGATAAGATTTGTTTTTAAAAATTTGTTGTATCCTGCCTAATTTTATAAATTATAGATTTGTGTATATTATTTCGTAAGACAATTTTTAAAAACAAAGTAAATGAAAGTGGTGAGCATTATTTTGGAATGCTAGATCAGGAAGAGATTCAGACTGTTAGAAGAGGCTAATCTTGGAAAGAGCCAAAGTGGTCAGACAGAGTTGGCTAAAAAAGGTGATTCAAAAGAACAAAAAAATCAACATGATTTATAAAAGGGATTTGTTAGAAAATAAAAAAAAGATTGTACCCGTATTTAGTAAAACTTTGCTATACATGAACTTAGATTCCTAGTTTATTATATTTTCTACTTCCAGAGAAAGTAGACCCCGAGGTGTGTTGGATAAGGCAGCTGAGTGCACAGCACAGACCCAGGCAGTGGCTGCTGCTCTGCCTACCTATTCTCAGAGGAGGGGGTCCTTTGGCCTGATCCCTACAGTAGAATTTAGTGGGCATGTAGTGACATTTTGAAAGAGTAAGTTTTAGTTCTAGTGTTTCTTCAGTTTTAGTAAACATTTTTTTGAAAAATGTTTTTTCTGAAGTTTTTTCTTATTTTCTTTCATCAGTATTCCCTACATTCTGACCTTTTAATTTAACAAATTAAAATAGAGAATTGACTGTACATAGTTTGTGGTAATAGAAATATCTTGGGCTTTGTTCTTAGAAAATTTTAGTTATAACTACTTATAAACTTGGCAGGTGAACCTCTGTACAGCATGGTAATGTGGGAGTAAGAATAAGAGCTGTGTTTACTTTCAGAGTTAATTCAGGATCAGATGAGAAAATGGGTGTTTAAGTTCTTGGTAGTTAAGATATAAAGTTCTATGCAGAAGTTTTAAAGCCAAGTTTTTTTTTCCAGAAGTGCTAAGTTGGTGAATGCCTCTTTCTTTACTGAGGAGATGTGTGTGTCATGGGCCATTGATGTCCCTGGCAGAGGGCTAGTGCTAGTTTCCTATTGTGGGTCACTTGTCGTCTAAGGGGAGACCAGTGTTTCTTCTCTCTTGTGTATTCAAGAGTATTCATTGGACCTGCAGAAACTGGTTTGGCTAGCCCTCTACTGTCCAGTTTGGCTGTCATTCACCACAGTTGATTAGCATTTGAAATGTGTCCATTGTGGCTGAATATCTTATCTGTTTACCTTTTATTAATTAAAAGTAAAATTTAAAAATTTATTCCTTTTTCAGAACTTTAAAGTCTATTTGGGATAGTAATCATATGTATCTACTTTTTCTAACTATACATTTTATGAATCAAGTGTGGACTAGGTATTTTAAATGAAAATCTAATTGTCCAAATTGAGATGCTGCATAGGTTAGAGACCCGATGGCACCTGAAGACTTACTATGAAAAAACAAAACCAAAAACACAAAGCAATGTAAAATATGTCAACAGTTTTTTTCTTACATTAATTCATGTTGAAATGCCATTTTTAACATGTTGGGATGTGCTAGCTTTCCATTACTGTGACAAAATACTTGAGACAATTTATAAGGAAAGAAGGTCATTGTTTCAGTCCACAGTTTGTTGACTCTCTTACTTTTGGGCCTATAGTGAGGTGGTATGTCATGGAAGGAGCATGTGGCAGAGGATGCTACTCATTTCGTGATGACCGGGAAGCAAAGAGAAAGAGAGAGGGAAGAGCCAGGGTTTTGATATCTTCTTCAAGGGCATGTCTCCCTTCCTTCCACTAGATCCCATCTCTTATGAGTTCCACCACTTCCTATTAGCACTAAACTGAGTACCAAGTCTTCAACACACGGAACTTTCAGGGATACTTAACCAAATCATAACATGGAATAAATATATTATTAAAATTAATTTCATGTTTCTTTTTACTTTTATTAATATGACTAATAGAAGATTTCAAATTATACACACGACACTACTGGTGTTGTTTATTTAGTTCTGTGCTATCCTCACAGTCCATTTTCTTTCTATTGAGTATGTGTTTTTCACTTCTGTGGCATCTGGGGTCCTGTACAGTTCTTTGGTTCCACAACAGATTTATAATAAAAATGTTGCTATTTAAGAAGCATGAAACCAGAACTTAAGTATAGAAGTAAATTTTGCCTCATAAAAATTTTAGAGAATTTGAAAAGAAAAATGTATTCATAGCCTTTTTATTAACAGAACACCAATGATCCAGGCTCTTCACAAGTATAGACAACGTATCCCTCCATTTGTGTGGATAGATATAATTTTATTTACTTACATGTTGGTGAGTGGAGGATATTTATATGTAGATTTGAATATTTATATGTATTTCTTTAAACCTAAAGATGAAAGAGATTTTGGAGACATTTCATGTCCTTTAGTGTATAGAAAACTTGGGTTGAAGAAATTACTACTTGCCAAAAATAAGCTGGGAATAGATTTGAGAATAATTCTTCATTCTTAACACTGACAGAGAGCCACAGAATACCATTTTTTTTTAGAAACACATCTCTTTTTTTTTTTTTTTTAAAATTGTAGTTGAACACAACATCTTTATTTTATTTAATTTTTTTTATGTGGTGCTGAGGATTGAACCCAGGGCCTTGCACGTGCGAGGCAAGTGCTCTACCGCTGAGCCACATCCTCAGCTCTCACAGTACCATTTTTATTAAAAAGCAAAGAGCAGTAAAGTTTTTTAAATTAGTGAACCCTACTGGAACTAGATTTTGAATTTTGTGATAAGGAAATAAGTTAAAATATTTATGATATTTTGTTACTATCTTGCTTTTTTAGGTATAGCATAAGTGCCAAATTCTAGACTTGTTCCTTCTGTTTCAATGTCAGGGTAGGTTATTGGGTAGCGAAGTTGAAAGTTGAGGTCAGATGGCAGTGGCAACCCCAGTGCATGCTCATCTTTATTTTGTGTGACAAGGATGATGCATTGCTCCTTCATAGGCAGTCTGGGTGTGAGTCAAGTTGCTGTGGGACTTCTAGCCACTGACTGTGTCTGTCTCCTGCTCCTGTCCTCATTTACACTGTTGACAGTTTCCTGGTGCGAACCATGGGGCAGGTGCCACTGACAGTTCTTCTCAACAAATCTACTGTCATATTAGGAATTAAAGAAGTGAAGCCAAAAGCATGTCCTTGACCTTGGTGTTATGCAGAGATCCTCAGGTCTGTCTTTTGGTGGCAGTGGCAGTGAAATGTATTGTACAGCCTAGCCACACACACTCTTGGCTTGGATGGGGCTGGTGGGATATACCTGGTTCAGTGGCAGCCCTGGAACCAGGCCCTACTTCAGTTGTTCTCCCCTCTGTTGAATTCTGACTTCAATAATCTACTCTCTCCTTTTTATTCTCAGAACCAGAGATCGAGTCCTAGCTTGCTTATTGCTTGAGACTGTTGCTGTGTGGCAGGGTCCCTCTCCCTCATCCCCTCTAGTTTGCTTTCACCCTGTCCTAAGAGTTACCTTCTTTGAACACGTTTGTGGCAGAGGTCATTTTCCTTTCAAAACCTCAGTATCTTGGAGTTGCAGAATCTAGTCCTAATAGCCTGGCCCTCTGTTACCTTCAGTGTCCCCTTCCTGCTTCTGTGGCTTGTTCTCCTCACCTTTGTTCCTTTGTACTCTGCATTATGGAATCAGAAACTTTACTATTCTTCTAATGGAACCTCTTGGAAACTCATGATTTTTGTCCTTTCTCCCCATCTGCTGATGGCTCATGCTCATGGCTCAATTCACATTGCTCAGTTGGGATTGGAGTTAATGCCACTTTCCTTGCTGCCATGTTCTTTGGGCACCTGTTATGCTGCCCTGGAGTTGTTTGTACCTACTTTGGTCTCCTTTCTCATATTCTCTGTGTCCTGATTACCCTCCACATGACCTGCCCCATGTTGCCCGTGCTGGTCAGGTAGAAGCACGCAAGTCTTGTCTTTAAAAGTAGATCATGTTTATATATTTGAAATGTAGCTTTAAACAAAAAGTGCCAGTTTTTTCTTCCAAAAGTTTGTATAGGAATATTCCTTTTTGAATAAGATCTACTTTCAGATTGGACCATTCCACGAAGCTCTGAAGCACATGGGTAAGCAAAGGGGCATTGTATCTTTTGAATCTTCTTTGCTCCTATGCTCAGTTTTGACTAAGGTTGGGCTTCTTGAAGATATACCTGACACATTTGGGGTTGGTAGCCAGCTGGAGGTGACCTGCATGTATGTTCTGTGCTTCTGATATTAGCTTATGTCATGATTTATCCCCCATCCATCTTATTAACATAAATAATTTGTTTAATTTGCAAACCTTTTTTTCCTCTGCATAGAAACATTGCTTCTCAGACTGTAGCCAGATTGAAAGATGTTGCTCGTCGAATTTCATCGTGCCTGGACTTTGAGCAACACAGTCGTGAACGATCTGCTTCATTGGATTTGTTACTGCGTTTTCAACGTTTACTTATCAGTAAACTTTATCCAGGAGAAAGTATTGGTCAAACCTCAGATATTTCTAGTAAGTTGCTTAAAATGTGAAAGAATCTTTGTGTCTTTTAGGCTTTTTAAATTTAGGCTTTTGACATGCCTGTTCTGTATGTGCAGATGTGTTATTCTCATACTATAAAATGCAACCATTTTGGTGCCTTCATTTTGCATCTACTTTCTTTGATCTAATATTTTTGTGTCAGACTGATCAGTATATTTTATTTCATTGTCTTAACATTTAAATTCTTTAGACATAATAAATAGATGCCTTTGTGTTCAGTTTATTCTTACAAAAGATTTGTCAGATGTGTTTCACATTTTGTCAAACTTTGGTGACTGACATGACATGGGAATTGAATAGTGACAGAATGACTGTTCATATGCCACACAGGGAAGACAGCTGGGTGTAGTGGGAGGAGGACTGAGTTTCAGGGATAGCTCTGGATAATTAATAGCTTTTAGACTTTGAATTAAGTCTCTTGGGTTTAAAGATTTCTCGTCTGCAGAATTGGGGTAATCCCTGAGGATGACAATAGGATGATGCGTAAGTGCTATGCACCACATAGGTCATGGTGCCTCTCTGCCAGGGTTAGAAAGATGTGCTGCTTTTGCTAATATTTTTATAACTTAGTTACTTTCTGAAAGGAGTTAGGCAGTGTCAGTGATGGAAATATGTAGATTTATGATCTGAAAGAGATGACCATCTTGTAGGCAAAACCACAAGGACTAAAAAACTATTAATAACCATGTAGGCAGAAAGTTGAAGGTTTTAATGAGACTGAGAAATGCCTAGCTTTGTTCATTGAGAATAATTTACAAGCCTTAGGAAAACAAACATTTTTGCATTAGATATAAAAATTTTAAAAATCTATAAATTATGACTTTAGTATTTATAAACCCAAATTTCTAGGTATTTTGTGGTATAGAGTATAAAACTTAACATAATCAGATTCATTGTCCCTCATGTTATATGACATAAAAAGAGTCAAGGAACTTACTGAGATACTGTTTCAAAACTTAAAACCATCTAACTAACTGACTTAACTAACTAATTAAATAAGTGAAGGAAGGAAGGAAGGAAGAAAGGAAGGAAGGATTGGGGATGTAGCTCAGTGATAGAGTGCTTACCCTGCTTGCACAAAGTCCTGAGTTTGCTTCCCAGTATCACAGAAACCAAAAACCAAAACAAGAAAACCAAACCAAGCCAAGGAGTAAGGGTTCATAGACTCCTGTTTGGGAAAATTATTTCAGGTAAAAAATACAAACTTGAGAGTAAAATAGTAGAGCAGTTTGTTTGTAGAGTAAATTTTTAATAGTGAAAATTTTGAAATCTTTCTTCAAGGTCCTGAGTTAATGGGTGTTGGCTCCTTGCTGAAAAAGTACACAGCTCTTCTGTGCACACACATTGGTGATATACTGCCTGTGGCAGCTAGCATTGCTTCTACCAGCTGGCGACACTTTGCAGAGGTGGCTTGCATTGTAGAAGGGGACTTCACAGGTATCTATCTTACTTCTGCCTATGGGCAAATGTTTATTTTAGGAGATTGATGAACGCTAAAATGTACCTTTTCCAGATAAAATTGCATGTATTTATTGTATAAATTTTCTGGTCCTCTTGTCTTTTTTTTTTTTTTTAGCTTTTGGCAATTTGTTGTGTTAAGCCATCTGATAGGGGAATCATAACCCTTTAAATATAATTGGTGGTTTAGATTTATAACATCACTTTAACACTTCAATAATGAGCTCAGTGGTAATTGTTTAATTTTATTTGGGCAACATAAAAATTCGTTGCCCCCTTCAAAATCATAATACATTCTAATATTGCCTAGTGTTTTTTTAAATAAGGTTAGAACATTATTTTTGAGTCCCTCTTTTTCTGATGGTAAACATAGTGTTAAACATTTACTTCTTTGAATGAAAGACTATAGTTCATAATTCTGTGTTTGAAACATTTTTTTGAAAAAAAAATTCAACTTTGAGGGTTCTTTTTGGTAGCTATATCCCTCTTTCAAAATAAAAGATAAAATAATCCTACAGAAAAGACATGCATTCCTTATTTTATGACTTATAATTTAAACATAGAGTAAGGTTTTGCATAGCTTTTATAGGATATGCACTTTAAGTTTTAATGCCTTTTAAATTTCTTTTTAAATATAGGTGTTCTCCTTCCAGAACTAGTAGTTTCTATAGTGCTTCTTCTCAGTAAAAATGCTGGTCTCATGCAAGAGGCTGGAGCTGTTCCTCTTCTGGGTGGCCTGTTGGAACACCTGGATCGCTTCAACCACTTGGCTCCAGGAAAGGAACGGGATGATCATGAAGAGTTAGCCTGGCCTGGCATAATGGGTATGGCATCTTAACTTAGGACTTTCACTGAGGAAAACTTTATCTAATCCATTCTTGTCTTTCTGTTACATTTTACAAAGGAAGACCGATTATTTGCCATTTCCACTGATGGCAGTGGCGGTCGAAAATGAAGATAATCTAAATTGGGAGAGATTTGGGTTGCATTTAAGGAAGTCTCTTGTATTAGTAATTGTTGTTAAGTCCTAAAATGGACTACTTAGAAAGTATTGGAAAGCCCTTTCCTGGAAGGTGTCTCCAGAAGATACTGTTGAGGTGGTTAGATATGGTGCAGCTCAGGAGGCAGGAATTGGTCTGGGCTGACTTTCCCATCAAAAAGTCATTGGTGTTATTTGGCTTCAGTGAGTGCTTTCTTGTAGACATTGTCTGTAGTGCACTCCAAATTAAAGTGAAACCTTGATGTCCCAAAGCTGGAGCTTTGGCATTTTTTTAAATGTAAGTCACCATCCATAGTTCTTGTTTCTTGGATTCAGAATTAATCTAAATCATGGTTCCTAAAAAATGAAAGCTCCAGCTGAGTGCGCTTTTTCCTCTTATATTTTAGACCCTCATCTTTACCACATAGGAACTTAAAATAAGAGATGGCAGTTTGCCAAGGAAAACAGCCTTAGGATTTTCAAATGTAGTTTTTTTACTTTAAATACAATTATACTTTCAGCATTTGTTTGCTTTTGTTTAGGAGTGATCTTAAATTGTCATGTTATTTTTGTCTCTATAGTTAATATGACTGAGGGCATTTAATTTGATCAGCATTTTACTAATTTTAAAGACTTTTTAAAAATTATGAAATATAACACAAAAGTAGGGAAAACTAAGTTATATCCATGCAGGCTAAATGTGGAACATGGCAGGACTCAGCCAAATACTGCCTTGTCTCCCTACACCATGTCTCTCTCCAGGTAGGGGGGGCATTGTCCCCTTATTTCTTAGGATCATTTTATTATCTAAGCTTGTGTTCTTGAACATCATAGTTTTAATTTTGTCTGTTCTTGGAGTTCATATACATGGAATTTTACAGTACGTGTCCACTGGTGTCTGATTTTTGCCTCAGCATTTAGTTCCTGAGCTTCATCATGCCATTTAATTTTTTCACTTTTATTGCTATATGTAGTGTATCTTTGAGTATACCACAATTAATTCATTCTACTTATTGATGGAAATATAAGTTGTTTCCAGGTTTAGGTTATAGTTGATATAAATTGGTTTAGACATGTTTGTTGCTTGGTAGAATTGCTGGTTTGTAGAGGAGGCTTTACTGTAGATTGCCAGTTTCCTATAGTTATGCCCATGTTCATCTGTATTGCAAAGCATGAGGATTCTTGCAGTTCCACCTCCACACCCAGAACTGGCATTGTAAGTGCTTCCTGTTTTAGGCATTCTGGAGGGTGTGCACTGATATCTTTGCTGTATGTTCAGAAGCATTTTCCTGATTATTAATAAGGGTTAATACCTTTATATATGTGTTGGGATAACCAGTTGAATGTTCTGTTTTGTGAAGTGTCAGCTCAAGCTTTCAACCCATTTTTCTATCTGGCTGTTTCTCTTTTTTAATATTTCATAGTGTTATTGTACATTTGGATATAAGCTTTTGGCTCTCTTTCTTGCATAGATTTTTCTTTTTGATCTTTTTATGTTTTTTTTGAAATTTTAATTTGTTATATATCACAGCAGAATGTATTACAATTCATATTATACATATAGAGCACAATTTTTCATATCTCTTCTTGTACACAAAGTAGAGTCACATCCTTTGTGTCTTCATACATGTACTTAGGATAATAATGTCCATCTCATTCCACTATCTTTCCTTCCCCCTTGCCTCCTCCACCCCTTTCCCCTTTGCCTTATCTAGAGTTTATCTAATCCTCTCATGCCCGCCCCCCGCCCCCCCCACCACATTATGAGTCAACAGCCTTAAATCAGAGAAAATATTCCACATTTGTTTTTTTGGGATTGGCTAACTTCACTTAGCATTATATTCTCCAGCTGTATCCATTTGCCTGCAAATGCCACGATTTTATTCTCTTTTAATCCTGACTAATATTTCATTGAGTATATATACCACGTTTTCTTTATCCATTCATCTACTTTTATGGTGTTTTTGGATGAATGGAAGTTTAATTTTAAGAAATCCAACTTGTTAATCTTTTTATGGTTGTTCATTTTGTGCTCTAAGAAGTCTTTTCTCTACCCACATCTTACACATTATATTTACAAGTTTTAGCATACTAACTTTCACATTTGGAGTCATAGCACACTTAGAGTTGGGTTTTGTGGAAGTTTTGAGATAGGGTTTATTGTGCAAGCACTTTTGGGTGAAAGGCTTGTCCTTGGTCACTTTTCTGGAGTGCTACCTTGGTCTAGGTCAAGTGACTGTACCTGTGTCTGTTTTCACTTACAGCTCTTTTCTTCTTGACTGACTGCACTTGCCAGGCCCTTAGATAAATTGTCAAGTAGAAATGTTGGCACTGTGCATCCTTGTTTTATTTCTACTAGGAAACAAGGCAGTTTTCTAGAGAAAATGCTTTTCATTTTCACACATGGCATACAATGTTTGTTGTAGGATTCTTTTTGTACATTTTTTTAAATATTAAAGATGTTTCCTTTTGCTTTTGTTTTGTGATGAAGTTTCATTTATGATTGGATGTGAAATTTTGTCAAGCATTTTTCTGTAAATCAGGATGATCTTTAAAGTTTCCTTTTTCTATTAATGTTTCAAACATTAAGTCACTCTTCTATTTTTGGAATGAAACTATCTTGGTTATAATATTGGTCATATAAATAAATATTGCTGATCTTAGTTTGCTATTTTTTAAAGACTTTTTATATCTGTGTTTGTAATATTTCTGAATTTCTTTGCATCTATGTTTGCCATTTTCCTTATAATTTTTTCTATGGCCTGTTATTTTCTTTTCTTGAGATACCATATAAGTTATTGATAACCAGTACCCCTTTGTTCTAAGGAAGCTGTAATGTGGGAAGAGGGCAGCTCCCATGCTTTTAGCACTTCTTGACAATCTGTTTATCTGAGAATGTTAGCTAGGCAGGGGAGAAAGTAGTTGATTGATCTGAGAACAGAAAAACAATAGATATTTAGGTTTTGATTACCAAGATTATGCTCGTCTTGTGGAGGGAGTTGGAGAATGTTCTTTCTTCTTGTTTTCTTGGAAGGGTGTGTATTAGATTGGTAAAATTTGCCATATAATTATCTTGGCCTGTAGTTTTCTTTGTGAACATTCTTTTTTAGTGGTCAGGGATGGGGTGGAATTAAACTTATTTTTTAAATTGCAATAAAATATGTGTAACTTAAAATTTACTGTTTTAATTTGTGTGTGTTTGTGTGTGTGTGTGTGTGTACGTGCTCGCGCATGTGCAAGTGAATTGAGAATTGAACCCAGGGCACTTTACCACTGAGCTACATCCTCAGCCTTTTTTCAGTTTTGAGATAGGGTCTCTCTAAGTTGCCCAGGCTGGCCTTGAAGTTGCAATCCTCCTGCCTGAGCCTCCCAAGTACCTGAGATTCCAAGCGTGCACCCCCACACCAGACCATTTTAACCATTTAAAATTTTAAAAAATTTTTTTGGTACTGGAGATTGAACCCAGGGGCACTTTAACCACTGAGCCACATCCCCAGACCTTTTTTGTATTTTATTTAGAAATCGGGTCTCTCTGATTTGCTCACCAGAGTTGCTGAGGCTGGCTTTGAACTTATAATCCTTCTGCCTCAGCCTCCCGAAATGCTAGGATTGCAGGTGTGTGCCACTGGGCCTGGCTCATTTTAATCATTTTTAAGTGCACACTTCAGTGGCATTGCATATATTCACGTTGTTATGCAATAATATTATTCATCTGTAGCATTTTTTCATTTTCCCCAACTGAAACTCTTTACCCACTCAAGACTAACTTTTTATTTCCCCCACTGTCAGCCCCTGACAGCTTTGCTCTCAGCTGTTTGGTTAACTTTAGGTATAGTTTGTATGGGATGGATATGATCCAAGTTTGATTCCCCCTGATCCAACCATTTTTAAATAAGACTGAATTGGTGTCCTAGCATTTTCAAAGGTGACCAATCAGATTTTACTTTTTTTGAGTGCCATTATCAATCAGTAGAATTTTATTAATTTGATGTTTATTAACTCAAAAGTAAATTTTAGATTTTATTTTTTTCTAAAATATAGATTTAAATGTAAATATCCTTCCTCAAGTATACCTTTAGCCATTTATTCCAAGATTTGATTGACAATATTTTGATTATCACTCATTTTCTAATTTCCATAGCCATTTTCTAATTTCCATAGCCATTATTTTCTTAGAATTTTGGGTTACTTAGAAGTATATTTTATAATTTTCAAATATGTGGACAATTTTTTTTCTTATTTTTACCAGTTTCTAGTTTTAACTATGTTATAGCCAGTACAGGCTCTTAATTTTGTCTTTGAAATCAGTTGAGATTTCCTCTGTGGCCTGGAACATAGCCAGATTTGATACTCCTGCTGAGTAAGTTTTTAAAAATATCATTCTGTATTTAATAGAATTTGTTTGTAGTGTTAGTTATAGAAAGGGTAAGTTATTCTCCTATTACAATTGTAAATTTTAAAATTTCTATTCTTTCTGTTTGGTTTTCCATTTGACTGTTGATCTATTGATTGATTTTTGGTTTCTGTATATGCAGAGTCATTTTTTACAGGTCAGAACTGTAGAAATAATGAGGAAGTGACACTTATACGCAAAGCTGATTTGGAGAACCACAATAAAGATGGAGGCTTCTGGACTGTGATTGATGGGAAGGTGTATGACATAAAGGACTTCCAGACACAGTCATTAACAGGAAATAGTATTCTTGGTAAGGCTGTATGTTTTTTTTGTCTTTCATGGTTAAAAGTTAATAACGTGTTATTTTAAGCAGAGGGGTCAGCTTATAGGTGATCTCTCCTGTTCTTCAGCCTCTACGTATTTTCATTTATCTGTAACTTTTAGTGTTTATCTTATCAACAAATTCAGGCCCACTTGAAGAAGTTCTGTGCATTATCATTTTGTTCCAATACTTACTGGAATTTGTTCCCATTTTCTGTGTTGGTCCAGGCAGTCCTGGGAGAGAGTGAGAGATAATTATGCTCTGTAACCCTTACTTTCGTGTTAACCTGCTTGCTATTTCTATATAGTTGTCTAGGCACATTGCATTGAAATCATGTGCTCCTTTCCTTTTTGTTTCAGCTCAGTTTGTAGGTGAAGACCCAGTGGTAGCTTTAGAAGCTGCTTTGCAGTTTGAAGACACACGGGAATCAATGCATGCTTTCTGTGTTGGCCAGTATTTGGAGGTGAGACCTTCCAGGAGTGATGTGGGGGACGTCTGGGGAGGCCCTCTGTGTGTTTGTGATAGAATGAGTTTTAGTCAGAAGTACTCATATTTGGACCCTCTGGGGGAGTTTAGTGATAAACATGAAGATTGGTTAGAAGTTTTTTTCATAAATAAAATTACACTTAAGATTTATGATCTGTTGGTTTTGAAAACTTTAAAAAAATTTTTTTAAGTTGTAGATGAACACATACCTTCATATTATTTATTTATTTATTATGTGGTGCTAAGTATTGAACCCAGTACCTCACACATGCTGAGCAAGTGCTCTACCACTAAGCTACAACCCCAGCCCTGAAAAATTATTTTTAAAGTTGTCAATGTGTAAGAAATATAGACACTATTCCACAAAAAAGGAGTTTAACTTTTGGTCTTTAAAATTTTGTTATGTAAATTTAGGTAGAAATTTGGAATGGTTTAATACACCGAGTTATGTAATTTTGGGGAAGAACTGTAGGAGCATAATTCTATAGGATAGAAGTTGGTCTTTCCCATAGATTTCTGAGGACTGGACTTTATATATTGGGATTGGCTTTCCAGATTTAATAAAATTCAGTAAATATTGTAGGGTAGGGCTTAAAGCATTTTATGAAAGGGAAAACTGTAAACTGTCTGATGTGGCTGGAAAAATTTAAAATTATTTTTACATGAAATAAAAATAAACTCTTTTTTTAATGAGTTTGCTTTTTATTAGAATTAAGTATTTCCTCCACGAGTGGTCACAATTTACTAACCTATAGTAACACTTATATATTTTGTTTCTCATTGAGTTCTTTATGCACATATCAATTCACTGTTTTCTGAAGCATTGTATATAATCACTGTGGAAACTCTATTTAATTTCCTAAGGGATATTCTAGCTAAGTTGTTTATCTGTACTTCTTCCCCCACCTCTCCATAGATTGGTGTGTCTGCTGCCTTTTTTCTAGGATGTGTGGGTTTTTTGTGGTATCTAGTTACTTGAGCATAGTGGTATTAAGATCATTGTAGAATATAGGAACAGGGTGCCCAGAACATCCAGTTGCCCTCTTCATGGCTCAGGAATGTGTTGAGTACATAAACTATTATTCTTTTAGGTTTTATGTTTTAAATTAATCTTGTTTTCTCAGACTGATGTTGAAATTAAATTTTTTCCAGCCTGACCAAGAAGTGGTTACCATACCAGATCTGGGAAGTCTTTCTTCACCACTGATAGACACAGAGAGGAATCTGGGCCTCCTTCTTGGATTACATGCTTCCTATTTAGCAATGAGCACACCACTGTCTCCTGTGGAGGTTGAATGTGCCAGTAAGAAAAACTTTGTTTTCTGCTAACCAATCAGATTATTTTATTTTAGTTGAGCCATCAGTTCCATTAAGGATAGGAGAGGGGTAAAAATCAGCTGTTGCTGATGAAAAATAATAAGGGTAATGAGATTCCACCAGTTAGTTAGATACAGCTTTCCTTTGTCTTATGGTCTATGGCCTCAGGAAAGCTAGCTAGTGTGCGGGAATGTCTGTCCTCTGACTAGTCTCATGTATTGCATGTGGCAAATGGGTCCAAAATAACCATTATCTCTAAATTGCACAGTGTGGATTGGCTGTTCCTATTAGGAATAGCCTTCTGTTTAAGAATTGCATTTTTACCAGACTTAAGTCAGATACATTTTGGAATGACAGCTTCTGCAACATCTAAAATATTGAAATTTCTCTGTATCTCCAATGATGGAATTAACCTTTTTTTCATGTAGTTGTATATTTCTCCTCTGTGCACCTGTCCTTCTAGCAAGTATATGTTGAACAGTTAGTTGTTCATATCAATTACCATGCTGGGCATTAGGAATGTAGAGATGGATAGGATATGCTTCCACTCTCAGCTGCTTGTTTGATGTTGAACCAACTTGCTAAGTGGGTCAGAAAACAGGGTGGTAAATGATGATATGGAGGCATTTAGAAGTGCTTCTGCTGAAAAAAGGTTCCACAGTGGCAGCAGTCCTGGAACTAGGTTTGGGAGATTCTGGGGAGAAACACAGATCATAAGGGTCACTGTTGAGAAGGATGGGGTCACTAGCTTTTTGTCAGAGTGGACATCTGTTGAGGATGACCTTGGTGTCTACTTGGTCCCCTGTGGAGCAGTCCTTTGGGCCCATGCCCTCACTGTGCCTGCCTGCATTCCTCCTTCAGACAGTCATAATAGAGGAGGATGAATTTCCCACAAATCATCAGGGAGTGAGAATGGGAAACTCCAAGGTACAAAGAGTAAATAGTGCTATGGGCCCTGGTGGATGGGGGCTGAATCCACTGCAGAATCAGATCTGAAGCGTATCTTTGAGGGATAAAGAGGTGTTCCCAGTGTTCTGAATAGAGCCATGGAGAGTCAGGATCAGATTTGTGTTTTATAATAGTTAATGCAATCATTTGGGGGGATGCTCCTGAATGCTCTAAATCTAAATGTTCAGTGAAAGAATTCTGAGTGCTTCTCAGATTTGACTGTGTGTTTGAAACAATACTCTGTTAACCTAAATTATTAATAAAAATCCATAGTGATATATATATTCTGACTCTTTTTGGATATATTTTCTTCCCATTGTCATAAAAGTTATAGTTAATATTCCTGTTGGCTCTAACAGATGGCATATTCTTGTTGAACCTGTCATTTCTGTATCTTGTACTGCACACAGGTTCTTCTTTCCAGTTCATTTGGTCTCCCATCTCTAAGATCTTTCCTTTTCAAAGTTTTGTGTTGTTTTAAAATATTCTCTTGTTCTTATTACTTTATAAATACTCTAATAATATTAGCCTACCCTAAGGATGTTCTTTATAGATACTGTTCAGCTATGCTCTTCCCCCTGTCTGCATACTCAGCATTGATAACATGGCAAGACAGGAGGTCAGCAAAAAATTTAGGGGTTAGGCTCAGGTTTATTTATTTTTTGGTACTGGGGATTGATTCTTTCTTATACCTGATGCTGAATTTCACCTAAATTGAGCACTCAGTTCAGTGTTTTTTTGTTTGTTTGTTTGTTTTTTAAATTTTTTTTAGTTGTAGTTGGACACAATACCTTTATTTTATTTATTCATTTTTATGTGCTGTTGAGAATCCAACCCAGTGCCTCGCCCGTGCTCGCCAAGCGCTCTGCCACTGATCCACAACCCCAGCCCCTGTTTGTTTGTTTCTGAAGAGTGCAATCAAGATCCTTCTTTAATACTTGCTCCTACATTTTCTAGAGTGGCTTCAGTCATCCATTTTCTCTGGAGGTTTACAGACCAGCCAGATCCACTATAGCTACAATGAGGAGAAAGATGAGGACCACTGCAGCTCTCCTGGGGGCACACCTGCCAGCAAATCCCGACTCTGTTCTCACAGACGGGCTCTTGGTGACCATTCCCAGGCATTCCTGCAAGCCATTGCAGACAATAACATCCAGGACCACAATGTGAAAGTAAGCCAGACCTTCCCCAACTTCTGACTCAGTATTCTGAGAACTTTGACATATGAATACTTTCATGCCTTTATGAATAGCACAGTTTTTGTGTATTATTGAAAGTATTTTGAGGTAAGAAACTGGTTGTGTTCATGTGTCAGCAAGGTTTCAGAGCATTCATTACTGATTGCAAATACATCAGAAGCTGTGGCCCACTAGGATTTATGAAGATTCACTGGGTAGCTCTGAAGTTTTCTCTGGCCATTTCTGTTGCAGGACTTTCTGTGTCAAATTGAAAGGTACTGTAGGCAGTGCCACTTGACCACACCCATCACCTTTCCTCCTGAACATCCTGTGGAAGAGGTTGGCCGTTTGCTATTATGTTGCCTCTTAAAACATGAAGATTTAGGTATGAAGCTCAGTTCCACATATTTTAGCTGTACTGAGACCTTCCAATTGACATGTAATACACATTCTTTTCTGCTCTTCCCTCCTTTTAAATGTCTTACAGGTCATGTGGCATTAGCTTTAGTTCATGCAGGCACGCTTGGTATTGAGCAAGTAAAGCATAGAACATTGCCTAAATCAGTGGTGGATGTTTGTAGAGTTGTCTACCAAGCAAAATGCTCACTCATTAAGGTGAATACATTTTAATTCTCTTTCTCCTTTGCTGTGCATTCAGTTGCTGAAATACTTGTTGTTAAGTTTTTTGTTCACATTTAACTTTGCAGACTCATCAAGAACAGGGCCGTTCTTATAAGGAAGTCTGCGCTCCTGTAATTGAACGTTTGAGATTCCTCTTCAATGAATTGAGACCTGCGGTATGCAATGACCTCTCTATAATGTCTAAGTTTAAACTGCTAAGTTCTTTGCCCCGTTGGAGGAGGATAGCTCAGAAGATAATACGAGAACGAAGGAAAAAGAGAGGTAAGAATATGAAAGGTGGGCTGGGGATGTGGCTCAAGCGGTAACGTGCTCGCCTGGCATGAGCGGGGTGCTGGGTTCGATGCTCAGCACCACATAAAAATAAAATAAAGATGTTGTGTCCACCGAAAACTGAAAAATAATTATTAAAAAATTCTCTCTTTCTCTAAAAAAAAAAAAAAAAGAATATGAAAGGTTGGGAAATACTGTTGAAACAACTACATGTATTGAATCCCTGATTTTAGAGAAAAGCTGCTTGCTGTTATTCAGTGTACTTGGCATTTCCACATACTGCCATGATATTTATGTGTACTTATAATTAAACATAAAGAGCCTGCTTATTTTTCCAAAAGATCAGATAATGAAACAACTGGGAATTCAGTGTGTTATGATTTGGTAACTAGAAAATTAATACTGTAAAACGTAAATACTGTGACTTTACTAGACTGATGGGCAAAAGAAAGTTTTTTTTTTTAATTTATTAACTTTAATGTCAGTTGTCTTAATAATGAGAGAGTAGAATATTAGAGCTCCTACCCTTCAGAGGACACTCATTCTTTTTGTCCTTGACACAGTGTGGCAGAGTGTTATTACTGGTTGTCATGGGAAACTAATTGTGATACTTTTGTCATTTTAGCATTATGGTTTACAATGTTGTTTACGTGTTTCTTTGAAGAAAATATTCATTTTTCAGGCGAACTTCAATGTTTCCTAATTTAAAATTTTATTTAAGTAAATGATTTTTCATAATGCATGATGTTTTCAAACAGTGCCTAAGAAGCCAGAATCTACTGATGATGAAGAAAAAATTGGGAATGAAGAGAGTGATTTAGAAGAAGCTTGCTTTTTGCCTCATAGTCCGATAAATGTGGATAAAAGACCCATTACAATTAAATCTCCCAAGGTGAAGTATTTTCTGTGCTTCTGAGATTGGATGAATAGAAACATAGCACACGGCAAATGAATTTGCAAGTATTGCCTTTGTTCTGAGCACCTTTAGGGTAGTGAATAAAACCAGATTGTAATTAAAAGTACAGCCCCCATTGATGCCTAATGGACTTGACTGATGGTACTCTGGTCATAGCTATAGCTGGAGAAGTGTGTACTTTTATTTTTGGTACTAACTTGCATCATTATTCATTTGCCATTTATTGAATGTATCATATCCTTTGTTCCAGAAACTGTTTTGGTTCCTGCGGCTATTAACATGAAGGGAATCTTATTTATATGCAGAGTTAGCCTGTTCCAAAGTATATTAATATAGAGATTATAAATTCACTTATAAACATTGCATAATTTTTTGAATAAAAACTATATATTATAAAATATCTGGGTATGGTGGCCTATTTAGCTCAGCATAGAACATATTCCTAGAATGTGTGAGGTCTTGGGCTTGATCCCCAACATCATAAAAAAACAACCGACAAAACAAAAACTTATTCATTTAAATTTATTTATTTATTTTTATTTTTAGTTGTGGATGGACACAATACCTTTATTTATTTATTTTTATGTGGTGCTGAGGATTGAACCCAGTGCTTCTCACATGTGAGGCAAGTGCTCCACCACTGAGTACAACTCTAGCCCTAATTTAAATTTATTGCCATTATTTATTTATATTAAAGTAACTTTTAGAATACATGTTAATAAGATAAACTAGCCAGGTGTGATGGCTCATGCTTGTACTCTTAGCTTCTCAGGAGGCTGAGGTGGGAGGATCGAGAGTTCAAAGCCAGCCTCAGCAAAAGTGCTAAGCAACTCAGTTGGACCCTGTCTCTAAATAGAAAATAGAAAAAAAAAGATGTGGCTCAGTGGTCGAGTGCCCCTGAGTTCAGTCCCCAGTACCACCCCCCTGCCCCCGTCCCCCCCAAAAAAATGATAAACTAATGGTGCGTATTGTTCTTGTTTGTTAGGATAAATGGCAGCCACTGTTGAATACAGTTACAGGTGTTCACAAATACAAATGGTTGAAGCAGAATGTTCAGGGTCTTTATCCACAGTCTGCCCTCCTCAGTACAATTGCTGAATTTGCCCTTAAAGAAGAGCCTGTGGATGTGGAAAAAATGAGAAAGTGCCTACTAAAACAGGTAATGTTTTATGAGAACATTTCTCTCTTCATCGAGTAATAAACCCAATACTGAACTGTATGCATTCATCTTGCAGTTGGAGAGAGCAGAGGTTCGCCTGGAAGGGATAGATACAATTTTGAAACTGGCAGCCAAAAATTTCCTACTTCCATCTGTGCAGTATGCTATGTTTTGTGGATGGCAAAGGCTTATTCCTGAGGGAATTGATATAGGGTAAAACTTTATAACATTTTTTCTTAATTATGGGAATCTGTGGCAACACAACATTGTTCTACTGAAGTTAAAAGTCTGGCGATATCCTAAGTAATTTCTTTTTTAAAATCTTTGTTTGAAAGGGAACCTCTTACAGATTGTTTAAAGGATGTTGATTTGATCCCGCCTTTTAATCGGATGCTTCTGGAAGTAACTTTTGGCAAGCTGTATGCTTGGGCTGTTCAGAATATTCGAAATGTTTTGATGGATGCAAATGCCAAATTTAAAGAGCTTGGTGAGTTTAAAAAATTCCCCAGTGTTTAAAAGACTGTATTAAAGTTGATATTGCGGTAATGTCAATGACTGCATCAGCATCATTTCATAGTTTGGCATTCATTATATGTTGTAGATACTTGCAAATGCCACTTTTTGCTTTTAGTATATTAGATTGATAATCTAAGCCACTGTGAACTTTCAGATTCTAAAGAGAACTTTCCAAATTTGACAGAAGACAAAATCTTGAAGTACTCTCATATAAAACTACATTTTCACATTTTAATGGTTATCACTTATGCTATACACTTGTAACATGTCTGTGTTCTGAATCAATACTTATTTCCTGGGTAATTTGAGCATCCACAATGAAATGCTAGGAGTGGTTTTGAGGGATAAAAGCGGAACATAATTGTTAGGTTGGGAATGAAAGGAGGCCCCAGGGATATTTAGAGAGCAGCATGCTAAGTCTTAGAGACAGATGGATATAACTGTGTGAGGAGTACAGGTGGAAGGACTGTTGTAAAGCAAGACATAGCTGCCCTGTGTCCATACAATATGGAGACTCACTGAAAAATAGAAGTTAAAATAAACACCAAAATACCAATGCTTTCTGTATCATGTATATTTTTATATCTGTGAATAAGAAATTGAGCGATTGAATGTTAATGCTTACCAGGTATTCAGCCTGTTCCTCTGCAAACCATTACCAATGAGAACCCCTCGGGACCCAGCCTGGGGACCATCCCCCAAGCACGCTTTCTTCTGGTAATGCTTAGCATGCTCACCCTGCAGCATGGTGCGAACAACCTCGACCTCCTGCTCAACTCCGGCACATTGGCCCTTACACAGACAGCACTACGGCTAATTGGTAGGTTGGCACCAGCTTTGGGTCTTTTATGAAAAATGTCACAACTTTGCTTTGATGTCTCTCTCTTTTTCTTTTTTACTATGGTAAGATACAGATAATATAAAATTACCTTTTAGCAATTTTAGATTTATAATTCCATGGTTTTAAGTACATTAACAATTTTGTGCAATTGCTACTACTATAGTTATAGAACTTTTCATCATCCCATGGGCAAACCCTATACCCATTTAACAATCACTTTTGATTTCCTCCACTCTTCAGTCCCTGGCAATTGTAAATCTGCTTCTCTTTCTATAGATTTGCATATTCATGGTATTTCATAAAATGGAATCAAATGGAATTTGTGGCCTTTGGTGTCTGGCTTATTTTGGTATTTTATGCCACTTTATGAGTGAAAAGTGTTTCATTATATGAATATATAGCATTTTGCTGTGTATTTGGGCTGTTTTTGCCATTTGGCTTTTGTGAGTTATTCTGCTAGGAACATTTGTATACAAATTTTTGTTTGAACACCTCTTTCCAGCTCTTTTGATGATGTACCTAGGGGCAGAATTGTAAGGTCATATGATGATATGACCATGCTTAATTTGTGGAGACATACCCACCTATTGCATAGTGGGGCACCATTTTACTTTCAAGGGCTTCTGTTTCTCTACATTCTTACCGACTGGTTATTTTTTGTTGTTTTGTTGTTGTTTTTGAATTAAGGACATCCTAGTGGGTGGAAAGTGGTATCTCATTGAGGTTTTCATTTGCATTTCACTAATGGTGAATGGATATTGACAATCTTTATATGTTGGCAATTTGCATATCTTCTTTGGGGAAATGTCTACATAGTTCCATTGTGCAGTTTTGAATTGGGTTGTTTGCTGGCCTTTTGTAGTGAGTTGTAGGAATATCAATATCACTTAAGTGTACCTGATATTTAAAGAGGAATTGACACCAATCCTCAAACTCTTCCAAAGATATTCCTGGTTGCTAGCCTTTTACATATCTGTAGATCTTTATGAGATATATGATTTGAGGAACTTTCTCCCATTCTGTGGGTTATTTTCCCTTTGATGCACTCAGTTTTCAATTTTGATTAAATCTATTTTTTTTGGGTCGTCATCTGCTTTTGGTATCATATTCAGAACACCATTGTCAAATTTAAGGAGGATGAAGATTATCCCCTATGTTTTCTTCTGTACGTTTTAAAAGTTTAGCTCTTATATTTAAAGTTATAGTCCATTTTTAGATAAATTTTTGCTCGATGCTAGGTAAGAGTCCAGCTTTTTGTTGTTGTTTTCCAGCTTTCCCAGTGTCATTTGTTGAAAAGATCATTTTTTCCCTCAACATGTGGGTATCCTTATGAAAAATAATTGTCTGTACATATTGAAGGTTTTATTTCTGGATTCTAAGTTTCTTTCTGTTATTCTATATGTCTGTTATTTATGCTAGTACTGTTTTGAACATTGTGGCTTTGTAGTAACATTTACAGACTTTTGAGTAGTGACTTTTGAATCGTAACTTTTGAGACATCAGGGTCTTTCAACTTTGCTTTTCTTTCTCAAGATTATTTTGGCTATTTTGGGTCCTTTGCATTTTCATATGAATTGTTTTCTATATCTACAAAAGCCTTTTGGAATTTTGCTAGGCATTATATTCAATTTATAGGTCACTTTGGGGGAGTTTTGCCATCTTAGTAGTATTAACTTTTATTCTAAGAATGTGAGATGTCTTTGCCTTTATTTAGGTCTTTAATTTCATTTAGCAATACTTTATAGTTTTACAGTTATTGGGGTAATGATGGCTTCACAGAATGATTTAGGAAGTGTTCCCTAATGCTCTCTTTTTTAGAAGGGTTTGAAAGTAGGTGTTAATTCTTTTTTAAATGTTTGATAGAATTTACTACTCATTCAATCTCTTTACTTGTTATAGATCAATTCAGATTTTCTATTTCTTCTTGAGTCAGGTTAGGTTATTTGTGTGATTCTAGAGTTTTATCCATTTCATCTAGGTAATCCTGTTTATTGGCATACAATTTTTCATAATATTCTTTTATAAGCATTTTTATGCTGGTAGTAATTTTCTTACTTATATATCTGATTTTATTTATTTGCATCTTCTCTCTCTGTCTCTTCTTTTTTTTTTTTTTTTAGTTATTCCACAGAGATTTGTTAATTTTACTGACTTTTAAAAAAACAACAACAATTTTTGGTTTTGTTGCTTCTATTGTTTTCCTATTCTCTATTTCATTTACCTTCTGGTAACTTTGATTTTTCTGTTTTATTTTTCTAATTTCTTCAATCATGGAGTTATTGATTGAGATCTTTTTAAAGTGCATGCTTTCATAAATATAAGTGTCCCTTTTAGCACTGCTTTTGCTGTACTACCTAAGTTTTGATATGTTGTGTTTTCATATGTCTCAAATTTTTTTTTTTAGAGAGAGAGAGAGAGAGAGAATTTTTAATATTTATTTTAGTTTTCGGTGGACACAACATCCCTGTCTGTATGTGGTGCTGAGGATCGAACCCGGGCCTCACGCATACCAGGCGAGCGCACTACCGCTTGAGCCACATCCCCAGCCCCTCAAAATATTTTTTAACATCCATTGTGATTTTTTTTTTTTTGACCCAGACATTGCTTAAGTGTGTATTGTTTAATTTCCACATATTTGCAGATTTTCTGCAAGTGAGTGAATTTCTGGTCATTCCATTTTGGTTGAAGGACATTTGTATGAGTTTACTATCTTTAAATTTAAGAGTTGTTTTGTGGTCTAATACATGGTTTATCCTGGAGAATAGTCCATGTATACTGAGAAGAATATGTATTTTACTCTTTGGATGGAGTGTTCTGTATATGTCTCTTAGATCTAGTTGATTGATAGTGCTATTCTTTGGATGAAAAGTTTGAGATGCTTGAAGGTCAATGGTTGGCCCAAGTCCAAATGAGAAAGAAGGTTTTTCTCAGACTCTTTTATCTTAAAGTTCACATTGACCCATTGAAAAACATCAGGCTGGAACACAGCTGGCCTCTAATAGTCATTCATCTGATTGATTACTTAATGCCTCATTAGCAACTAAGAATCGCTTTAAAAAAAATGACACAGTCGTATCTCCTAGAAATTGCCCTTCTTTTTATGTTGTTCCAGATGCACCAATAAAAAAAGATAACCACCTAGAAAAATTCAATTAAAAAAGAACTCCTTTTACCTCATTGCAATTTTATTTTCAGCCCCTAGTACTAAATTTAGCATTTTTAAGGTTGACAGGACAGCTAGAACATTGTAGCTGGCTGGCAATTCCTCTTTGCTCCTGGGTACCTGTGGCCTAGGCAGCACAAATCATTAATTATAGGGGCTTGTTCTGTTAATAGTACTCATGAGTTTGAATTCCAACTGGTACTACAGAAAAACAAGAGAATTTCTATATTTGAATTTCCCTTATTAATATGATCTCTAGAACTTAAGAAATCATAACCATATAATATTTTATATTAACTTTATAATCCAGATACAATAGCTTTCAAATATAAACTATTTAAAGAAATTCCCTTTTAGGGAGGAGGGGAAGAGAAAGGAGACATACTGGGGGATGAAATTGACCAGTTTACATTGTTGTATTGTGTGTATGTACTAATATGTAACAACAAATCCCACTGTTATGTATAATCATAATGCACCAATAAAAAAAAAGATAACCACCTAGAAAAATACAATTAAAAAAGAACTCCTTTTACCTCATTGCAATTTTATTTTAAGCCCCTAGTACTAAATTTAGCATTTTTAAGGTTGACAGGACAGTTGGGACATTGTAGCTAATTGGCAATTCCTCTTTGCTCCTGGGTATCTGTAGCCTAGGCAGCTACTAAGCTGAAGAAAAGACTGTTTCCCTCTTTAGTTTAAAGCTTTGTTCTTTTTTTTTTTTTTAAATATTTTTAAAAAATTGTTGATGGACCTTTATTTTATTCATTTATTCATGTGCGGTGCTGAGAATTGAACCCAGGTCCTCACACATTCGAGGCAAGTTCTCTACCAATAGGCCGCAACCCCACCCTAAAGCTTTGTTCTTGCCCTGGGATTTAACCTTTTTTATGCTTAGAGGAGAGAGGAACACAAAGTTTTCATATTTTTGGCGCACCTAAGCCTGCCTTTGGGACCATTTGGACTCTTTGTTTCTCCCACCCTGAGGAGAAAACAAAAGCTAAAGGAGTAAGGAGGACTGCATTTTCTTCCCTTGTAGCTTCAATGAGCCCAAAAACAGCCAGGGATCCACTCTCCTGGGGCTTAGTTTATTGTTTTCAGATACATTGATAAATGTTACTTCTTTTCAATTGAGAACAGCTCAGTTTCTGTTCCATACAGTGGATGACTCCATAGCCATCCAGGCACCAAATATTTGTCCTGCCCTGCCTGCTTCATTCTTTATTTTATCAACCAGTGCTTTTGCAGTGTTTGAGGAAGAGTTAGAGTTGTAGTAGAGAATCTTTCTCCTGCTGCCCTGTGTCTGGAGCTTCTAATCTTCTACCTCAGATTTAATTTGCCTGGAGAACTCACAAGTCTTGGCAGGTGGTTGTACTAAGAGCTACAATTTGTTACACTGAACAGGTACAATGCAGAGTCATCAAGGGGAAAAGGTATCTGGGCAAAATCTTGAGGAAACCAGGAACAAGCTTATGGAGTCCTTCCTCTCCCAGACCAGTTACACAGGACCCTTAATCCACCCCCCCCCCACCTCACCCTCTATCAGCTTGTGATGACATGCATGAAGTGCTGTCTACCTGGGAAGCTCATTAAACACTTGATGCCCAGAGTTTTCATTGGGGGTGATCAGGCAGCTACCCCTGCCTGATACATACCAAGTTCCCAGTCCCAGAGGAAAGCAGGGTATAGCATAGACCACAGTGTTTGTGCAAACAGTTAGGCACAGTGAGCCATGCTCTTCACCTGGGGAATAAGGGAGCCCTCCTGAGATTCAGGTTCCCAGGTGTCAGCCAAGTACTCATCTTGTAATATGCCTGTCTGCGACCTGTGCTGTCATCTATTTCTTGTACAAAATGGTAATTAAAAGTTTGCTAATTTTCCATTGTTAGGCATTTAGGTAGTTATCTTTAAGTTAAGTATCTTTCTAACTTAAAATCTTATTTTGCTCTTTTGGGCAGGGAGTCATTCCTAGAAATAGAATTAATATCTTTTTTGAGCATTTTTATATCGTTTTGTTTTCTGAGCATGCTCCTTCCTTTACCTTCTTTTTGTACTAGGTTTAATCAGGAAAAATTCCACACTTTTTATTGAATAAATTGATTAAAAATACAGTATGGATTTTTTAAGGTCTTCATCAGTTCTTACTTTTTTTTTTTTTTTTTCGTGTGTGTGTGTCTGTGTGTAAAATAGGGTGTTGTAGCTACTTACCAGCTCAACTATTTCTTTGGGTTTTTTTTTTTTTTTTTTTTTTTTGACAGTACCAGGGATCAAATCTAGGACCTCACTCCTGCTAGGCAACTATTCTACTACTGAGCAATATCTCCAGCCCTGAGCTATTGTTTTTGATGCTCTGACAGGTCCTAGTTGTGACAATGTTGAGGAAGATATGAATGCTTGTGCCCGAGGAGCCTCTGCTACGGTTTTGGAAGAAACACGGAAGGAAACAACTCCTGTGCAGCTCCCTGTTTCAGGGCCAGAACTGGCTGCCATGATGAAGATTGGAACCAGGGTCATGAGAGGTGTGGATTGGAAATGGGGCGATCAGGTACTCTGAGATTTGATTTAACACATGAACCACACACTGGTTATCTTTAGCACATCCTGCTGTATATGATATTAGTGGAAACTGGAATATTTAACTGTCTTAACTCAGGGCAGGTGTGATTGATGGAGGACTTAGTTGTTGATTCCTGAGCAGCTAAGTAGAGGCAAAACAAGCAGAGAGTAACAGCATCCTACTGCAAGGGACACCTTAAGGAGAACCAAGGCTGGAAAGAGTGGCAGATATTTAAAAAAAAAACCTCACTGGCATATGGCTTCATTTGATGAGCAACAGGAACTGGACTGAGAGTGAGCAAAAAAAAGTAATTCTCATTCTGAATGCTGGTATTTTGAAGGGGCAGGAAGCCCAGATGCTGCTTCTGAGAGCTCACGGCTATATGCCCATGAAATGCCCAGACTCATATCACTTCCAAATCTCTCTCAAGTGCCCCCAGGGAGAGGTTGCTTATCATTGCCCTAGTTAAGTTAGGGCAGTGTTCACCTTCATATAATTATACCAGCTATACTGTTAAGCATGGGCTTTGTCACAGTACTGTAGAAATGAAAATGTCCAGGGAAAGGTAGCAGCATCCTAAACATAGTTTCTCCCTTAGAAATAGGAAACAGACTGTCTGGTGTGGGGCCCAGTTCCAGGGGAAGCAGAAGAGGGGGAATGCAAAGAACTGGGGCTCTTTTCGTGTCTCTGCTTTTGCAGTAAGTGCCCCATGAGGGATTGAGAGGGTCAAAGAAAAGCCCATCAGGACCTTGCTGGAAAGCCTGCCTTTGCATTTTGTCAGTGGAAATTGAAATAATAACCTGGGTGGACATTATTTCTTGGGTAAAGGAACATAAGCATGTTATTTCATGGCACTTAACTTAAAATGGTGTGAATTGTACATTTTGAATGTAGGTTTTGGACTAGTTTATTACTGTGAAGTTTGCTTACATTGACTTAGATGTCTTCACAAGGAGGGTGGCTGATTGAGATGTTTATGTGCAGGTCGTCAGAGAGAGACCATGGTGGATACAGCAGGGCATGTGCCCTCTTTGACTGGTTTTTATTTTGGCTTTCCCAGGATGGACCACCCCCAGGCCTCGGACGTGTGATTGGTGAACTGGGAGAAGATGGGTGGATCAGGGTCCAGTGGGACACAGGCAGTACCAATTCCTACAGGATGGGGAAAGAAGGAAAGTATGACCTCAAGCTGGCTGAGCTGCCAGCTTCTGCACAGCCCTCAGCAGAGGACTCAGACACAGAGGACGATTCTGGTGGGTGACTTGTGAAGGCATTTATTTAGTCCAGAGCAGTCTGGAAAATTGTTCAAGTGTTAGTTGGCTGTTATTTTTCTTAGGGAAGGTAAAACAGTAGTCAGGACTCGTTTGTATAAAGTGTTCTGTGGATTTGGGTTTAAATACTCTTCAAGGTGGTTTTTTTTTGGTACTGGGGATTTAACTCAGGGGTGCTTTACCTCTGATGGAGTCACATCCCCAGCCCTTTTTACTTTTTATTTTGAGGTAGGATCTCACTTAATTGCTTAGGGCCTCACTAAGTTGCTATGACTGGCTTTGAACTTGTGATTCTCCTGCCACAGTTTCCAGAGTACTGTGGGAATAGCAGGATTGCTCTACCCTGCCTATCTTCTAGGTGATTCTGATGCAGGTATACAAAGTGGCTCTGGGCACCAGCTGCCCAGCTGGAACTCATTTTCTGCATGTCCTCCTCAAACCCTTTCTGCTCTCTCTCTGAGGGAAAGATGCATCCTCACTTCTGATGGAGCTGTGTAGTTGATGCTGAGCCTGTCAGAGGGAATGAGTCATGGTGTGGTGGATTAAGCATAGCCTATGCTGCTTGGGATCCTTTGCTCCCTTTGTACCAGCTTCAAGCTCTACAGAACATGGATCTATGTGCTTCCTTTACCTTGAACCTGCGTGTTTTCCTCCTTGGTTCTTGACTCATTAGGTCACATAATGAAAAGGTAGTACTTTTTTTTGCCTCCAGGAAAAAGCAGAAGGGAGAGTTTGGAGGTGGACCCAGAAAATTTGATCCTGTCTAAAGAAATTAGTTTGAGTTTATGGGAGGAGATCTTCATGACACTTTTTAGATATATGCAAAAGACACTAGGACATGAGAATGAAACATCATGTGACTGGTCTTGCTGAGTCCATTATAGAGGCCTGAACTATCTCATGGGGCTCTATGCCAATTGTATGTGCTTTTCCATTAGTCTTCAGAAACTGCTCTTATAAAGAGCAGATGGGACCTGCAAGGATGTTCTCAGGAGAGAATAGGTGGCATGAGTTTTGGGGGGTGGGAGACTCTGTTCCACAGAATACAAGTGTGGGCTTGGATCATGTGGGTTCAGCTCCTAATGCTACTCCTCTGGACTGGGGCCCCTCAAGTGTGAACAGAGATGCCTGCCACTGAGAACTTCTAGGAGTGATGTATGTGGTCCACCGATGAGGGGTACTGGCTTTCCCATCAGTGCATCTGGCATTGTAATTGGAGTGTGTGGCTCCAGACCATGTGTAGTCTCTTCCTCTACCCACTCAATAGGGGAAACAAGCCTGGCTGTCTACTTGGGAGCTTTCCTCACTGAGGAGTTAGAATCCAGGCAGAGGTGTACCTGTGACAGAAAGATGGCTGTTTTGTCCCACAGACATTCAGGCTGGACATGTGAGTGTCCAGTCTCGCTGCCCCACAGATGGAGGCACTTTGCCCTTATCCAGGTTGGAATTAGCTTGTCAGAAACCAGCCTGACAGTTGATAAGGTGTTTTTCCAAAGTAGTGAAACTTTGTAATCATTCTATCTCAGTGCTTTTGAGTTATATGCTTAGGGTTTTTTTTTTTTTTTTTTTTTAGTTATTTAAAATAACAATTTAAAAGTTTCATTTTCTTTGAGGAAGTTGGAAGCAGAAATGATTAGGACAGCCAGGCACAATGGCATGTGCTTATAGCACCAGCTCCTTGAGAGTCAGAGGTAGGAGTCTAGTTATTCAGGCCAGCCTGGGCAACATAATTAAGCCCTGTCTAAGGAGGAAAGAAAAAAGGGAAGAGAAGAGAAGAGATCAGGGAAAACCTCTAGTGCATCCTTTGTTCCGTCTTTTCTTGTAAAGATCTGCTTCTTGTTTCAAAGTGGAAAAAAAAAAAAAGGATGTAAAATCTCTGTACCTTTCTATTAATTTTATTGTGAACCTAAAACTGCTTTAAAAATTGAAGTTTTTAAAAATAAAAGATGAAGAATTATGTGCAGGGCCATCTTCCAATTTTATTTGGGAATATAGTTTTTAATTCTGATTATCTTTTTCAGAAGCTGAACAAATTGAAAGGAATATTCATCCCACAGCAATGATGCTGACCAGCACTATTAACTTACTACAAACACTATGTCTCTCTGTTGGAGTTCATGCTGAAATCATGCAGAGTGAAGCCACCAAGACTCTGTGTGGACTGCTGCGAATGTTAGTGGAAAGTGGAACAACAGATAAGACATGTATGGAATGAATAACTGTGGGCCCAGAGAGTCAGTATCGGTTGGGGGGCTATAAATTTGTCAAGTTTGTGTGTATATGAACAAATATGGATGAAAAGCGTGTGAGTGTGTGTTTATTAGGTTTCTATTGGTACTGCAACAATGTACTATAAACTGTATGACATAAACAACAGGACACCTTGGCAGGACTGGTTCCTTCTGTGGGCCACGTGGAAGAATCTGTTCCAGGTCTGTCCCCTAGTTCATGGTGGGGTATTGCTAACAAATTTATCTTTGGCATTCTTTGATTTGTAGACACATGACCCTAATCTCTGTCTTTCATGTTCACATGTTTTTTTTCCCTCTTTGTGTGTCTGTATCCAAATTTACCTTTTGTAAGGACAGCAGTAAATGTTACTCAAACAAATTTTATCTAATATTATCTACAATAACATTGTTTTCAAACAGTATCATGTTCTGAGTTACTAGGGGTCAGTGCATCAATATATGTATTTTAGGGGGACATTTCAACCTATAACATTGGCTTAAAACAACAAATTTATTCTCTCAAAGTTCTGGAGATCAGAGTTCTCAAGTCAAACCATAAGCAGAACTATCCTCCTTTCACAGGCTCTTGAGGAGCATCCTCCCTTGTCTTGTCCAGCCTCTAGTGGTTCCAGACTTTCTCGGTTTGTGGCTGCATTACTCCAGTTTCTGCCTCTGTCTGAACATGTCTTCCTCCTTGTTGTTTCTTTATGTCCTTTTCTCTTAGTGTTCACTCTAATCAAGTTTTATATTATCTCAGTTCTTAATGATGTACATAGAACTTCTTTTAAAGTAAGATCACACTCTGAGGTTCTGAGTGAATGTCAGTTTTGGGAGGGACATGACTTAATCCATAAAGTGTTTGAGCTTCTGTGGATGAGAGTTTTAAGTATGGGGAATGTGAATTGAGGAAGTGGGCTGGTGTATGTTCAAGTGTGAGGATGAATGTGTTTGCATATATCTCTATGTGATGGAATGTGAGTGTTAATTGAGTGTAGGTTTGCGTATACAAGAACATATTTCAGAGTGCATATATGATTAAGAACATAATGTGTTTATTTGTGTGCCTAAATGTCAGTCTGTATTGATGTGAATATGAGAGAATGTGTTCGTAATCAATGGGTGAGAGTTTGTGTTGGTAGCCTGACAGTGTATGTTTGAGAATATCATGTGATTGGGTGTGTAGTGCATGTGTGTACATGTGTGGATGTGCATGAGAACATATGGCTATGGGCAACTAGCTACACATGGATGAAGTGTGAAAGCTTGAGTACATGTGAATTAGCATTTATGTCAGCCTGTATGTACTTGTGGGTATGTAACTGTAGTTTGTGTGAGTATGAGCGTATTTGTACTATATTTGAGTATGCATGAGTGATTGCAATATGAGTGTGTTACCAAGTATGAATGAGAGACTGAGTATGATACAGTGAAAATATATGAAGGTTAGGGTGTGTGAGCATGAGTGAGTATGTTGCAAGATACATGTACTTTGTGCATGTGTGTGATTGTGGAAGTATATGAACATGAGTGTTTGAGCGTATGCACATGTATATATGAGTGCATTGCATATCAACGTGAAAGCACGTGAGTTTTGTTGGGGAGAGTGAATGTCAGTGTTTTAAGTGTCAGTGAGCAGGAGTCTGTATGAGTATAGGTAAGAGTGTGAAGTGAGAAGGCAAACACGTGCATGAGTATGTGGATTTGAGTGTAAGTGGTTGTGTAGAGTAACTGGGTGTGATTTGGTATATTTGAATAATTGTGTAAGTACACATAAGTTAGTTTGTGTGCATGGGAGTAGTGATAAGTGTATGTGAATGTGCATGTGTGACTGTAAACTTGCATCATAGGTCTGATGTATGTGTGTGACTGAATTCTTTTTTTTATTTATATATAACAGTGGAATGTATTACAACTCTTATTACATTTATAGAGCTCAATTTTTCATATCTCTGGTTGTATACATAGTATAATGTGATGACCATTATTATCCAAAGTACATGTATGAGGACATGAATTGGTGTGTGTGTGACTGGATTCTGTGATTGTGGGTGACTGTTATTGTGATGGTGGTATGAATGTATGTGAGAGTGTGTTAGGTGTGAATGACCAGAAGAGTGTGAGAGTACCTGTGAGTGTATGAGCCTGAGTAATTGTGTGAATTAGTGTGGGTGAATGTGTGGGAATGCATGTGAGAGTGAAAGTTAGTGAATGTGTGAGCATGTGTCTGGTGTTGAAGGAAGGTTGTGTCTCTGTGACCACAGTGGGGATGGCAGATGGGCACTGCAATTTGGGAGGAGGGAGTCCAAGCAGAGACTTGTGGGAGCTCCAGCTTCTGGATCACACACTTTAGCTTAGAGGAGAGTGCAAAGGAAGAGGGGAACTGAGTGGACAGTGGGAAGCCAGGGGGAGAAGGCTTGGTCCCAGTCATATTAGCATCAAATTGTGTAAACCTAGTGAAAACCTCATTCTCATTCTGCTTGTACAGACTTCTTAAACTTGGATTGGAAATTTTTGGTGCAGATTAAGTATAACTGAGATCATGGGGATATTTAAAACACAAGATTTAAAAACATAATAGATGTACTATTGCAAATTACTGCTATTAAAATTAAAGATCATTTTCCCCTATTACCTAGAAATAGTAAGTAGATGAGATTTATTAACTTGCTTGAGTTACTACACGTATTTTAAAAGGTTTAAAAAATGCTGTGAAATGTTTTTTGAGCTAGCATAAAGCCTTCTTCCATTCCTCTCACATTGAAATAAGTCCCTTTGTAATATATTTGTAAAGTAGCTTATTGTCAGAGGGGAAAAACCATTAGGTTGATTAAAAATGAGAATTGCACTCATTAATTTTATTTTTAAGGATTTGGTGCCAAGCATGTTTATTTTCCCCCCTGTCAGCTTCTCCAAACAGGCTGGTGTACAGGGAGCAGCACCGGAGCTGGTGCACCCTGGGGTTTGTAAGGAGTATTGCACTCACACCTCAGGTGTGCGGAGCCCTCAGCTCCCCACAGTGGATCTCGCTGCTCATGAAGGTCGTGGAAGGGCACGCACCCTTTACTGCTGCCTCACTGCAGAGACAGGTAATCTGCCAGGCAAAACTCAGCCCACAGAGAAGCATCCTTGTGCCAGCATTCCCAGTTCTTTATTCAGTAATGAGTGCCCAAGAGAGCTAGAAGTACTGCAAGGTAGATTTACTGGAGACAGGGCTTAGGTTCTTGATTGTTTTGAATAGGGTAAGTTGCTAAACTTCAGTTTACTTATCTGTTGCATGATTAGGTCGTACAGCTGCTCTCATCTGCCTCACTGGAGTTGTAGTATAATTGTCTTAAGAATCAAGCTGAAAAGAATTATTTTAATTATGTAAACAAATACATGCAACTATATTGTTGCTTATTTTTTTTTAACCCCTGATAAACCGTATCATTAATAAGCTTGAGTGTGTAAGTAAAATAAGGAACATCAAAGTTTTACTCGATTAATTGCATTACAGGGACAAAAGAGAAGAAAAAAGTCTATAAACCCTTAATCAGATAATGGCTTCATTTAAACCTTTTTATTTATAATTATCTGATCAGATCTTAGCCGTGCATTTACTGCAAGCTGTTCTTCCATCATGGGACAAGACAGAAAGAGCAAGGGACATGAAGTGCCTTGTGGAAAAGCTGTTTGGCTTCTTGGGGAGTTTGCTCACTACTTGTTCTTCTGACGTCCCATTACTCAGAGGTAGGTGGCTCTTACTTGTGTCCCCTGGTTAATGAGCAATGAACAGTGCAGCTTTTCACTTTGACTCTTCCTCAGAATCCACGTTGAGGAGGCGGAGAGCCCGCCCACAGGCCTCTCTGACTGCCACCCACAGCAGCACTCTGGCTGAAGAAGTAGTGGCACTGCTCCGCACTCTGCACTCCTTGACTCAGTGGAACGGGCTCATCAACAAGTACATCAACTCCCAGCTCCGCTCTGTTACCCAAAGCTGCATGGGAAAGCCATCTGAAGGGGTGGGTTCTGTGTTTTCAAATAAGCTTTCCTTTGTATAATATCAATTTAACTTTTTAAATTATGTGCTTAAATGCTATATTTTTGTTTAAAAATATATTTAAAGTATTTTTAATGGACATAGTTATCAAAGAAATTAATATGGAAATTTGGAAGCAGACACAGTGAGTGGCACTTGCTTGTAGTCCCAGCTACTTGGGAGGCTGAGGCAGGAGGATCACTTGAGCCCAGGAGTTTGGGGTTCTCCTGGGCAACACGGAGACCTTGTATCCTAAAAAACTAATTAGTTCAGTTTAGCTGTAAATATGTAAGAATGGGGAGCTCTGTGGACTTCTGTTGTCATGCTTGCTGTCTGCCTTAGGCCCTGTTAGAGGACTACTTTCCTGACTCTGAGAACCCTGAAGTGGGGGGTCTCATGGCCGTACTGGCTGTCATTGGAGGAATCGATGGTCGTCTACGTCTTGGGGGCCAGGTCATGCATGATGAGTTTGGAGAGGGCACTGTGACTCGCATCACCCCAAAGGGCAGAATCACCGTACAGTTCTCTGACATGCGGATGTGCCGAGTCTGCCCACTGAATCAGCTAAAACCAGTAGGTGAACTTGTGATAAATTACTGAATAAAATGATTTGGTACTAGAATTGGCTTTTGAATGTTAGAACTTGAAAGAACTTGTACTTTGTTTGTCTTCCAGGAAGCTATGTGACTCAGGAAAACTTTTTTCTTTCTGTGTTACGTTTGTGCTCCTGTGATAAGCAGCACCCATCTAACAGGACATAAAGAGCAGTGGTTCACATGCTAGTTTTTAACCTCAAAGACATGAAAGACACTAGCAACCTATAAGATAGTTTTAATTGTTTCAAAATGTGAATTTATAAAGATTATTTTTAATTAAATACATTTTTAAAAATGTAAAATGATTCCTTCAAGGAAATAATCTTTCTTCATTTAGAAAATGTTTTTAATTGCATTGCGTGACATGACTTCTGTAGCAGCTAATATCATCATAAACTTGTGAATTAGGGATGCATCGCGAAGGAGGTGATTTACATTATTTTGGTGATTATAGCTTTCTATAAAACTGTTTATTATTATTATAGGAATATATACATGTTGTAGAAAACTTAAAATGTATAGAAAATACCTCAGATTAATAACCATCATTCTGATGTAATTATTGTTGACAGTTGGTAAAGACATAGTTAATGTATTTATTGTATGTCTTAAATCTATCTTGCCTTAAACATTGTCTTGTAAAACTATTCTCAGATGTGAAATGACTTAGCGGGTATGTGTGGTACTTCAGAATCAATACTCATAGTTATAATAGCTTTGAGACTATTTCACTTGTTAATCTTATTGCTGCACTTTCAAGGTTTCTGTGCCCTTTCCTCAGCTTCCTGCCGTGGCCTTTAGTGTGACCAACCTGCCTTTCACAGAGCCCATGCTCTCTGTTTGGGCTCAGTTGGTGAACCTTGCTGGAAGCAAATTAGAAAAGCACAAAATAAAGAAATCACCTAAACAGGGCTTTGCAGGTCAGTACATGTGCTTTCCAATGAAACAGTTTTAGTCTTAACTAGCATTGTTTGGCCAGTGTTTGTCCTTTTATCAGAGCAAATTTTCATATAACATCTGATGTTTTATGTTTCATGTGGATTTTACCATTTGTTGAGTTCCAGTTGGGAAAGTAACCTTGTGTGGTGATGAGAGTGATTTTGAGTCAGTCTTTGAGTTTGGAACCATATCCTTCACCCTTTTCTTAGTGCCAGCATTTATTCCTCCTTGATAACCCTCTAGTCCTTGTGGCCCAATAACCCTTTTGGAATGTTGCTCCTTGCCTCTTCAGTACCAGCTCCAGGGGGCCTTTATATTTGAATGCACTTTGCTGTGTCTCTCTGTGCATGGTGGGGTAAGACTGTAGGTATTCTTTTCTTGAACATTTCTTCTCTTTGGGTATAGAATACTACTCTTTTGAATTTCCTTTCCTTGCCCCTTGAGTATTCTAAGAGAACCCTACCACCAACCCCATTCTTTACTCCATGGAAATTCTTGTAGCTTTACCCATAATTTCTGGCTCATTCTTCTTTCTCTGTTGAATTTCCCCATACCTGCTATTGCCCATCCCCAGAGGACAGGACACTATTTATTTCCCCATTGCAGAGGTGGCACAGCTGGTAAGGGGGAGAGACCAAGCAGAGTGTGTAGTTCTTACTGAGTTCTTTTGTTCCATAGGACAAGTAGACTTGGATCTACTGCGGAGTCAGCAATTAAAGCTGTACATACTGAAAGCAGGGAGGGCGCTGCTTTCCCATCAAGATAAACTGAGGCAGATCTTGTCTCAGCCAGCTGTTCAGGAGATTGGAACTGGTCATACAGGTATCTTTTTTTTTTAAAGACATTACTTTCTTTTTTTTTTTTAAGCTGTCAATGGACCTTTATTTTATTTATTTATATGCTTTGCTATTTAAAATGTGGTCCTGAACCAGCAGTATTAAGGGCACATAAGGATGTGTCAGAAACGTAGACTCCCAGCTGTGCCTAGATGGAAGAAATCAAATCCTACATTTTATCAGCAAGACCCAAGGGTGGTTCTTGTGCACATAAAGTAACTCCTTTAATGCACTGCTAGTGTATTAAAATTCAAGTTGGGAATTCAAGTTGGTACAACTATTTGTTGGGCATTTGAGGAAGCAACTTTAAATGCGTGTGTGTGTGTGTGTATTTTTATCCTCTTGTGGACATTTGTCACATGAAAAGGCATGGATAGAATAGTTTATTGATGCCCATCATGGTTCCTTTCTTTCTTTCTTTCTTTTTAAATGTTGAGACATTGGAGTCAAAATACTACATTATTATTATGTGGTGTAGTCATATATTGAAATAACATGAAGCCATTCAAAAGAATGATACATGTGTATGTTTATTGTCATGGAAACATGAGGACAATAAATAAGTAAAAAACACAGTGCTATGTTTATCTGTTTATACATATGCCATAGATTCATGTGTTTAGCAAAATAGTGACAATAATTGTTCAACAATAGGGTACAGGTTAATCTTTATACTTCCTCTATATTATTTTAATTTTCGAGAATGAGCTCATATCACTTTTTTAAAAAAATATGGAACATTTCATGAAATTGTGCATCATCTTTGTGCAGGGGCCATACTAATCTTTGTATTGTTTCAGTTTTAGTATATGTGCTGCTAAAGTGAGCATTCATATCACTTTTAATATGAAAAAAAGAAAAGCTGTGAAATATTTTTTGATCATTGATTATTAGTATCCAGTACTAATGAATAGACATTGTGCTAGATATTAAGGGGAAAAAGATAGTTCTTGTTTAGGATCATTGTAATCTAGGGTTAAGATGGTGAGAGAAAATTGATGCAGATGGCCCTGAAAGCTTGAGTGGTGAGTGTGCTGTGAGGTGTGTGAATGCAGTTCTATAAGGATTCTAGGCACAGCAGCCACTGAGGACAAGGACAGGTGGCCTTTCAAAGGTGTGGCAGACAGTTGCCATGTGAAAAGAAATCTCCATGCCTGTGGAGGAAACAGCAGGAAGACTAATGAAGACTGCAAGATTTTGGGAGAGAGTATTAAGGAACTCTTCTTTGTTTGCCACTCAGGGTTTAACAGTGAGTGGTGGGGCTAAAGCTGGAGAGGTGGGATGAAGGCTGGTTAAAGTACCTGGAATACCAGGATGAAGATGGAGGCTAACGGAGAAAGCTATGGCAGGAGACAACATGACAAGAGCTGATACTTGGGGTTTTAATCAACAAGTGAGGTGTAGAAGTATTTGGAATGGGGGATAGGAAGAGGGATACTTACTCTTGTGTCAGGTGATGAGGTATCTTCCAGGGGAAGGGCATGAAAAGTGGAAAGAAGGTTCAGTAGACACTGCTGTGGTAGGTTTTTTAGAAACAAAAAAGTAAAAAGATGCTGGTGTTTCAAGTTTGAGTTATATGGAGAACAGTGAATTGTGCATTTAAAAAAAATAGTGGAATGTTCAGGCTTGTTTATTTCTTAATCTTAAGTGGAATAGATACAGGGAAATTAATATTAAATCTGCTGAACATGGGAGAAATTGGTGAGAAATGCAGATTCATTTAGTATTATAGATGTTAGGAATCCTGAAGATAGTTTATCATAGCAGAAATTGGAAAGTAGGAGCCTGGGAATTGGATTGGCTCTTTAGTTATTGCCTGGGAGCAGTGATGCCAGAGCTAAGTCAGGATTATTCATGCTTCAGGCAGAGCACCATCTCCACGGGGAGCTGTTTAGAATGGGGATTGACAAATAGCTGCAGCACCTATTCTTGTGAATAAAGGGTTGGTTTTCGTGTCGTCTCTGCTACTTTTCGTCTAGTGACAGTACAGTGTTGAGTAGTTGTGATGGAGACCAGGTGGTCTGTAAACCTATTTACTATCTGGTAAAGTAAATATCTTTATGATAAAGATATCCAACCCCTGGTCTAGATGATTTGTTGAAGTTGTCACCAAACAAAACTAGTACGTGAAAAAAGTACTGTGAATTGTGTGAAGTGAATCTTGTGGTAGTTGATATTGATGAAACTATGGCAAACATAGTTTTAGAGGACTCATCTAAAGCCACTCACAGGACAAAAAGACATCATCTTGACCTTGTGACAGATTTGGAATTGATGTCACTTAGTAATCTATCTGAATAAGGCTTAGAAGGAAATGTGAGGACTGGAAATACCAACTTGGATGTATTGATAAGCAGGGGTTACTGAAGCAATGAGTACATAAAAAAGAGAAGGCATAAGAATTGGACCAAGGGCAGAATCTAGAAAGTAGCTTTTGTTGGTTCAAATTAAACAGATGTACAAATGAAGGGCAGAGACCGAAAAGCAGGGAGTGGAAAATTATATCTGTAGAGTCTAGTTTATGTTTGATATTGAGCCTTGAAGATTTTGATTGTCACATAAAGAGGCAGAAATTAAATCTGGCTTAATGTACTCAGTGCATTCTCTTTAATAATAAAAGGGTTTATGGTTGAAAATACAATATACACATTTTGTTTTAAAATTCAGATGATGGAGCAGCTGCATCTCCTGAGCTTGGGGACATGTCTCCTGAAGGGCCGCAGCCCCCAATGATTCTGCTACAGCAGTTACTGGCCTCAGCCACCCAGCCATCACCTGTGAAGGCCATATTTGATAAACAGGAACTTGAGGTACATTTGTATAAACTTGACAGTTTTTAATCCAATGTACTAAATTGTGATTGATTTTTTTCCCCCTAGATGTGTATTTTCTTAAGGATGTATTCTGAAATTTAAATGGTAATACCCAGATAATTCTTATGGCAAGATAGGCTTTAATCATTATTGTACACAGCAGAATACCTTAAATTTAGCTAAAGAATGGGAAGGTTGAAGTTAACCTTAGTTTGGATACCTATAAATTGTTTGAAAAATTAACCAGACACAACGTGGGTTAAACACTCATATGTTCATGGGGTGATCTTTTTCCAGGAAATGTTGTTGAAAGAGACCCATTAGGCCCATGAATATCCCATCTGTTGTTTGTTTCATTCTCTCAAAAGCTTCTTTTGGACATGCTTTGTTGCTGCAGGCCCTTCGTCCTCCCTGTGCAGCATAGCATGTGAAGCAAGACTGTGCACTTGGGGTACAGGACATTCTAGAATTCATAATTTTTATCAACAGAGGATAATTTAGTATCCTTTAACTCCCCATTTCCAGAACCAAAACTTTTAGCTCAACTTGGCTGAATTATGAGCTTTTAGGATGAAGCTTGTTGCTTCCAAGTTTCTCAGTCTTCCTTGCAAAATCCTAGGCTTTCAACACTTCCTAAACATTGGAAGGATCTATGGTGTCCTCAGTTTCTTCCTGGTTCCTTCCTCACATGTTCAAAATAACAGATATTTAGCACCATGAGAGCAGCTGGGGATGAGGAACAGAGATTGGCAAGTAGGTGGGCAGTTCTCAGATACCAATCTTGGTGGTACACATGTTTACCAGTTGATTATAATCTATAATCTGTTTCCCAAAGTGTAATCTTTAGTTCCCTTATTTTTAAATATCGTATTATTTACTTTACCTTAAATATACTTTATCGTATTATTACTTTACCTTAAAATAGTGGAGGTTTGATTTGGTGGTATGTGAGAGTGTCCTGTGTGTTTCTGGCTTGTGTTACACTGGATGAGTCAATGCCTGTGATGAGCAGCTTGGTGCTCAGTTATGGTGAGGGATGTCTTTCTCTACTCCCTCTCACTGTGCTTACTTTTTCACCACCCAGGTTGCTGTGAAGTTTTGTCTAATGGACATTGATATTTGGCTGATTTACTAGACTCTTTGCTGAAGGAGTCAGAACAGTTATTTGACCACCAAATCTTTCCTCTGCAGTAAACTATGAAATTTGGCTTTGTTGTTTTCTAACCTGTTTATCAATTCACTTAAAAGTACACATGTTAATCAGGTTCTATTCTTCTATCTAGTAGTTCTTAGTAGACACTGGTTGTTCACCTTTTCTTAGTATAAATTAGCTGAGGGCACTTTCACACGCCTCTCAGAAACCTCTCATCTGCCCAGGCTGCTGCATTGGCTGTGTGTCAATGTTTGGCTGTGGAGTCCACTCACCCTTCGAGCCCAGGGTTTGAAGATTGCAGCTCCAGTGAGGCCACGACTCCAGTCTCTGTGCAGCATATCCGCCCTGCCAGGGTAAAGAAGCGCAAACAGTCACCGGTTCCTGCTCTGCCTATTGTGGTGCAGCTCATGGAAATGGGATTTCCTAGAAGGAACATAGAGTTTGCTCTAAAGTCACTCACTGGCGCTTCTGGAAATGCATCTGGTTTGCCAGGTATTGAATTTTCCTTGTTGATGCTTATTGTTTGCTTACATTTTAGTGTTGTTGGTCTTCATGGTGCTCTGTATGTGCTTGTCTCAGGTGTGGAGTCCTTGGTGGGGTGGCTGCTGGACCACTCTGATGTCCAAGTCACAGAACTCTCAGATGCAGACACAGTCTCTGATGAATATTCAGATGAGGAGGTGGTGGAAGACATGGATGATGCAGCCTACCCTGTGGTCAGTGCCATCTTGTGCCCTGCCTGTGTTATACTCTGAGTACCTCTGATGTCAGTTTTCTCTGTTCCTTCAAAGACGCAATTATATCTCTCATGAACTGTCCATTAGAATCTCTTTAGTTCTGGACACAGAAGAGAGCTATCTATTTTGCTTCTGAAGTGATGGTTGGGTTTTCTGTATTATAATTACTTAATCTTTAAGACATGCCCTTGTTTAAACATCTAATGATGTTGGGTAGGCCTTAGATGATATTTTATTAAAAGATTGTTTTTTGTATGATACTGATTTTTGATCTGAGTAAATTGTGTTAAAGGATTCATTTGGAAATGCCTTGAAAGTTTTCTACATTTATAGCTTTTGAGATTCATTTTCTGCCCACTATACTGTTGTTTCTAAATGATGATTTTTATAGGAAAGACTAGTGTTTTTATTTTTTTAAATGATAGATTTCATAGACTTATTTCTTATTAAATAGGTTTATATAGTTCTCTTTCTCTCTCTCTTTTTTTAATGTATTTATCTCTTGTAGTCTACTGGTGCCGTTGTGACGGAGAGTCAGACTTACAAAAAGCGAGCTGATTTCTTGAGTAATGATGATTATGCTGTGTATGTAAGAGAGAACATTCAGGTGAGTCACTGTCTTAGGCTGGAGACTAGCTCATTTTTCATTTGGCATATGTGTGAGCATCTCCTACATGCTGAGCTTCAGTGAACAGAGGCCCCTGCTGTTAGAGAGCCTGCCTTCTTGTGGTGGAAGATAAAAATCAGACCTATCCCATAAACTCTGTGGTCTATTAGGAGGAGATGCATACCATGGCAACAAGAAAGAACAGGCTAGAGTGAGGGATTGGAGTTAGGGTGCTTTGTTGGGAAGATGTTTGGGAGCTTGTTGGGAATATACAGGCCTGCAGATGTGAAGGGGTAGCTCAGCAGCTTCCAGGAGAGGTCCAGGTATTTAGATAGGCCACTGTGGCTGCAGCAAAGTGACCAGAGGATGGAATTGCAAAAGGTGGATAATTGGGGCCAGAACTGGAGGACACAAGTGACCTGTCCACAGTAGACATGGTACAGAGATATTATTTCTTTCTTATCCCCATTTGTGACCCTTTTAAAATTTATTTGTAAATAAATAAATTATTTTGAAACAAATATTTCTATATTTTCTTACATCTTTCTTAATGCCAGCTAACTTGCTTGGGCCATATCTGTTTTGTATAGTCCTTTATCCACCCAAATCCTTTGTTTTCTCATTCAAATTAAATTTTTTTTTTTTTTAATAATTTTAGAGAAAAAAAAATCTTAGAAATACCTGATTTTACCTATAACTTTGTCATTATACATTTCTGATGAAGGATTTCCTTTGTAACATGATGACATTACTTTTGCCCAACAAAATAAACAATTCCTTAATATCATCTCATACCCAGTGATTGCTAGGGGTTTTCCTAAAAATGTCTCTTTATGATTAATCTGCCTTCCCTCCCCTGACCAATCTGGATATAAGGAGATCACATACCTTACTTTTGGTATATCATAAGTCTCTTAGTCTAGAGTAGTCACCCCTTAGACAGCTCAGGCTATCATAGCAATATCATAGGCTTGATAACTTAAACACAGACATTATTTTCAAAATTCTGGAGGTTGTAAATCCAAGTTCAAGGGATTAACCTGGTTTCTCCTGAGAGCCCTCTTCTTGGCTTATAGATGGCCAACCTTCTCACTGTATACATACATACAGTGGGTAAGGGGAGCAGGAGCAAGCAAGAGAGTTCTATATCTCTTCTTATAAGAACACTAATCCTAGCTGGGCACCTGTGGTGCATTTCTGTAATTCTAGCAAGTTGGGAGGTTAAGGAAGGGAGATCCCAACTTAGAGGCCAGCCTCAACAAAATAATGAGACCCTATCTCAAAATAAAAGGGGTTGGGATTGTGGCTCAGTTGTAGAAGGCCTCTGGGTTCAAGCCCTAGTACCACCAAAAAACAAAACAACAAAATAAAATACACTAATCTTGGGCTGGGGTTGTAGCTCAGTGGTAGAACACTTGTCTACCATGTGTGAGGCACTGGATTTGATCCTTAGCACCACATATGAATAAATAAATAAATAAATAAAGGTTTTGTGTCCATTTACAACAAAATAAAATAAAATAAAATAAAGAATATTTCAAAATGAAATTAAATAAAAAAACAAAACAAACAAACCCCCACACTAATCCTTTTGTATTAGGGCCCTGCCATTATGACTTTATTTAACCATATTCAGTTCCTTAGAGGCCCTAGATCTTAATGTAGCTACATTGAGGGTTAGGGTTTCAACACATGGATTTTGGGGGAACACAAACATTCAGTCATAATACATACTTCTTCTCTTCCCCCTGCCCCTTCCTTACAATTAAATTTTTTTGTTCGTGTGGTCACAGCTATATCCTCTAAATATTTACATTCTGGAATTGGAGGTGGGTTCCTTGTGGTCATGGTTAACATGTTCTTTTTTCTCTATTTTCTTTAATAAAGTAAGAGTTAGAATTGGAAGGTGTTTATACTCAGTTTGACTTTCAGGCAGGAAGAATTCGTAGGTGGCAGTATGCTCCCTCTTGCCTCTTTTTGACAAGCATGCAGAATTGGGTGGATTGGGTCTTGTCAGCTTACTCCTTCCATGATGAAGCCCTCCATAAATTGTTCATCTCCAATAACTTTAATAGCCATAAATGTCATAACCTAGACTAATCATTAGGGACTGCATTATGGGGGTTTTAGTTCTTGCTGTGGAAAAATTTTCTTATCAACTCTGATTATTTTTTATAATACCATTTTTATAGGAAACACAGAATAAATGCATGATTTATTTTGATGGGCACTGATAAATTTTCAGAATGATGCCCTAGTGCTCTGGTGCTTGTAAAGGTGCCCACAAAGCTTTGGTTTGTTTTTATCATGAGGATGAATTAATTCACTGGCTTTAGGATTTGTTGTGGTTGAGGTGTGATTCTTTTTGATGATCAGACTGTTCTTTTGAATGAACCCAATAATTGTTGTTAGATCCTTTACTTGCTTTATAGCCAAGTTGATCCAGGCTTATCCTGTATATTTCCTGCCCCAGATATAGAGCCGGCCAGTTTTCTAAAGAACCCTGGTTTCATTTAGTGTAAATAATACTTGGATCTGCATTCTGGGTGCTAAACAAATTTTTAAAGAATAGAACATTACTAATAATGGTTCATTTCATCTAGATACACTGCCCTGGACTTTTAATTTCATTTCAATTTTAGGTGGGAATGATGGTTAGATGCTGTCGAACATATGAAGAAGTGTGTGAGGGCGATGTGGGCAAAGTCATCAAACTGGATAGAGATGGATTACATGACCTCAACGTTCAGTGTGATTGGCAGCAGAAGGGCGGCACTTACTGGGTTAGATATATTCATGTGGAACTTATAGGTGAGCACATTCTTTATTAAGCTCTTTGGTCTGTTAGAGACAGAGTTCCCAGTAATGAGTGCTAATTAAAGTGCATTTTATTGTTGAATTCTCTAGGCTATCCTCCACCAAGTTCTTCTTCTCACATCAAGATTGGTGATAAAGTACGAGTGAAAGCCTCTGTTACCACACCAAAGTACAAGTGGGGATCTGTGACTCATCAAAGTGTGGGAATTGTGAAAGGTAATGTTATCCAGGGAATAAAATTCCAAATGCTGACTTTTCATTAACTCAGGGCACACAGCCCCACCTCATGAAGAAGAAAGCCTCATGGTAGTGGTTGGATTTTTTTGTTTTTGGTACAGGTGGTTGAACCCAGTGGTGCCTTACCACTGACTACATCATCAATCCTTTTTTCCTTTTTTCTTTTGACACAGGGCCTTGCTAAGTGGCTGAGGCTGTCCTCAAACTTGAGATTTTTCTGTCAGAGCCTCCTGAGTCACTGGGATTACAGGTGTGCACCACTACACCTGGCTCAGTAGCAGTTTTTGACTGTCTAAAAACAAGGCCAAAGGCCCCAAAGTGCATCTGCTGTTGAATCAAGTTCAATTTATTAACTCACTGCAATTTGGGAGGACATATACCCTGGGGATCTGAGTGTGAGCAAGAACCAGCAGGGCTTGTGTTGAGTACTAGGGGGAGGGTTTGAGGAAGCTAAGGGTAATTCTAAGATTGTGTATCTAAATAAATATTATCTACATGGCAGGAGGAATGGAGCCAAGCTAAAATTGTGATTGCTATAGAAGTAGCCATTCATATTAGCCAGTGTAAGGAGACGTGGTTAAATTTGTGGTTTGAATTAGATTTAACCTTGATTAGACATGATTTCTTTTTCTTTTTCTCCTCTCCCCCACCCCTTGTTTTTCTGTAGTAATAGTGATTGAACACAGGGTGGTTCTTCCACAAAGCTGTACCCCTAGCCCTTTAAAAAAAATGTTTTGATACAGGGTCCCAGTAAGTTGTTGAGGCTGTCTTCAAACTTGGAATCCTCCTGCTTTAACTTCCTGAGTCACTGGGATTATAGGCAGGTGCCACCATGCCTGGCTTTGATCAAACATGATTAAGGAAACGTTTTGTTTTTGCCTTGATCCATTAGTAACAGAGTGACTTTATTTGATATTGGAGTTCTATTAATTTATTCTGTCAGTTGTTTTGCCTGTGGTCAGGCCAGCTCTGGCTCTTAGGGACTGCTTTTTTTGACTTTTATGTAGTACAAAATTTAGTACTGTATTTAAGAAATAGAAATATGGAAATAATGGGAGTTAGGACCAGGAAGCATAAAATTTTCCTCAGGTTATATTTAATGAGAAATTGAGATTGCCAAACATATGGCACACTATGAAAAATATATTATGTTCATTTTAACACTTGCACAAGAAAGAATTAAATAAGCAATTGTTGTATCTTTAAGCCCTTCTGATGCCACAAGGGTGGTTCTTCCTTAGTAGATGGGGATGTTGTTAGAGCCTCTCAGGTTATGTAAGAACAAATGGCTTATTTAATATTTTACTTTTTAAAAACAATTTTCTTTGCTTAAGATATTCTTAAAGATTTGTAAATCAAAACAAAGACAAATTTTAAAAAGAAGAATTGGGTTCTAAGTCACTTTTTTTAAAAAATATTTTTTAGTTGTAGATGTACACAATATCTTTATTTTATTCACTTATTTATTTTTATGTAGTGCTGAGGATTGAACCCAGGGCCTCACATGTGCAGGCAAGTGCTCTATCCCTGAGCTACAACCCCAGCCCTCTAAGTCACTGTTTTGAGTGGCAAATTACTTTTTATCAAAGGATAAGAGAAGTCTTAACATTATTAGTTTGTTTTTTATTTCTTAACATATTCAAGGTACCAAAAGGAATTTTGAATGTGGTGTAATTAAAAGTTTCTTAGTGGTTCTGTCCCCAGTGCCTCCCCCTCCCCAGGCCCCAGCCCAACACAACTTCATACTGTAGAAAATTATAAACATATTTAAAAGTAGAAAATATAGTATAATGAATCTCTATGTGTCTATTAGCTTGAATTGTGGTCAATTTATAGCTAAAATTGTTTCCATGGTTCCTTCTCTTGATTATTTTGAAGCTAGCTCCTGATGTTATATATCATTTTATCTGTTAAGTATCAAGGCACATACCTCTAAAAGATGAGGACTCTTTGTAAAACATAAGTAGCTGCAATTTTACATGGCTAGGTATGTTTTAATTTTTAATTGTGGGTTTATATTCATGATAAAGATTTCTCATCTGCTTTTCATGCTTCCCTAGCTTTCAGTGCCAATGGGAAAGATATCATTGTCGACTTCCCTCAGCAATCTCACTGGACTGGGTTATTGTCAGAAATGGAGTTGGTGCCTAGTATTCATCCTGGGGTTACGTGAGTTTTAATTTTAATGATTGCTAAATTCTTTTGGGGAGGAAGGGTTTTCTTTTGAATTAATTTTAATAAATAAATTCATCTTTTTCTTATCAACTCAATGATTATTTTAAAAATAGGTGTGATGGCTGTCAAATGTTTCCTATCAATGGATCCAGATTCAAATGCAGAAACTGTGATGATTTTGATTTTTGTGAAACGTGTTTCAAGACCAAAAAACACAACACCAGGCATACATTTGGCAGAATAAATGAACCAGGTAGGGTAGAATGGTTATCCATCAAATATCACTAGTAAGATAATCACTGTGGGAACAAACATATTGGAATTTTTTTTTTGGTAGGTTCATAGGTAAATAGTGAGCACAATTGAACAGAAGTGTTGGTCCAGCTCACTGCTGCCTGTTTTTATAAGTAAGGGGAGGAATTAAGGTAACAAGTTTTGTTTATCCATTTGTCTGTTAGTGGACATTTGGGTTGTTTCTGCCTTTTGACTGTTGTGAATAATTCTGCTGTGAACTTTGATGTTCAGGTATCTGTTTGAGTCCTTGTTTTCAAAACTGTTCATTGTGTATCTAGGAGTAGGCTTGCAGGGGATTTGGTAATTCTTTGTTTAATTTTTGGAGTTATTGCCAAGGTACTTCTAAGACTAGCTGTTTCATTTTATATTCCCACCAGCAATGCAAGTGGCTTTAATTTTTTTTCCACATTCTCACCAACCCTTTTAATTTTCCAGGTTTTGATTGATCATAGCCATTCTAGAGGTATCTCCTGTGATCCCCACCCCCCATTCCTAATACCTTGGATTGAACCCAGGGATGCCTAACTACTGAGCCACATCCTCAATCCTTTAAAAAAATATTTTATTTAAAGACAGATTCTTACTAAGTTGCTTATTAGGGCCTCATTAAGTTGCTGAAGCTGGCTTTGAACTTGAAATTCTCCTGCCTCAGCCTCCGGAGCTGCTGTGATTATAGGTGTGAGACACTGTATCTGGCTCTCACTGTGGTTTTGATTTGAATTTCCCTAATGACAACTATGTCAAGCCTTTTTTTGTTGTTGTTGCTTTTGTATACCTTCTTTGAGGGAAGTATCTTTGCAAATCCTTTGCCCGTTTGAGTTCTTTGTGCATTATGGATATTGTACTCTAATCAGATATGTATTTTAAAATATTCTGTCCCATTCTGTGGGTTATTTTTACTCTTTCATAGAAGTTCCTAATTTTTTAAGAGATATTTTTAATTGTAGATGGACCCAATACCTTAATTTTATTTATTTATATGTGATGCCGAGGATTGAACCTAGTATCTCACATGTGCTAGGCAAGTGCTCTACCCCTGAGCCACATACAACCTCAGCCCAGAAATTCTTAATTTTAATGAAGTTCCATTTTTCTCCTTTTGTTGCTTGTGCATTGGCATCTTGTTTTGCTTTTATTGTCAGTTTAACCATTGCCAAATTGAAGATTGTGAAAATTAGCCCCTGTTTCTTTCTAAGAATTTTGTAGTATGAGTTTTTAACTCTTTCATCCATTTTTTAAAAAAAAAATGCGGATTCCTTTGTTTTTTTTAAAAAAATCTATCTTTGTTTATTTATTGTTATGTGGTGCTAAGGATCAAACCCAGTGCCTGACATGTGTGAGGCAAGCACTCTACCATGGTGCTACAGCCCCTCTTTGATCCATTTTGAGTTAATTTTTAGTCTAAGGGTAACTTCATTGTTTTGCTCATGCATACCCATCATTGCCAGCACCACTGGTTAAAAAGACTGTCCATTTGGTCTTGTTGGCTCTCTTGTGGAAAGCCAGTTGGCCATAGATATGAGGGTTTATTCTGAATTTTCATTTCTGTTCTGTTTTTCTGTTTACCCTTAGCCAGGTACCTGTGAGAGCTTTGTGAGGCCTCTAAATTTCTTTTCCCTTTTCAAGATTGTTTTGGCTACTTGGTGTCCCTTGAAATTCTGGGTGAATTTTGGGGTAAATTTTTCCACATTTGTTAAATAGAAAAAAAAAAGACATTGGAATTTTTTTAGGGATTATATTGAATCTATATATTACTCTGGGTAACATCCTCATTTTAATAATATCAAGTCTTCCAGTTCATGTCTTTGCATTTACTTAAGTGTTTTTTAATTTCCTTCAACAACATTTTGTCATTTTTGGTGTACAAGTCTTACACCTTCTTGGTTAAAATTATTCCAGTGAAGACTTGTTTTTCATGCTATTTTAAATGGAATTTAAAAAATAAACTTCCATTTTGGTACTATTTGTTGCTAAGATATAGAAACTTTTTTTGTGGCTAGCGTATACATAAACTGTGTGTATCCTACAACTTTGCTCACTTTAATTTGCTCTAATGTTTTTTTTGTGTGGATTCTTCAGAATATTCTATATATAAGATAATTTCATCTATAAACAGAGGTAATTTTACTTCTTTTCAATTCAAATGCCTTTATTTATTCCTCCTCTTCGTCCTTCATTATTCAGCCTTTTTTCCTCATATTGCCTCTGCCCTGTTCCCTCTTCCTCCTTTTTGGGGACTCCCCTTTAACCTGTGTTTGACTTAATCTCTGTCCAGGAAGTATTTTACTTCTCGTTGTGGTTTCTAAATTGTTACTTTTCAGTTCTTAATTCTAGGTATTTTATTACCTCTTCAGCTCAGTAGAGTCTACTGTGAACATTTTCAAATTTGATTTTTGCTCTGCATTTTCAAAAGCATTTTTATTTTTTTGTGGTATTGGGAATTGAACCCAGGCCTTCTTTAAGCTAAGCAGATGCTGTACCACTGACCCACATCCCCGTACTTTTTAATAAGAATATTTCTGTGAGGACTATTACTGAACTATTCCCACAACCTGTCTGAGTACTTTTTGTTTGGAAATATACTCTTGCGGTTATCAGAGAGTGGAATGAATTAAAGCATTATATAGACTTAATAATTTGGTGTAAAATACCAGATTGATAAGGTTTTTTGAAGCCATTTTTGATATTTATTAACTCTGTGATTTTAATAAAGTTAGAAGTTCATCTGTATATAATATTCCTGATTTCTTGGTCATGAAGGTTTTCTCCCAGTTTAGCAATTGTTAACTCTGTTTTTGACCATGGGAAATAGGACAGTCTGCAGTCTTTTGTGGCCGTTCTGGGAAACAGCTGAAGCGCTGTCATAACAGTCAGCCAGGAATGCTGCTGGACAGCTGGTCCCGCATGGTGAAGAGCCTGAACGTGTCATCCTCTGTGAATCAAGCTTCTCGTCTGATTGATGGCAGTGAGCCCTGTTGGCAGTCATCTGGGTCACAAGGAAAGGTAGTGTGCAGCAGTGATAGGGCAGGGAATCAAGAACTGCTTTCATTTAGGTTTTTAAAATGAACTTTGAAAAACCTACAGTTTTAGTGATGGTACCTGTTAGTACTCATTTTATGTTTCAGGTCATAAATTGTTTTGAAATAATAGAATAACATGCCATCCAATTTTTCTTGTCAAGAGTTTTCTTTTCTTTTTTTTTTAAGTTGTAGGTGGACACAACATCCTATCTATCTATCTATCTATCTATCTATCTATTTATATGTGGTGCTGAGGATCAAACCCAAGGCCTCACACATGTGAGGTAAATGCTCTACCACTGAGCTACAACCCCAGACCATCAAGAGATTTTAAACAGTATAAGTAACAGATTTCATCCAACTAATCAATTGATAGGGGGTGTTGTAGGCTTTTTTTGTTGTCCTTTTTTGCTAAAAGCTGTGAATTCCAATTCTGGCTCTGGTAAGAAGTGTTTTTTTTTAGGATGGCCTGAAGCTCTCTTGGGCAAATCCTCGTGATTGCACTAACATGTGGGTTTACCTCCTGTGGGCATATAGAGCAGACTTGGGCAGAGGGATATTTTCTTCATCTTGATCCTAGTATTTTCTCTCACCCACTCTTTTTTTTTTTTTTTTTGGTATCAGGTATTGAACTCAGGGGCACTAGACCACTGAGCCACTTCCCCAGCTCTATTTTGTATTTTGTTTAGACACAGGGTCTCACTGAGTTCTTAGTGCCTTGCTATTGCTATGGCTGGCTTTGAACTCATGATCCTCCCATCTCATCCTCCTGAGCTGTTGGGATTACAGGCAAGAACCTGGCTTCTCACCTACTCTTTATGGTATGAAGGAGCACCCTTGGTCAGGAGTCTATAAATATATTGTTTCTTGGACTTTGAGTGAGTGATAGGGAGGAATTTAAATACAATTTAAATACACTTTAAATACACTTTTCTGACCATGCATGTGACATTCTTGTTTCTGCCAGGGTAATGCATTATTCTCTCTCATGCTATATTTTACATTTAAAAAAATCTCATATAAACTAAAGCTTCAGTGATACTATTTTAATAGCTGAATTTTGCTGAGAGTTTTTTTTTTTTTTTTTTTTTAAAGCATTGGATTCGTTTGGAGATTTTTCCTGATGTTCTTGTTCATAGATTAAAAATGATAGTGGATCCTGCTGACAGTAGCTATATGCCTTCCCTGGTTGTGGTGTCAGGTAATGGAATTCATTTCTCAAAATGAAGTATCTTCTATCTTTTAATAAAATTCTTTTGTTTAATTCCTTGATTTTTTCCTTTTTCTAGGTGGAAATTCCCTTAATAACCTAATTGAACTAAAGACAATCAATATTAACCCCAGTGACACCACAGTGCCTCTTCTGAATGACTGCACAGAGGTAAGTAGCAGTTGTCCTGCTCCTTTTTAATGATTTACAAATGGTAAGGGAGGTGGCTTGGATATTTGTATTCTAGCACTGAGCCCCATTCTTCTTATATTCTGACTAAATAATCCATCATACTTGTTTAAAATTTAACATTATTTTGGCAACTTGTTTTATACAACTTGAATCTGCTATTTATCAGATCAGTTTGAAAAGGAAATAAGACATTTCATTCTCACTATTTTACAGCATGCGTAAGTGCCCCTGGTACAAGTCAACAGGCATTTGATGAGGGCACTCTTTGCATCTGCACTTTTTTTGTCATCATTAGTCTGCAGTGGGTTTTCTGACCATGCATGTGAAATTGAAATTACTTTTTTTGTTTTAATAACCTTTGGTGTCAAGTGCTGAACTTGTCATGTGGTAGCAGTCTTTCAGTTGACAATAAGATAGCTTTTAGAATGACTCCACATTTATTGTATTTCTTACAAATTCTGAGACAATCATTGGGGGCTGTTTTAAGCAGTAAATACTACAAATCATCAAGATTCCCTTCTCTCAAATCCTCCAGTAAATCTTTTCCACATATGATACAGGCACAATTCTAATATATGAAGTGTATTTAAAAGAATATCAATTAACACAGTTTTCTCTACTACGTGCACTACTGTTTTGTGAGGACTAATTTAATTGGCACACTGATAGTAGATAACAATATTGTATTCATTCAAAGTTTATTATACTTGAGTTTACTTATAAATTACCAAATGCAATATATCATTCGTGTGTGTGTGTGTGTGTGTGTGTGTGTGTGTGTGTGTATGTTGCTGGGGATTGAACTTGGGTCTTTGAGAATGGTAGGCAAGCTCTCTGCCACTGAGATACAACCCAGCTCTACCATTCCTTCTTAATTTCTAAGCTTTATTTGAAATTGACAAATACTATACCTGCATTTTGACACATCATACATAAATGGAATATAACTTCTCATTCTGGTTGTACGTGGTATAGAATTATACCAGTCACATAATCATATATGCACCTAGGGTAATAATGTCTCATTCATTATACTATCATTCCTACTCCCATACACCCTCCACTCCTTTCATTCTCCTCTGTGTAATCTAAAGTACTTCTGTTCTTCTCTAGCTGCCCCCCACCCTTATTGTGAATTACCATCTGCATATCAGAGAAAACATTTGGCCTTTGGTTCTTTGGGATTGGCTTACTTCACTTAGCATGATATTCTCCAGCTCCATCCATTTACTGAAAATGTCATACTTTCATTCTTTTTTAAGGCTGAGTAATGTTCCATTGTGTATATGTACCACATTTTCTTTATCTGTTCATCTGTTGAAGGGCACCTAGGTTGGTTCCATAGTTTAACTGTTGTAGAATTGAACTGCTATAAACATTGATGTGGCTGTGTCACTGTAGTATGCTGATTTTAAATCATCTAGGTATAAACTGAGGAGTGGGGTAACTGGATCAAATGGTGGTTCCATTCCAAGTTTTCTAAGGAATTTCCCTTTTGCTTTCTAGAGTGGTTGCATCAATTTGCAGTCCTACCAGCAATGTAAAAGTGTACCTTTCCTCCCACATCCTCGCCAACATTTATTGTTGTTTGTATTCTTGATAATTGCCATTCTTACTGGCGTGAGATGAAATCTCAGTGTAGTTTTGATTTGCATTTCTCTAATTGCTAGAGATATTGAACATTTTTTTCATATATTTTTTGATCGATTATATTTCTTCTGTGAAGTGTCTGTTTAATTCCTTAGGCCATTTATTGATTGTGTTATTTGTGTGTGTGGGTGTGTGTGCGTGTGCATGCGTGCTTGTTAAGTTTTTTTTGAATTCTTTATATGTCCTGGAGATTAATGCTTTATCTGTGGTGCAGATGGTAAAGATTTTCTCCCATTCTGTAGACTATCTCTTCATGTTATTGTTTCCTTTACTGTGAAGAAGATTTTTAGTTTGATTTCATCCCCTTTATTGATTCTTGATTTTAGTTTTTGTGCTTTAGGAGTCTTGTTAAGGAAGTCATTTCCTAAGTCAATGTGGTAGAGATTTAGACCTGCTTTTATTTCTGTTAGGTGCAGGGTCTCTGTTCTAGTGACTAAGTCTTTGATCTTCTTTGAGGTGAGTTTCATGCAAGGTGAGAGATAGGAGTTTAATTTCATTCTGCTATATGTGGATTTCTAGTTTTTCCAGCACCATTTGTTGAATAGGCTATCTTTTCTCCAGTGAATGTTTATGGCACTTTTGTCTAGAATGGGTTAACTGTATTTATGTGAGTTTGTCTCTGTGTCTTCTATCCTGTACCATTGGTCTGCATGTCTGTTTTGGTGCCAATACCATGCAGTTTTGTTACTATAGCTCTGTAGTATAATTTAAGGTCTGGATTTGTGATGCATCCTGCTTTACTTTTCTTGCTATGGATTGCTTTGGCTACTCTGGGTGGGTCTCTTATTTTTCCAAATGAATTTCATTATTGCCTTCTCTATTTCTATAAAGAATGTCATTGGGATTTTAATAGAAATTGCATTAAATCTGTGTAATGCTTTTGGTAGTATGGCTATTTTGACAATGTTAATTCTGACTATCCAGGAACATGGGCTGTCTTTCCATCTTCTGAGGTCTTCATCAATTTCTTTCTTTAGTGTTCTGTAGTTTTCATTGTAGAGGTCTTTCACCTCTTTTGTTAGATTGATTCCCAAGTATTTTATTTTATTTGAGGCTATTGTGAATGGGGTAGTTTTCCTAATTTCTCTTTCAGTGGATTCATCACTGGTATATAGGAATGCATTTGATTTATGGGTATTAATTTTATATCTTGCTTCATTGCTGAATTCATTTATTAGTTCAGAAAACTTTTTGAGAGGTTTGGTGTACATTATTTCAGAACTTCCTAGCTTTGAGAGTCTAGGTTGAGAAGTCAGCTAAGATCCAAATTGGTTTCCCCCTGTATGTAATTTGATACTTTACTTTTGCAGCCTTTAAAATTCTATCTTTATTCTATATGTTAGGCATTTTCATTATAATGTGACTTGGTGTGGGTCTGTTGTAATTTGGTACATTTGGAGTCATATAAGCCTCTTGAATTTGATTTTCCATTTCATTTTCTGATATTATTTCATTAAAAATATAGTACATTCCTTTAGTTTTTATCTCCATCTTCATCTATCTTGATAAATCTTGAATTTGTTCTTTTCATGTTATCTTATAATTCTTGGAAGTTCTGTTCAGGTTTCTTAACATGTTCTCTCCGTGGTCTTCTTCATTTTCAAGATTATATATTTTGTCTTCATTGTCTGAGGTTCTGTCTTCCAAGTGGTCTAGTCTGTTGATGCTTTCCAGTGAATTTTTAACTTGTTTATTGATCCCTTCATTATGAGAATTTCTGCTTGATTTCTTTTCAGAATCTGTATATCGAAGTGATCTTTTATCTCCTGAGTTTTATCTCTGATTTCAGTCCTTACATCATCCTTTACGTTGCTGATCCATTTAACCATGTACATTCTAAACTCCTTCTCTGACATTTCTTCTACTGTGTCATCAATGGATTCTATTATTGGAATATCTTGATTTGTTTGGGATACTTGTACCGTTTTTTTTTTTTTTTCATGTTGTTTGTGTGTCTGCCCATCTTACAGTGTGGATCTAAGGCAGTACAGTTTCTTCCCTGTGGATTTACAGTGTCCCTGAAGATTTCTAGTACCTTGCCTTTCAGGAAGAGACAAATGATAACAACACCTAGTGCAAACAAAGTTCAGTCTTAAACCAAATAACTTCTATTAAGTTGTCTACAGTTGTGTCACAATAAACAGAAAAAATGTGTTCAATTTTTGTCTAGAATATAAGCAGTAAATTTGCAAAAGGGTTTACAATTTCAAATGGTGGACAAAAAACAGAAGTGGTGTAGGATGTGTTGTTTTTGAAGAAGGAGGGGAAAAGATACAAGTAAAAAATTATAGGAAGAATGAAAGAGGAATTAATAGAGGTTGGCTTGTTGAAAAGCTGTCTGCTTTTCTTGGTTCCTGCCTTGGAGCTACCAGGGAAGTGACCCCTCTATTCCACTGTATTGCTGATTTCCTAGTTACTGTTCATTCTTCAATATTATTGAGCTATTTTGTGATATACTGATTAATTACTATTAAAATCACTATTAATATATAAGTTGGAAAATTATAAAAATGGAAGATAATGAAAAAACATGCTCGTAATTCCAGTGACTCAGGAGGTGAAGGCAGGAGAACTGCAATTTTGATGCCAAACTGGGCAACTTAGTGAGACCTTGCCACAAAATAAAAATTAAAAAAATGCTAGGGATATATAGTTTAGTGGTAGAGTGCCCCAGGCTCTTTCCCCAGTACCACAAGAAGAAAGAAAGGCAAAGAAAAGAAAAGAAAAAAAACAAAACAAAACATTGAGCTTTTCTGAGAAAAGATAATACTGAGTTATAGTGAATTTTAATGTTCACTTATTGTTAGGTAACTGAGGGCAGTTATTAGTTTTATGTATTTTTGTGTTCTAACTAAATCAATAACTACAGTTAATTAAATCAACAGGTGAGATTGTCATTTATAAGTGGTGTACTTAATGTAAGAAATTTTCAATTCAGAACAATTTATTCTGTAATATTTGATAAGTACACAATAGTGTATATCATGTATATAAGAATATGAAGCATTGTATGTAAACAAAAGAGTCATGACCTACCATCTATCCCACAACTAACTAAAATATACCATTCCTTTGGAACTGTTAGACTTTTGTATGAGTGTTCTTTTTTTTAAAGTAATTGTTAGTGTTATGTGCTTCCTGATATATATCACTTTGTTTACATGTAATACAGTGATAGGAGATTTTCGTCTGTGCCATGATAAAAATGTAACTTGCCAAATATAGGGTGCAGGACATTTGTAGGACAAACACATGAACTTTAACAATCAAATGGCAAAGAAGTAACAGAGGGAGCTTGGATCTTGTTTATATTCTGAATTGAACAGCCAGTAACAAAATGACAATCAGAACATTTTGATCACTGTAGCGTTATTAGACGATATAGGAATTACTGTTTGAGCTATGGAAATAATAATGTGGATATGGTTTTTAAAAATTCCTTAATTTAGTAATAAATACTGAAGTTTTAAAACAGCATAATGCCTGGAATTTTCTTATCATAATCCATATATGAGTAAGATTGGTATATGTTGATAATTATTGAACTGAGTGATGGGTTATGGAGTTCTTTGTGCTTTTTTCTCTAATTGGGTATATTCAAATATTTTTATTTTGTTTTAAAAATTATGAAGGTTCCATGACTATCTGACATTCAATCTCTTCATACTTAACACATCTTGGTTCATGAAAATGCTAAGAGAAGAAGGTTTGTCATTCAGTAAGCCTATCATTCTATTTTATTTTAGTAAGAAAATTAGTCTAAGCCTTAAACAGACATATCTGATGAATTAATGACTTTTTTTTGAAGGCAAAGATTACTAAGATATGGCTATATTAATTTTTTTTAAATTTTTTTACTTTTTTGGTACCAGAGATTGAACTCATGGGCATTCAACCACTGAGCCACATCCCTAGCCCTATTTTTTGTATTTTATTTAGAGACAGGGTCTCACTGAGTTGTTGCTTTTTGCTGAGACTGACTTTGAACTTGCAATCCTCCTGCCTCAACCTCCTGAGCTGCTGGGATTACAGGTGTGCACCACCACGCCCGGCATTAATGGCTGTATTAACTTTGATATCTCATTTGGTAGTTCCAGAACTTAAATAAAGGATCCTAACATACTGCATGTCCTATGTCTCAAATGTTCTGCTCTTTAGCCAAAAAAAAAAAAAAAAGAATGTGTTTGAGTCTAAAAAGTATACCTCATTGTTTTCCTGTCTAGTATCACAGGTATATTGAAATTGCGATAAAACAATGTCGGAGCTCTGGAATTGACTGTAAAATTCATGGCCTCATCCTCCTGGGACGGATCCGTGCAGAGGAGGAGGATTTGGCTGCAGTTCCTTTCTTAGCTTCAGATAATGAAGAGGAAGAAGATGACAAAGGCAACAGTGGAAGGTAGGAGTTATTTGTTACTTTTGCTCACTTATCTTCTGCCTCATTCCCAAATTCTGACTTTCAAAAATAAATATTTAATTAGAGTATATTTCATAAGGAAAGTGGTCTTATGCTATAAGAATGTTTGGAAAGCGTTAGCTTTCAAAAGTTGCAATTTAACTTTTAAAGAAAATATTTAATATAGAAATACTTCATATTTAGAAAAAAAAATACCTTTTAAAGAGTGAAATAAAGTAAATAAAGATGTCTGATTTTTCTACCTGAAATATCACTGTTGCTAGTTTGTTATAATATCTTATATTTGTTTCAAGACAAAAAGTTTTTACTTTTTTTCCAAAATGTATTTTCCTACAGAAATGTTATGGTATAATTTATAGCTTTTTCTGCTTAATCATTTTATCATTGCATTTAAAAATTTTTAAACATGCAGTTCAGTGGCACCAAGTACATATGCACTATTGGCAATGTCTAGCCATCACCACCAGCCATCTCTGGAATATCCATGTCATTAGTTTGCTGTATACAGTTTTGGAGTCCAGTACTTCATCTTATGACTGTTCCTTTCTGAATGAACAGTGTGGCAATGCCTGATGCTATGTTCATCAATTTAATGTGTATCTATGGAACACCTACCACAGTCCAGTCCTATGGTGCACATGCAATAAAACCAGACAAACTCACCTTATTGTGTTACTATGGCTGTGTTCAGTGGCAGGAAGGATGCCTTGTGAGTCTATAGTGGAGTCTTATCTCTAGACCATCCTTACAGGGAAGAGTCAGTGTTATCAAAGCAGAATGGGTGGGCAAGGGTACTCCTAATATGGGGAGTAGCATGTGCCAGGTGAAATCAGTATCTGCCATTTGTGCAGTGGCTGCTCTAGGCTCCATTTTACCAGCAGCAAACAATGAAGATAATTACAGTTTTTATAAGTTGTATTTTCCTGGATTAATTGGAATAAGTGAAATTGCTAAGTCAAAGGGTATACAAAATAAACTGCAATGTTTTCAACATTCTCAAGGTGTTCTTGGGTTGCTAGTGGGGCTAGAGCCCTCCACAAATGTCCTTTTCTCCAAGTTCTTCCCAGCATGGGACATAAGGAGACACAGGAGCTCTTCCTGCCCTGCTGTTAAGCACATTTTCTTAGTCATGGATGGCAGCAACTATGGTAATAAGTCAGGTTATCCTAGGGCTCTGTTATCTTGGGTTTGGATTCTGCCCTGTATTTTGTTTTTTGAAAATGTCAAAAAGTTTTATTGATGTTGAATAACCTTTTATATTTCTATCCTGTTTTATTTCAAAACTTTTGCATGTAAGTTGAAAAAAAAATTAGTATATACAGCATTATCTTATGTAGAATATATGTTAGGCTGTACATTGTATCTGTTTGCATTAATTAAACTTTTAAGGAATTTTTAAATTTAGTAGCTACTAAAATGAATTGGACAAATTAAACTAAAATATGTGCCATATATGTGAAATAACCATAAAGTTTTGGGCTTTACTCATTGACCAGATTTTTACATGATTGAACATATTAACAAAAGGAATCTATATATTTTAACATAATAGTGCTTTTCCTGTAGGGTATCATTAATTAGCTGATAATTTCCAGATGAATCAGTGATTTTGGCATTCTCCCACAAGCCTAGCTTCCAGATGGGATGTGCCCACAACAACCATGTGTAGCAGATCTCTATTCTGACTGGTTCATATTTTCATGCTACCAGTCATTAATCATCCAGAATATCATTCCTGGTTTCCTATCCATGTTTTTGACTGAAAATAAGATATTTTAATACCTTATGCATCAGCGTGCTCTACTGTGCCTGGTATCACATGAAAGAGTTTTCCTACATTTTTATTTCCAAACCGTAAAATTCTGGTTCCTTAAAGTAAATATATCAGGATATAACATTAAAAAAAAGAACACCTAACCTATCTAGAACCATTTAATCTCTTTCACCTTAGTTTATAAGAACAGAACAAAGGCAAATACAAAGGCAATGTCCCAGACCCAAAAGAAGCGGTTCCTTAGCACTTGGCATCAAACTAAAACAATCTAACACTGTGTACTAAGCACTTCCTGGCTTTATCAGGTTCAAGAATGAGTACTTTGGCCGCTGTTGATTAAACTTCCAACCTAACAGAGCTAGGTCAGAGACAGGAGGAGTAAAGTGGAAGGAGTAACTCATCCAAGGAAAGGAGATGAGGACCAGTGTTGTGGGCAGGGGGAGGAAAGAAAGAAAGAAAGAAAGAAAGATTTTGCCTCATGTATCTGTGTTAGAATACCTCTAACATCATACAGGCACATTTGCTTTAATCTTTCTTTTGGAAACAAATAGACAATAAAGATGGTTTAGGGATATTGCCACAAGGCCATTCCCAGTGACATTCCACATTTCCCTAGTGAGTTTTTTTTTTTTTTTTAAAGTTGTAGATGGATAGCTTGCCTTTATTTTGTTTGTTTGTTTATTTATAAATAGTGCAGTGCTAAGGATTGAACCTAGTGCCTTACACATTAGGCAGGTGCTCTGCCACTGAGCTAAAGCCACAGCCCTTTCCCCAGTGTTTCTATGCATCCTGGTGAAGGATGGGAATTGTTCCGTGTCAGAACATTTGTTATGTTCAACTTGATATTTAAGAAAAAAGACATTCATAGTATATCATAGAAAGATCTGTATCAAAAATAGCTAAAATTAGATTGTGGTAAAACTTATGTAGATATTTGAAATTTTATTGTATTAAAACAAAACTTTGAATTTCTGACAGTAACCGGAAAGCTTTGATTGATTGAGGTTGCTCTTTTTATAATTTTTTAAATGTTTTATGTTGAATAACCTTTATTTTTGTGTTTTCCTTTGGGTAGCCTTATTAGAAAGAAGGCTGCAGGGCTGGAATCGGCAGCTACAATAAGAACCAAAGTGTTCGTGTGGGGACTGAATGACAAGGACCAGCTGGGCGGGCTCAAGGGCTCTAAGGTATCTAGATCTCCCTGGGCTGACACTTTGCATCACCTGCTACTCCATGACTGAGGAGGAGGCTTGCCAATGCCTTTGTCCTCGAGAAGCTCAGCAATGGCCAGCTTCTTTTGAAGTTTTTAATAGTAGTCTATATGTGTGTGCTGCAACTCCCCACCCCCAATTGAACAGGCCTTGCGCATGTTAGGTCTACCACTGAGGTACATCCCCCAGCCTCTATATGTGGTCTTTATTTTATTTATTTATTTATTTTTCAGTACTAGCAATTGAACCTGGGATCCTTTGAAAAATGTTTTTATTTTGGAACAGTATTTTGCTAAGCGCTAATGTTGACCTCAAACTTAGGATCCTCTGCTTTAGCCTTCTAAGTAGCTTGAATTACAGGCATGCACCACAATGCCCAGCTATATGTGGTTTTTTACAAAAGTAATTGTAAGCCTTCATCCTTAGAAAATAGTTAACTTTAGATATTGTTGTATTATTGCTATCTTAAAATAAACTAGAAAATAAACTTTTGGAACAATTTGGCAAATGCATAGATGAAAATTATAGATCATAACTATATTTTCAATAAACGTTTCTTCTTATCATGAACAAAGTGTGTAAAAATGTCATAATGGTACTAAGATGAGCAAGATGTTACTTCTGCTCTTTGGACACTTGGTACTTGAGCTACTACCATGTGAAATAGCTTCTGTAGGGAAAAAAGTTCTTTTGAGCACAGAGAAACAAAACACAGGTGCATGTGCACATCTATACTTGTCAGCTTTGAAGGGCTTGTTGTGGGGAGAGAGACCTTTATGTTCTCATTGATCTTGTTGATATCATGTAACCATAACTGTGCCATACCTTCTTGTTTCTAATGTATACTTAATCCCATAAATAATGAGATAAAGAGTTAATTTATAAAGTATTATAACTGGTTTAGGAGAAAGAGCAGATTTTTTTTTTTAAAAGAGTAGATGTAATAAATGATGCATTTGAACTAGAGTTGAATGCAATATACCTTTCATTTTTCAATGTCTTTTGTATGAGGAGTCCTAGGACAAAATTCTTGCAATTTTAGTTCAAACGATTTTCTCTTTAGATGAATAAATCTACTTCCTTTTTTGGGGGGTGGGGGTACTGGGGATTGAACTCTGGACACTTGACCACTAAGCCACATCCTAAGCCCTATTTTGTACTTTATTTAGACACAGGGTCTCACTGAGTTGCGTAGTGCCTCACTTTTGCTGAGGCTAGATTTGAACTCATGATCCTCTTGCCTCAGCCTTCCCAACTGCCAGAATTACAGGAGCACGCCACTGCGCCTGGCTATGGTTAAGTGGGGTATTTATTACTTGTCCTAAGTCTTCTTATTACCTACATTGTAAAGAAGCTCAGATGGGCTACGGTTGTGGCTCAGCTATAGAGCACTCGCCTAGCATGTGCAAGGCTCTGGGTTCAATCCTCAGCCCCATGTAACAATAAATAAATAAAATAAAGGTATTGTGTCCAACTACAACTAAAAAGTAAATATTAAACAACAACAACAAAGAAGCTCAGAAAGTTAGAATTCATTTATTTGGAACCTGTCCTTTCTAGGTCCAACTAAGCTTCATCTTTATTTGAATAACTTTGAATTACATTTATGTTTTAGAACCCTATTTTAGAAGCCCTATTTTGCAAGTGGGCAGTGACAGTAAACTTTGGGTATGTCAGCTATGCTAGTGCAGGGCTCTATAGTAGTTCCTGAGTCATGGTCACTGTTACGAGCTGGGATTCTGCTTGCTCTCACACATGGAGTTTTCCTGTGAAGGTCCATTAGGGTTCCAAGGTTGTGATGGAAATTCTTACTTCCACTGCAGTAGTGACTACATGACAATTTCTAAGGTGTGGAATAGTAAAGGGTTTCTTAGACAAAGGGTGCCAAGAATTTTAAGTTAAATCATACTCCTCTACAATGGCAAATATACACATATAATTTCTTAGTGATGAGAGTGTCAGAATCAAAGTGAATGAGCAGGACATGGCTTGAAATAAAACAGTTTACCAGAAGTTTGTTTTTATCTTTGCATTATGGGTATTTTACTTTTCACCTTTTGTTATGAGACTGTTCAAATTTAGCCAGGTAGAAAGATTAGAGTCATGAGCCTTCATGTCCTTATTTCCAACTATAAGAGTTATGGATAACTGTCTACATTTTTTACCTACCCACCCCTCTGATCTGGTTTATTTTGAAGTACATATCAGTTAATCCTTTTATCCTTAAAGTACTTCAGTGTATGTCTCTAAAGATAAAGAGTTTCTGTAGTTAATATAGTCATATAAATTAACAATAATTCTTATATCATCTAGTAAGAGCACTTAAAATTTTAGAAAATATAATTATTTACAAATTTACAAATATAATTATGTTTTTATTTCTTTTTGTTTTAAAAAAATAAACCTATTCTAGATAAAGGTACCTTCGTTCTCTGAGACTCTGTCTGCTTTGAATGTGGTACAAGTGGCTGGCGGTTCTAAAAGTTTATTTGCAGGTATGATTATTCTAATATATAAAAATTTATGAATTGCACTTAGTGAGGGTGCATGTGCACACATGCACAAATTTTGTGTTGGGAAAAGTGAGTCTTCTCCTGGCTCTTGTTCCTTGTAGTTACTGTGGAAGGGAAGGTGTATGCTTGTGGAGAAGCTACGAATGGCCGACTGGGACTGGGCATGTCTAGTGGAACAGTCCCCATTCCGCGGCAGATTACGGCCCTCAGCAGCTATGTGGTCAAGAAGGTGGCAGTTCACTCAGGTACATATCCAGCATTAGCATTTGCATGCAGAGTAAGCCTGTGCTCCTATTCTTCAAATAAAAAAGACCCTTAAATAATTTTCCTTAAGGTATTCTCACATTCTTTTTCAAGTCTTTATTAATAGGAATAAAAATTGGATAATGTAAATCTCTGGTGGTCTGGAATTTTAACTATTGGTACTAAATGCTAAATGAGGTTTTTGTTGGTTTGTTTGTTTTTTAAGCAGCATTGTTGGTATTTTAGATGTATAGATGTACCTGTCAGAGTATGGGGTGTTTGTTGGGCCCATTGTATCTTTGATATCATAAAGTTGTGTGCTTAAATGTGTGTTATTTTTCTGATGAGTCTGTGACTCATCAGATTTAGCAAGTGTTTATGAACCCCAGTGCTAAGAAAGATTGTTTAAAAAAGATAATATCATTCTCCTTCAATTTAGAGTACCTTTACTGAATAGTGTTTTAAAGTTGTGTGGCAGGCCTTTGAAAAATAGAATTGTGTTAGTTACAAAGCTCAATTTATGCCTCTATTGGATGGAGTTAGATCTAAACCTGTATAACTGGAAATGCAAATGATAATGCTTAAGTAAGCCAAAATTTTACTTTTCTCCTCTGTAAAATTATAGAGGTAGGGTCTGGGTCCATCCATATGTTCTCTGCGTCCACAAAGAATGTTAGCTCTCCTTGTCCACCTCTGTGTGAAGTTGACCTTGCTGCTTTAGCCTTCAGTTCCAAGACCTAGGCAGCACCAGATGGCCTATCCTGTAGCCCACAGAGCCCTTTTTTGAGCTTTCTATGGACAAAGAAGGCTGGGAAATGTGCTTAGCACATTGTAGCACTGATAATATGGGAGTTCTATGGTAAGAAAGAGGAGAGAATGAATGTTAGGGACTAGAAGCCCCACCTATCATACTGTCCTCAGAGCCCAGGAGCTGGCAGGACATCAGGTATATAACCAGAGGTCGTGCATATAATCCTGAGGTGGGGGTGTGTGGACTGGGAGAGTATTCCATGTTGTGGAAAGAACTGATATGCTTTGGGAACAGTGAGTATAATATTAAACTTACTTAATTGATGGTACTTCTGCTTAAATAATTTCACCAATGGGTGTGCATTGCAAAAAAGCTTAAATTGCCACCATATTTGACAATTTGCCTAATGACAAATATACTTATTTCAACGTCTTCCACCTAAATTTTTGATCTTTTATACATGAACATAGTTGAAGCCCCATTAATAATCAGCATTATTTTTCTGTTTCTTTGTAAGTACAAAAATTATTTTTTAGAGTTAAAATTTATGGTTTATTTAAAGTTCTCTAAATTTGCATATGTGCTACCCAGAAAGCCTTCATAATAACTGTAAGTGTTGATCCTGTTTACTCATCATTTATTTAACACATTCACTGAATATATGCTACATGCCAAGTGACTTGGGTAGTTATACTGTGACCTTTTGTATGTTGCATATTGGCAACCTATGTGCATGTCAATGTTGCAGGTGGCCGGCACGCCACAGCCTTAACCGTTGATGGTAAAGTGTTCTCGTGGGGTGAAGGTGATGATGGAAAACTTGGACACTTCAGCAGAATGTAAGAATGTTTTCTTCAGTCTTACTTCTTAATCAGAAACTGTAACTGAAGATAATAGTGGGTACCTTTAAATAGTTGTTTTGCATAGGATAGGTTGTTTGTGGACTAGATATGTGGAAAAATATTTCTTAATTTTTTAAAATTGTATACAGACACAGTACCTTTATTTATTTATTTGTTTGTGGTGCTGAGGATTGAACCCAGTGCCTCACATTTGCAAGGCAAACACTTGACCACTGAGCTACAATCCCAGCCCAGAATTTTTTTAACAACATGGATGAACATATGATTTGGCTTCACATACTGTTTTAAGTTTTGATAGTGAAGTTTGTTTGCAGATCTTTTGTTGACTAAAGGTAGATTAGTGTAGATAACTTTTTTCTTTGAGAACAGGTGGATTGATTGTAGGGAGTGTAATTTGATTTTGTTTTAGGAACTGTGACAAGCCAAGACTTATAGAGGCCTTGAAAACCAAGCGCATCCGCGATATTGCCTGTGGGAGCTCACACAGTGCGGCCCTCACGTCCAGCGGGGAGCTGTATACCTGGGGCCTTGGAGAATATGGCCGGTTGGGACATGGAGATAATACAACACAGCTAAAGCCCAAAATGGTGATTATACACATTTTTGTTGCTTACAGAAAGCTTACCACCTGATGATTTTAAATGTAGATAAGCCTCAAGTCTAGGAAAGTTCATAAAGATGTGCATTATTGGCTTTTAGTCCGTGGAAAAAAATTTCCTTTACTTTCTTGGTGTCTGTGCTTGATTCTGTCTTTAAATTTGTAATTGAGTAGGTGAAAGTCCTTCTTGGTCACAGAGTAATCCAGGTTGCATGTGGAAGCAGAGATGCACAGACTCTGGCTCTCACTGATGAAGGTGAGCACCTGTTGTGGTTTTAAGTTTGAGGGTGGGTAGGAATGTATATGAAGTGCTGGCCTTAAGTAATATTTTTTAAACCTAGGTTTGGTATTTTCCTGGGGTGATGGTGACTTTGGAAAATTGGGCCGAGGAGGAAGTGAAGGATGTAACATTCCCCAGAACATTGAGAGACTAAATGGCCAGGGGGTGTGCCAAATTGAGTGTGGAGCTCAGTTCTCCTTGGCTCTCACCAAGTCAGGAGTGGTGTGGACATGGTACGTATACTACCTCACTGCTGCCAACATTTCTGTGCTTTGTAAGGCATGTGTGGGGATCCTTGACCTCACATCAGGCCCACCTTGGGTGCTCGTAAAATCATTGTATAACTTATCCTGGCATCTTTTTTTGTTATTTGTATTGAGAATAGGATTAATGATGATATTACAAGGAGAAAGTTCCTGTTATCAATGGGTCATTTTGAAAAGAATGCTAGGGAAATTTTAGCCCACTTGCCTTTCCTATTCAGTTGAGATGTCTGTGAAGTGTTTCTTCCACTTTCCTTTTTTTTTTTTTAATATATATATATTTTTTAGTTGTAGTTGGACACAATACCCTGATTTCCTTTATTTATTTATTAAAATATTTATTTTTAGTTGCACACAGTACCTGTATTTTATTTATTTTTATGTGGTGCTGAGGATCGAATCCAGAGCCCCGCGTGTGCGAGGTTGAGCTCTACCACTGAGCCACAACCCCAGCCCCTTCTTCTACTTTCTTACTATACCAAAACCCCAATGATAAAATGAGAGCAAAATAGACATTTGCATCCTTTGGTCCTAGAAATTTTATGTGTGATTCTTGCAAAAGCTTAATTTTATTACAGTGCAGCATAGTGGTGGCCAGACCAACCTTGGAAGCTGTGTTGGGCCCTAGTGCTAATCATGACCAGTAGCAGCTTGAAAAAAGTGTATATCAGATAGATCTTTGGAAGCAATGTCTGCTTTTCTGTCTCTTATATGAAAAGTCAACAATAGTAACTTAAATATTGTAAAACATTTTACATTGGTAAGGATTTTGCTAGCAGAATTAATTTTGAATTCATAGAGTATGATTTTAGATGTAAGTTCAAAGACCTTGAGTGCTGTGTGTGATGTTTCCATCAAGCTGTCTCTAAAAAAGGTGAGAGCATGAGTATTTTCTTGTGTATTGTTGCCAGACTGTAACTGTATATTAACATTCACACTGTTGGCCTCTCCTCAGGGGGAAGGGCGATTACTTCAGGCTGGGCCATGGTTCTGATGTGCATGTGCGGAAGCCACAGGTGGTGGAAGGGCTAAGAGGGAAGAAGATTGTGCATGTGGCTGTTGGGGCCCTGCATTGTCTGGCGGTCACAGACTCAGGGCAGGTAAGGATGCCAATGGCCTGTATGTTACTACCCTTCTGCAGGGTGGTTATGACATAGCACTTATCTTGCCAGAACAATTTGGAGTGGGCAACTTGGAAAAAGTCATTCCATTCTAAAATCCACATGGGAATTATCCTTGAAGGTGCTCCTCCTGCTAATAAGGTATTAGCAGTATTTTGTTAGAAAATTGATAGCTGATGGAGGAGATACATACTACATTTCAGAAATAAAGAAATAAAGTTAATACTTGATTTATTCTTATTCTGCTCCTTTGGATGCCATACTTTAAAATTCATTTATGAAAACAAAACTATTATACTTTTTTTTTTAAAAAAAGTGAATTCTATGATTATGTAAAGTCAAAAAGCCAATTACTTGAAAAATATGTATGTTGTTTTTGATCTTGACAAAATGAAGGAAAAAATGTTAACTATACTTAGTTGATGAGAGGATTCCCTGTTCTATAACAAAGTAAAATGGATAAATTGATTTGATTTATATTAAGTAAACATGCATATCTACTTGTTGACAAGCATCTTCATGCTTAAATTTTTCTTAGCTGTGGTTCCACACATGCCATTTTATAAGACTGTACCATGGCATATACTTTAAGCATTAAGTAAATCTTAAGAAAATTATCTGACATGTTGAAAACTGTATTTTTTTTTTTAATCTAACAGGTATATGCTTGGGGTGACAATGATCACGGCCAACAGGGCAATGGCACAACCACAGTTAATAGAAAGCCCACATTGGTGCAAGGCTTAGAAGGTCAAAAGATCACCCGAGTAGCTTGTGGGTCATCGCACAGTGTGGCATGGACAACTGTGGATGTAGCCACACCCTCTGTCCATGAGCCGGTCCTCTTCCAGACTGCAAGAGACCCTTTAGGTGCTTCCTATTTAGGTAACGCATTTTTTGTATCTTCTCTGTGCTTCTTCTGTAGGCTGTAGCAATATTATAGATTTCTGTAATAGTTCTGACACATTGGAGGTTGTTAACTGTATTATGAACCTGAAGGCACAAAATCTTGTGTATGCATGGGGAGGGTAGGTATCTTTACAGTGCTGAATAATCCAGCCAACAAATACTGTGTGTCTCTTTGGGCCTTTAATTTCTCTTAGCAATATTTTATAGTTTGAGTGTGCAGGTCTTGCATATCTCTTTCAAATTTATCTCAAGTGTTTCAGATTATGAGTACCATTATAACTTTTTAAAAAGATTGCTTACTCCTTGATACTGTATAGAAACATTCAAGTTGCTCCTTGCTAGCATACAGGAATATAATTAATTTTCTTCAGGGAACTTCATCTTTCTATGAATTTCTCATATGATTATTTTGTTTTCATCTTCTTTCTCTCAATGGGGGTTATATAGTGTCCACTACCATTTGCTTTTTTTAAAAAAATTTATATATGACAATGGAATGCATTACAATTCTTACTACACATATAGAGCACAATTTTTCATATCTCTGGTTGTATACATAGTATATTCACACCAATTCGTGTCTTCATACCTGTACTTTGTATAATAATGATCATCACATTCCACCACCATTAATTACCCCATGTCCCCTCCTTTCCCCTCCAACCCTTTTGCCCTATCTAGAGTTCGTCTATCCCTCCCATGCTCCCATTTGCTTTTTTATATATCTGAGTGTCATCCGGGTTCACCAGTTACTAGCTATAAAGACTGAGTAAGTTACTTAGCTTTCTTAGCTTTCCTGTGCCTTCCTTTTCTGGTGTAGATGAAGATGAGGCTCTACTTAGTCTTCTTTCAATTTATAATTGCATATTGGTGGTCTTTTCACATCACCTTGTGTGTATAACCTTTTGAAATATACTTTTTTTCACTCAGCACAATCCTCTGGAGATTCATCCAGGTTGTTGCATGTATCCAGTTTGTTCCTTAGTATTACTGAGTAGTATTTCCTGGTTTATTCACTCATTGAAGGACTTTTTTTTGATGATTTCTATTTTTGGCTATTACAAATAAACCTGTTTATGTCATCCATATCTAGGTATTTGTGTAAAAATAAGTTTGGCTTAATTGCCCAAGAGTGCAATTGCTGGATCATATGCAGAATTCATGTTTTGTTTGGTGCAAAACTTGTTTAGAGTATGCTGTTTACATTCTCACTATCAGTGGATGAATGACCCAATTTCTTCCATATTTTTACCACTATTTTTTACTTTTAGCCTTTCTGATGTCTGTATTAATTTCATTGTGGTTTTAATTTGTGTTCTCATAATGACTAATGTTAAACATCTTTTCATGCGCTTATTTACTATTTATATCTCTGGTGACATGTAGATGTGGCATTTCTAATTGGATTTTTTTCTGTCTCTGGAATATGTTTTTAGTTATTTGGTTTAGAGAGTTCTTTATATTCTAGGTGATTTTAGTCCTTTAGCAGCTCTGTGGTATGCAGATGCTTTCTCCAGGTCTATAGCTTATCTTTGCATCTTCATAGTATGAAAGTTTCTAATTTTGATATAGTCTATTTATTAAATTTTTATCTTATGGATCATATTTTTGGTATTAAGTCATAAGCATAATTTCTTTTTTCTTTTTTTTTGGTACTAGGGATTGAACACAGGAATTTTTTCTACCACTGAGCTACATCCCCAGCCCTTTTAATTTTATTTTTGAAATTTTGAGACTGGTCTCATTTAGTTGCAGAGAATGGCCTTAAACTTGTGATCCTGCTGCCTCAGCTGAGTGGCTGAGATTACAGGTGTGCATCATCACATCCAGCTCCTAAGTATACTTTAAAAAGGGTTTTCTCCTGTGTTCTTTTTTAGATTTATAGTTTTATGTTTTATACGTAAGTAATGGGCTTTCTATAAAGTATGAAATTTAGATTGAGTTTTTTTTTTTTTTAACTTACTTGAGTCCATTTGTTGAAAAGCTGGCTTTCCTCCACAGAATTGCTTTGACATATTTGTTAAAAATCATTTGGGTGGGCTGGGGTTGTGGCTCAGTGATAGAATGCTTGCCTAGCACATGCGAGGCCCTGGGTTTGATCCTCAGCACCAAATAAAAATAAATAAATAAAGGTATTATGTCCAACTATAACTAAAAAAATATCAGTTGCACATATTTGTGTGGATGTATTTTTGGGATCTCTATTTTATTCTACTGATTGTTATGTAAGTACCACACAGTCATAATTTTATTAACTTTATACTAATTTTTAAAATTGAATAGACTGTTCCCCTTATTCTGAACTCTTTCAAAATTGTTTTAGCTATTCTAATTCCTTTGCCTTTCCATATAAATTTTAGAGTAATCTTGCCTATATATCTAAAAACTCTTGCTGGAATTTTGATAGAAATTGCATTACATCTGCATATCAGCTTGGGTAGGATGGGCATCTGTTCTTTGCAAAGTTTTCCAATCCTCAAACATGGTATGAGTTTGATTTATTTAGTTCTCTTTTGATTTCTTTTATATTTGTTTTGTAGTTTGTATCTGTTCTCAGAGCTCCTCGCTAAATTGGGATTCTAGTACTAGAGTAGCTATCAATCTTGCTATAATGGGAGATAAAGGGAGCTGGTACAGATGTGTATAGATGTGAACAGTGTGTACCTTTCACAGGATGCTTTTTTTAGCTGGCAGATGGACTAATGTCTGGTTGTCCAGCTTGCAACCAGAAGATTTCTCACGTGGAAATTTGTGCTGGCAGACATCCCTGTGACTCTTGTGTCTGTGTCTGGTTTATGCCTGACCTACCATCACTCATGCGGGGAGAACTGAAACAGCCCCTGGTTATTTGAATGGAGGGAGCAATTTAATACACCACCATAATAGAAAACAAGTTCAAAGATTTTTACTTTCAGATCCTGGGCAAGGAGGGCATGATGAGTTGGGAGGTCAGTCTTCTAGTCTCTGGGTCACAGGAGGCAGAAATAAAGAGTGAGAAAGAAGGAGAGAGAAAGAGAATACACAGAACAACTAGTAGTGCAAATAAGGGAATAGAGTGTGGGTCACTTTAAGTTTGTGGGCACGTACCTGAATGGTTGGTTTAAAGGAAGTGCAGGCAGGAAAAGTGGAGCCCAGACTCCTATGCCTCTGGGAGAGATGCCTCTCAGTTCTTATTTTTGGTCACAGGCTTGAGTAACTTGGGTATAATGTTCTACTTATAATGCCTAGGCAGCATTTTAAAATTGATGGACCTTTATTTTATTCATTTATTTATATGTGGTGCTGAGAATCGAACCCAGTGCCTCACACATGCTAGGCAAGTGCTCTACCACTGAGCCACAATCCCAGCCCCCTAGGCAGCAATTTTTGCTGTGCCCTTCTAAGTACAGTAGCATAGTATGTAAGTTCTGTATGTGTTTTGTTATGTTTATCACCTCTTTCTCTCTCTTTCTTTCTTTCTCTCTCTCAAGATTATGCCTGGTCTGGTGGCACATACCTGTAATTCCAGTTACTCAGGAGGCCTAGGCAGGAAGATCATAAGTTCAAGGCCAGCCACTTGGTGAGGCCCTAAGCAACTTAGCAAGACCCTGTTTCAAAATAAAATGGGCTGAAGATATGGCTCAGTGGTAAAGCACCCCTGTGTTCAATCCCCAGTACAACCCCCTCCCCAAATGTTTGTTATGGAATTTTTATTAAATTTGATTAATTTTTGTGGTAGGGATGGAAACCAGGGCCTCACACATGCAGTGCAAACATACTGCCACTGAGTTACATCCCCAGCCCTGTGTTTGTAATCTTGTTTTCTATTAATACAGAGAAGTGCAATTTTTGTACAATTTTAATATTACCCTGTGATTTTCGAGGATTGAACTCAGGGGCACTTGATCACTGAGCCTTATCCGCAGCCCATTTTTGTATTTTATTTAGAGACAGGGTCTTTGAATATTGAATATTAAATAATGAGTTTCTTAGTGCCTTGCTTTTGCTGAGGCTGGCTTTGAACTCACAATCCTCCTGCCTCAGCCTCTTGAGCTGCTGGGATTATAGGCTTGTGCCACCACGCCCAGCAAGACCTTGGACTTTTCTGTATAGACATTGGTGTCATTTTTAAGTAGAGGCAGTTATTCATATAATTTTCTTTTTCTTGCCTTTTACATTAGCTAGAATACTTAGGACTGTTAAAGAAGAGTGGCAAGAGCTGGTATGCTTGATGTATTCATAATCTTAGAGGAAAAGCATTTAGTCTCCCACCACAAAGGATATTAGCTCCAAGATTTCTTGTAGACGCTTTTTATCAAGTTAAGAAAGGTCTCCTGTCTTCCTAGACAGCTGAGAGTTTTTTTTTCACTAATGAATGCTGAGTTCCATCATGGCTTTTCTCTATTGATATAATCATGGACTTTCTTCTTTAATGCATTGATAGGTAGATTGCATTGATTTTTGAATATTGAGCCAGTGTTGCACACCTGGAATAAACACTACTTGATTTTTACTTTTTGTTTAATTTTCCCTGTTTTTCTCTTATCTTTTTTATTGGTTTCTGGTCTCCATTAGTTTCTAATTTCTGTTTGCTTTAGGTTTATTTTGTTGTTGTTGTTTTAGGTAGGGCCTATAGATAACTGTATGAGACCTTTCTTAAAAAAAAAAAAAAAATCTTTTGGTACTAGGGATTGAACCCAGGGCCAAGTATAGCCCAACTCTAGGCTATACCCCCAGCCCTTTTTATTTTGAGATAGGGTCTTGCTAAGTTGCCCACACTGGCATAGAACCTAATAATTATTCTGCCTCAACCTCCTGAATAGCTGGGATTATGGGTGTGAGCTACTGTGCCTGGATGATTTGAGACCTTTCCTTCTTTTAATGTAAACTTTTAGTGTTATAAATTTTCCTCTCAACACTGCTTTAGCACATCTTGAAAATTTTGTTAGGTTTCATTTTCTTTTTCATTCAGGTTTATATAGTATGTCAATATTGTATATATTAATAAAATGTTATAATGTATATAATGCAGTATAATATAAATTATGAATTATGTTAACATTAATATAAAGAAGTTAAGAACTTTTACATTCCTGTTGATAAGTAATGTTGGTCTGTACTGTTTATTGTAATGTCTGTCTAGCTTTGATATCAGGATAATGCTGGCCTCATAGATTGGGATGTCTGGTATTCCCTTCTTTTCAGTTATCTTTTAAATTTGTGTAGAATTATTATTTCAGGAGAATTCATCAGTAAAGACAGCCAGGCCTAGAGTTTTCTGTGTGTGTGTGTGTGTATGTATGTATATGTTTGTGTAATTTTTTAACTATAAATTTTATTGCTTTAATAAATACTTATTTTCTAGTAGGATTTGTGTCTTTGACATAAATTGTCCATTTTATCTTACTTGTTGAATTTACTGGCATAAAGTTGATCTCAGTATGTGCTTATTTCCTTTTTAAAGTTAATGGAATCTATAGTGATACAATTTCTTGTTTCTTATATTGTTCTCAAAGAACAAGTCTGTGCTTTACTGATTTTTCTGTTTTCTTTTTTTTTTTTTTGTATTTTCTTGCCATTCCACCTACATGATAATGTTTGATCAAATGCCATATATCATGAATTGTGTCTTTGATGTTTTCGGAGATTTTTAAGTTTAAAAAAATTTTTTAGTTGTAAATAAACACAATATTATTTTTATTTGTTATTTTTATGTGGTGCTGAGGATCAAACCCAGTGCCTCACATATGCCAGGCAATTGCTCTACCACTGAGTCACAACCCCAGCCCTGTATCTATAAATCTTGAGCTTTAATATGGTTAAGTTACTCTGAAGCCATTTGACTCTGTTTTGACCTGGGTTTAGATTTGGTAGTTTAAGATGGAGCTAATTATTCCCTACCATGGGGACAGAGAGTTTTCTGAGTACTCTTCCCATGCCTTGTGGACTGTGAGGTCTTCCAGTCTGGCTGATGGGAATAACGGCTACTCTGGGCCTTGCATGTTTGATGGGTACTGTGCCTCTACTCCTTTCAGGTGTTTTTAAAATTTGACTTGTGTAGTTTTTTACATGTTTCCATCAGCTTCCGTTGAATCCTTGACTCGGGTGGGGGAAGGTACCTGCACATTCCCTGGGCTCTTTGGAACACTCACTTTCTCTAGTCCTGACCTCTAGCCTCTGGCCATGTTGTCCTGCCTGGTTTCTGACTCCCCATTCTTCATTCAGGGAAACCCACCAGGCCTTCCTTGCCTGACTCTGCTCAGGGTAGTGAGTTGGGATGTATGTCTCATAAGACAGTGTAGTGGTACACAGCATCTCTCTTTGTCATTTTGGATTATTTTTTGTCTTTTTTTTCTGGGAGGGGGGTCTTGCTTTGTAGAAGGAAGTACATATAGGTAGTTAAGATAGCATTTTCACAGCTTATGTGTATATAATGCATGTTTTAAAAGTTTTTTTTATAGCTTTTTTGTAGTTCTAGTGAACATTTACTAAAATAGTTTCTTTATTTTATTTCATTTTTTTTTTAATGTTGTGCTAAGGATCAAACCCAGTGCCTCACACTGTATCACTTAGCCACAACCCCAGCCCCCTGAAAATGGTTTCTTTATAGAAGTACTGATAATCATTATTTTATCTGAAAAGACTGTGAGCCTAATACATACTCTATGAAATAGCAAAAATATAGATTTTTATGTTTTGGAACTAGTCTAAAAGGCCAAACTATAGAAACAGAGCAAATAATAACCTTAAAATAGAATACATATTTTTATTTTTATTTTTCAGGCGTGCCTTCAGATGCTGATTCTTCTGCTACCAGTAATAAAATAAGTGGTGCAAATAATTCTAAGCCAAATCGCCCTTCTCTTGCCAAGATTCTCCTCTCATTGGATGGAAACCTGGCCAAACAGCAGGCCTTATCACATATCCTTACAGCACTGCAAATCATGTATGCCAGGTAGGCTTGTATGCTAAATTTTGAAATTCTATAACTGTGTAGGCGTTGTGTTTTTGTCATATTTTGATTGACTGAATGTCTCCAAGAATATTGTGTTATTATTTTTAAGTGCTGTGAGTTGAAGGCACATATCCTTTGATGGCATCTTTATGCTTATTTTAATGGGTATTGAAATAGGAATCAGAAAACCAAGTTAAAGAACATTTTCATTTTTGTATTTTATTTTGGTCAGTAAACTCTTAGCATTAATATTTGTGGGAGAGAAAAAATTAACTATAATTTACAGTGATGTTTAAGACAGTGTCACTCACTTAGTAAGGCAGAGTTTTGATACTACTTTTACAGAATTTTTCTATTGTTTTCTTATAGCATATATTAGTCAGCTTTGCATCATTATAACAGAATCATAAGAGAAAAGGTTTATTTTGGCTCACAGTTTTGAAGTTTCCAGCCCATGATTAGTTATCCCCATTACTTTGGGTCTGTGGCAAGGTAGCACATCATGGTGGGCACAAGCAGCAGAAGAAAAGCCACTCACCTCTTGACCAGGAGTTGAAAAGAAAAGGAGAAAGGGACCAGGGTCTCCTATCTCACTCAGGGGCATACCCCCAGTGGCCTAAACGCCTCCCACTAGGCTTTACCTCTTCAAGAATCCTTCATCTCCCAATAGTACCACCCTGGGGACCAAGCCTTTAACACATGGGCCTTTGGTAGACATTCAAGATGCAATCCATAGAATAGCCTGAGTGAATTGCCTATCTCTAAATGTATTATTGGGAGTGGAACTCGCAAGATGTACTTACGTAGGAACATGAGCTTTAGAACAAAGCCAGTCATTGAGAGGACATTTAGTCCTTGCTACCTGGTATGTGGCAGGCTTTCAGTAAACACAAACATTCTTTTATATATATTTGAGAGAGAGAGAGAGAGAATTTTTAATATTTATTTTTTAGTTTTTCGGCGGACACAACATCTTTGTTTGTATGTGGTGCTGAGGATCGAACCCGGGCCGCACGCATGCCAGGCGAGTGCGCTACTGCTTGAGCCACATCCCCAGCCCAAACACAAACATTCTTGATATTCAATTATCCAGTCTGTAGTCTCTAACAGCAACCCAAAAGGGTTTCCCAGGGTGAATCAGAGGCTTATTCTGGTCTGGTTTTTACATTTGGAAGTCTTTCACTTGTCCTTACCATGGTTATTCAAGTAAATGCTACTTAACAGTAAGTATACATTCTGAGGTAATATCATAAGAAGTATAGTTATGCACATTAAGCTGGCTAGGACATTACCATGCAATACAGTCCTATGAGATATATGTAGTTCATCGTTGACTGAAAGGTTGTTTTGTGGTATGTGGCTATAAATAAGATCTGGCCATAATAAGATTTTAGCTTATAGAGAATGGGTACCTGGTAATGATGTTTTTGTGAAATTCTTTATATATGTCCTATAAAAACAAGGATGTGTTTCAGGGAGTGATCATTCCACTTTGTTCATCCTGTCATATGTGGCAGGCACCTCATTGCAGGCCTGGCTTTCTGTTCTGACAGGGATGCAGTGGTTGGGGCCCTGATGCCAGCTGGCATGATTGCCCCGGTGGAGTGTCCCTCATTCTCCTCCTCAGCACCCACTTCCGATGCCTCTGCCATGGCCAGTCCCATAAATGGAGAGGAATGCATGCTGGCTATTGACATTGAAGACAGATTGAGTCCAAATCCATGGCAAGAAAAGAGAGAGGTAAAAGTAAATCTGAACACCATATTAGATCAGAAAGAAAAAGTTAACTTCTTTGTGTCTAGTATAATGTGTCATTTTTTTCACTTAATTTTTGCTGTTTTTGATTTTGATCTTGAATTAGGAAAAAAATATGCTTATGAATGAGCTTTCCTAGTGTTGAAATGCAAATAGTTTATTCTTTTTTAAAAAATCATTAAATACAGCTTTGAAACCTTAAAGGTCTTGTAACTTATTTGGAGAAAGTATACCTCATGAAGAGAGGTGAGTTCATTTTAGTCTGAGTCATATGACCTGCTATTGAATATTAATAGGTTTTCCTGGAAATAAGAATGTGGTTGACTATGCAGGTCTGCTTCAGGCCCACTGGTGGGTGGTAGCCGATGTGTGGTGTGAGCACTGTGTGGCCTTTGTAAAATCTGGAACATTCCAAATGGCCCCCAATAGTTTTTTTTTTTTTTTCCCCTGGGGGGGGCAGTATTGGGGATGGAACTCAGGGGCACTCAACCATTGAGCCACATCCCCAGCTCTATTCTGTATTTTATTTAGAGATAGGGTCTCACTGAGTTGCTCAGTGCCTCGCTGTTGCTGAGGCTGGCTTAGAAATTGTGATTCCTTTGCTGCAGTTTTCAGAGCTGATAGGATATAGGCTTGTGCCATCATGCCTGGCCCCCAGTAGCTTTTTTGGAGGCGGGTGCGCAGGGTGGGAACTGGGGATTGAACTCAGGGGCACTTGACCACTGAGCCTCATTCCCAGCCCTATTTTGTATTTTACTTAGAGACAGGGTCTCATTGAGTTGCTCAGCACCTTGCTTTTGCTGACGCTGGCTTTGAACTCGTGATCCTCCTGTCTCAGCCTGGCTCCCGGTAGCTTTTTGTTGTTGTTGTTGTTGTTTTAGTTGGACACAATATCTTTATTTTATTTATTTTATGTGGTGCTGAGAATTGAACCCAGTGCCTCACACATGCTAGGCAAGCGCTCTACCATTAAGCCACAACCCCAGGCCCCCCCCCCCCCCCCCAGGAGCTTTTTGAGAAGACATCTTTAGGCTTGTGTAAAAGACTGCTGTTGCTGAGCTTTTCTACTTAAACTTTCTCTCTGGTGTATTCTCCATTTAGATTGTCTGCTCTGAGGATGCTGTGACTCCCTCTGCAGTGACCCCATCTGCTCCCTCAGCCTCCTCTAGGCCATTTATCCCAGTGACAGATGACCCAGGAGCTGCCAGCATCATTGCAGAAACCATGACTAAAACCAAAGAGGTCAGGAAGTCATCTTTAACTTCTTAATTTGAAATAATCTTAAATGTATAAAACAGTAACAGAAATAATATTTAGAGATAAAACATGGGGCACCCACCTAGGTTCTCAAGTTGTGTTGAGAGCTATGGCAGGTCAGAATGACGCCTGGCATTTGCCAGGGGGAATGTTTGAAAGGTGATGCCAGCGAACCATTGAGATGATGATTTGAGTTAAGCTATATATAATTGCTGTGATGCTGGATTGATTGTATTGTATATTTGACCTTTACTGTCGGGCAATGGGTCGGCTCTTGCTGCCTAGGGCGCCCACTACTTTGGAGTTCTCTCGGGGATTTCCGGAGAGTTCCCATTGGTTGGGGAAGTACTGGAGGAGGGATTTCCGGAGGAGGGATTTCCGGTTGGTGTGTGGTGGTCCTGGGAGAGGGCAGCGTAGGTGGCGTTGGCGGAAAAGCGCTTGTGCAGTGCCGGTGAGAGTTGAAATAAAGTAGTTGCTGTTTGAACTTACAAAGCTTTGTGGCGGCTTGGTTGTTCGTGCCCAGCCAGACTGCAGCAAAGTTGCTGGCTATATTTTGAATCATTTATGGAAGTGCTAGGACATAAAGCTTATCATTTCCTAGTGTATTTCTTGAGTATCGGGACATCAAAAGTGACCCAGGTTCTCTTCTAATTCACAGACCTATTCAGCTGGTGTTCATTGTCCTGATACTGTCTTCCTAGGTCTAGCATCCAGCCTACAATTTTGTACTATCTTGTTAATCTTTAATACAGGACAATTCTAAAATACTTCATTTTGACAGAACCACCACAGGAATGATCAGAGTTGCATCGTAGATTTGCTGCTTCTCTGATGATGTAACTATTATCCCTTGGCTAAGCATTTCTCCAGTGGAAGTTAGTGTGTTATTAAGTACTTCTGAGGATATACTTTGAGACTCTGTAGATATCGTTCCTCCTCATATTTTATTCACTAGTAATTTGGAATGCATTAATGATTCTAGCTGAACTTATTATTAATGACTATGGTGGTTGTCTTGTGATCATTTTTCAAATTTCTCATTTCTTACAAGATATAATTGTTACTCTTCTTCTGTAAGGGAGAGCTTTCCCTTCTCATTGTCTGTTTAACTTCTGTCATCTACCTACCAACCTACCTACTTACCCACTTTACCTACCTGTTATATTGGTATAGACTCATGGATTCCCATTTTATTCAAATATTGACATTTGTTGCTATCATCATTTGTCCCAGACTGGCCATACCTTTTGGGCTGGTTTCTTTGACATTCTGAGGTGTCCCTATAATCCTTTGACCTTTTCCTTACTTTCTGGCAATAGTGTGTTCCATGTTCATCATATATATATATATATATACATATATATATATATATATATATATACACATATACACACACACATACATACATACATATATATATAAAAAAGGGGTAGGTACAGGGATTGAACCCAGGGGAGCTTAACCACTGAGCCACATCCCCAGCCCCTTTAAAATATATTTTGATTTAGAGACAGGGTCTTACTGAGTTACCTAGGGCCCTGCTAAGTTGCTGCAGCTGGTTTTGAATTCGTGATCCTCCTACCTCAGCTGCCCAAGCTGCTGGGATTATAGACATGTGCCACCACGCCTGGCTCTATACTCATCTTGCACCTGCTCTGCCCCTGCCCTGGAATTGGCCATTGTTCTAAAGAGTCCTGGTTCTTTTTAGTGGAACACAAGATTTGGAAATCAAGATTGAGGTGATTGGTTACTGGGTGTTTTTGTTTTGGCCCTTTTAGCAGTTAAATATATGTGTGTGTGAGTATTTATTTCTTTTACATCTTACCTGTGTAACAAAAGCTGATTCAAATCAATACTTTGAGTTCTAGTCCAACACCAGAGTTTCTTACCCTCCTTTCTATATTCTCTGGTGTCTAATCCTTTTATATGTTACTGGATTTGGTTCTACCATATTATTGGGGAGTTTTGCATCTATATTCATAAGGGCTACTGATTGGTAATTGTCTTGTGGTTTCTGTTTCTGGTTTGGATAAAAAGTTTGTGAAGAATTGGTGTTAATTCTTGGTGGAATTTTTGTCTTTTGCTGATATGTTCCCATCCTTCTTTAAGCATTTCCTTGGTTCCTGACACAGCAGAAATTTCCAGGTTTAATAAGATGTTTTATTCTTTAGTTTAGGAATCACCTATCTTCCAAGGAAGTCCTTGCTTTTTACTAATTAGAGAATGTTATTTAGAAGCCAAGAGTTGGGCTCTTCATGAGCTCATTGCTATTGGGATGATAGCTAGGGAATAAATGTGTGTGTGTGTGTGTGTGTGTGTGTGTGTGTGTGTAATACTGGTTCACACCACTACAATTGATTTGCATCTAACTAGGATTTATTTTAGTTTTCACTCTTTTTTTGTATTTATGACTCTTATCTCTGAAAGTAAGGAACCAGGCTCTTGTCATTTACAAGCTATTTACTTGTGGTTTGGTCTCCTTAGATAACCAGTCTTCCATTTTGACTGCCACCCATCCCCTTTTGGGTACCTTTCTTTCTCTGAATAGCCTCTGGTGCTCAAAACCAGTCTGTCCTTCCTGGGGACCACCTCTTCATGCTACTTGACCTGTGGTCCTAACCCTACCTCCATGCTGGCTTGTCTAAACTATGGTACCTTCCTCACTTGACTCTGCCACACCAGGTACCATATCTGTGGATACCCTGCCCAGCCCCACACCAGGGTGCCCTACCATGCTTGCACACTCTCTCTTGCCCGCCAACCTTGGAGAAAAACAAGCATTATTTTCAATTACATTTGGAACCCTTTATGGCAGAAAATAAGTTTTATGGAAATTATTCAGAACCATCTGTGGTAATAATCTCTGGAATCAACTTCTGATTTCTGAAAGTCTCCTGGAATTGAGGGTTTAACACAGAAATTATTTTAAAGAAGGCACAATTTTTGCTTTAGGTAGAAGGATAATACTTTTTTTCCCTGCAAATTTATTTATGAAACACAGGTGTTGTCCAGGTTATACCTCTAAATTCCTTTTGTTTTCATTTTGATGTGTCTCATAAATTATGGTGAAGTAATTTTCATTTTAGTATTGGGCTGTGATTCATGTTTAAGGATATGCTGCTAGTACTTTGCCTTTTTATCAGTTCCTCTAGGCATATTTTCTATTTTTTTAAACATCCCCACCCAAGGAGAAAAAGGATACATTTCAATTTCAAGACTGAAGATATTATATATAATATATTCCCCTGGATGCTTTTGCTGTGCTTCAGTGAGTCATATTCTGGAATTTCATCATTTCTAATGAATTTCACTTGCTTACTTCCTGGATCTCCATGCAAAGGTCTGCTCTCTAAAGGAAGAATCTTGTCCCAGCCCATAGTGTCCAGAGCACATCACATTCCCCTTAGGGTTCTTCGTGTAGGGCTGTGTTTTTCTGGCTCATTTCTGTTTCTGAAAAGAATTGTGCTATATTTCCTGAGGTTCAGGAAGCAGGAGAGAAGAGGCACTTCTCTGGCTCTTTCTTTCTAGGTGAGCGTGACTCTACCTGGGGAGCATGAAGGGTTAGTTCCTACCTCTGTTCTACACAGGGTCATAGCGTTTCCCACTCTAGGGCCAGAAGCTGTGGATGCCCCAGCTTTGATGACTTGACTTGTCCCTTTCCATGAGTCTAGCCCTAGACTTACCTCCAGGAGGTTCTTGTACACTGGACAAGGCAGGTGGGGCAGCTGACCTGGGTGAGGCGCCTCACATGGTGGGGACTTGGGATAGGACACTGATGCTGGGGAAATAGCTCACAGCAAACAAGTGTGTTCCTTTACTCTGCTAAAAAAGAGAAAATGTGAATTATTACAGCTGCAATGTGTTTAAGCTGGTAGTAGGAGAGGCAAGTAAAAGAGAAATAGTAAAAAAGAGAAGACTTTTACATATTATCTTTTCCAAAGAATCCAAGGAGCAGAAGATTATAGATAATGTGTTACATGGAGAAGAGTCTGGAAAGCATTATGGAGAGATTCAAGACAAAGATATGTAAAGTTATAGTGTAAAATTTAGTGGATAGAAGATCACCAAGCATATCTGATGGGTAAGGAATAGGTTTCAATTGGTGCAACTTCATTCCTGGTCTTCTCCTATAATGTCTATCAATGACACAGTAGTAAGCTGCCGTTTCGTTATAGTTTAAGGTATTTCGCTTTGAGAGATTGTATTGGTGATATTGTAAAACAGTTAATTAGTCTTGAAAACCTAGTACATGGAATGTATTAAGGACCTGCTATTTCTTAATTTGGTTTTTTATGCCTCTACCTTACTGGTAGTCACATGTCCTTTCAGTTCATGGGTAAACAGGTGAATCTACTGAATATTATTTCTCATTTTAATTGTTGGATGTCATTTAATTTAGGATGTTGAAAGCCAAAATAAAACATCAGGCCCAGAGCCTCAGTCCTTGGATGAGTTCACCAGTCTTCTGATCGCAGATGACACCCGTGTGGTGGTGGACCTGCTCAAGCTGTCAGTGTGCAGCCGAGCAGGGGACAGGGGCCGGGATGTCCTTTCAGCCGTGCTGTCTGGCATGGGCACTGCCTACCCACAGGTGAGTGATGGGGAATATTGGGGGCTGCCTGCTCCATCTCCCTTCTCCATTCAGGCCAGCCTCCTTTGCAGGGGACACACAGCTGTTTTTCATGCATGCTTTTATGCTAGATTCATCCTAGTAGATGTCAGTTTAGAAGTACTTCTTTAAATTACAAGATCCCATCATTTCCCCAGTGCTATCTTTTACCTGTTTCAGAAATGGATTGTGTGTCTTGTTTTTAATGATTTGTAGAATTTATTAAGTAAGTCCCTTAAATAAGTTTTTGCAGTTTTCCTTTTTTTTTCTAATTTTTTTTTTTTTTTCCAATTTTTTATTGTGGGTTGTTCAAAACATTACAAATTTCTTGACATATCATATTCCACACTTTGATTCAAGTGGGTTATGAACTCCCACCTTCACCCCATACACAGATTGCAGAATCACATCAGTTACACATCCATTGATTTACA
>NW_026000229.1:2952246-3015461 GCF_001458135.2 Marmota marmota marmota | reverse complement strand
CTCAATTTGTCAACGTCCTTGCTGGTCTTTTTCAAGAACTGCTTTGCCAGGGGACCTGGTACAGTGTTCCTGTTGCGGAAAATTCTGCTGTTTTTTTTTTCTGGACCCCATCTCACTACCACCGAAATGATAAAGTACTTAAGAACAGTTGAGTAGATGATGTGGTAGAATTTTAGGTACTTGTTATTTCTTAGTTTTAAAGACAGATTACATGGCATAATTCTAAAGATTAATCAAGGTAAATTGCCATAAACAGAGTTTGATTTTTTTCCCTCCACAAGTTTATTGCTTTTATGAGAGGAAAGAATGTGCATGAGAAATTTGGTTTAAAATAATACCCAGCGTTTGCCATACAGATCTCTACCATGTGTGATTTTGGTGCATTCTGTCAGTACAGAGAGTAGGTGTTATGTTTATATACAGATGAGAAAACTGAGGCTCCAAGAGGTTGTTACTGGTTTGAGGATACTAACTGTATTTTAGGAGAGATGAGATTGGAACTCTGAGGTCCCTGACACCAGAGCCGTAAATACCATGTGTGTTACCCCCTCCTGATAAACTTAGTGGCCTCTCTTTGGTAGCTTCTGATGGGCTTTTCAGAGGAAGATTCTAAAATTCAGTTCCCTCATGGATTTTGTATATACATAGACATTTGATGCCAACATCTGTTCAAGTAACTCATTCAGATTTCATAAGAATACATGTATTTTCAAATTGTCATTGTAATGGCAAGATGGCTACTTCTGTGTTATGCCCTGACCTAATATGTAAGACTCAAAAAAAAAAAGACATTTGAATTTAAAATAGCATGCCTATATGACAATAATATTAGTTTGTTACTAATATAACTGTTTAGTAAGCCTAGCTGTTCTCTGATTATGAGGAAAAAAAGAATAATCCTATTCCTGAAAAGTACAAAATGGACAGTGTATAAAGAAGAATTATATTTTTTGAGTTGAAAATTTTGCTTATCATAACACATTCTAATTTGTTTTTAAAAATGACAGTCAAGGAGTTCGTAATCACTGGTATTAACCACTTAAATGATGTGAATTGGCACTAAATTTAAAAAATAAAAGACAATATGAATTATAGAGACAGCATGGTGGTGAGCTCAACATTTACTGTCCTTGGTCAAGAGAAATTCCTTAATCTTGTTCATACTTGTAGTCCTCCTTGTTTGAGGTACTCTGTCTGCCATGTCTAGACCTAGGTAGCTCAATTGTTCTTGATTCCTGCCCCGCCCCTTGACTTACAGTGCTTTCTAGGATATTGGTCATTTTCATCAACATTTTCTTCCTTCCCTTGATACTTTCATCACAGGTGTTTTTATCAGTTTGACATGTGATAAAGTGCACCTTATCCTGAGTGTTGTACTTGAGGTGCCTTCCAGCTATTTTTGTATAGATTGTCTCTGAAAGTCAAATAGCACTTTGCAAGTTTTTTGCTGTCTTGATTTTATAAGTAAACCAAACTTTGAATTTAATTTCTCAAACTGCAAGTCCTCTGCCATCCTGTCTCTGGAATTATTCAGAGCAAGATGAGCAGGGTTAGCATCCAGTTGACCCAGGACTAACGCCAGTCAGCCTCATCATTTCCTGCTCTCTTCCTAGGTAGCAGATATGTTGTTGGAGCTCTGTGTCACTGAATTGGAGGATGTAGCCACAGACTCGCAGAGTGGCCGGCTCTCTTCACAGCCAGTAGTGGTGGAAAGCAGCCATCCCTATACTGACGACACTTCCACCAGTGGCACAGTGAAGATACCAGGTATTTGGGGCCAGTCCTGGGGGAAGGGTTGCTGGGCTCACTGCCTTTAGAATGCCTTCATTCTTCAGTCACTTAGGTCGAAATAACCTTCTCTGTTTCTTAGGAAAGAAGTAATAGAATTGCTTTGTACTCCCCTCCTCTTTTAAACAAACAAACAAAAAAAACAAACCCACAAAAATACCTCCTTTTGTCAAGCAAAACATGGTGTAGAAAGCCATGCAAAGTAAATGTTTAGCTTTATGATGGTTGGGATACCTTTGTGATTAAGATATAGGTATAGAGTAAACTGTGCCAACTTGGGGCACACTTCTGTATTTTCCTGAATTGATGCCATTCTGATGTTGAGCCATCATACTTGCACTTCTGGACAGTTTCTGTCACCCAAGTGTATATCTTTATTCCTTTCCTTTTTCCCCGCCCCCTTTTTTTTTCCTTTGTCTTCTTTTTTGACAGTTCACCTGTTGAGGCACTTGGGCCTTTGACCCACTGGGCTTCCCCTTGACCTGGATCTGGTGCTGGCACACTCCTGCTGCAGTTCAACATGTTCTGCCATCCTACCTTTCTTCAACTTGGTCCCTGGTCCAGAAGCCCTATTAGTTCAGCCCTTTGGCAAGAGCCTTTTGCTGGTTGTGACGCATCTACAGAAAGCACCTGAGGTGCACTCTCTCTTTGTGATGTCATCAGCACCTGTTGCTCAGCATGGGAAATAACTGATCTATTGGCATTGCAAACAATGTTATTCTAATTGGATCATTTCTTTCTCATTTATTAGCTGCAATACTTTATAAAGAGATGCTTCTCCTCATCCTTTAGTTGACTTCCCAGGGATACTGTCTGCATGAGAAAGGCAGGATAGAAGCATGATTCTTTCCTTCTATTTACCAGTTTTCTGGAGTATGGACCAGTTCCCTGTCACTCTTCCAAGGTGACTCTTCTTTTCTCCTTCCCTTTCCAATCCCATGTACTGAAACGTGATTTTAATCCATTATAATTACGTGATTATTTTTCTTATTGAAGCTCAAAATATCCTGTCTTTAGACAGTGAAAACCTTTTCAGTTTCGCTTCTGAAATGATTCTGGTGGACTTTTGCTAGCTTCTGTTCAGTCTGGTATGACAAGGGGATCTAGGCTTGTCTCCTAGGTTCTGCATTCCACCTGGAGTACCTGATGGTGTTTTCAAGATCACTATCTGGCCAGGCATGGCGTGCACACCTTAATCCCAGTGATGTGGGAGGCTAAGGCAAGAGGATTACAAGGTTGAGGTCATTCTCAACAAGTTAGGAAGGCCCTGTCTCAAAAAAGAAAGAAAGAAAAAGGCAGGGTGGGTTGTCTGGGGACATAGCTCCATGATAGAGTGCCCCTGAGTTTAATCTTCAGTACTACAAAAAATAAAAAAAATCACTACCTGGTGCTGGGAGACTCATTGCTACTGTGTTATCATTATTTCTAGACCTTTTCAGTGGGCAGAGGTAGGTTGAATACCTGGGTAAGTGGACAAATCGACTTTCTTTTGAGTTCACACTGATACTTTCAATTCTAGTTCAAAAGGACAAGGCTGCTACTTAATCTGTTTTGTCACATTTGTGTGTGTGTGTGTCTGTCTGTCTGTCTCTCTCTCTCTCTCTTTCTCTTTCTTTTTGCATACGTAATCCTGGTTCCAAAATAGGATGATAGAATACCTACCTCATAAATAATCTTTCATTTGCTTCATCTCTCATGACTTACTTAACTGACTCAATACAATTCTGAGTCAGAACTGCCAGCATCAGTATTCTAACTGAAAACATTAAATCTTTTGTCATACACTGTCTTCATTCTTCTAAATTTATGAACATAATTATTCTACCAGAGCATAAAAGCTCCTACTATATTTTCTTTCTTATATTCTTCAGGTATTCTTAGTTTTACTCTATTTAATGCTCTCTCCTCATCCTTTGTCTGTCTCTTCAGATACTGTGAAATGTCTGAACTCTCTAGTAAATTTCCCTGTAGTTCCTAAGGTCAGACTTGTCTATAAGAGTTTGTGCCTGTCTTACTTGAAAGGTTGCTTTCCTGCATATTAAATCCTAGGATCATATATTCTTCCTCTGTGAAAGTATGATATGGATATTTAATATTTTACCTTATAAGATCATGTGATTTTTCCACCCAGTAATTTTATTAGAATACATTTTTGCATAGATCATTCTAGGTGATATTCTCAGGTAAGGAGTGTGTTCTTTTATTATGAAGTTCCACGTCTTTTTCAGTTTCATTTTCTAGGAGTATATTTTATAGAGTTTTCTATCCTTGCTTAGTTCCTTTTTCAGGAAACTTAGCAGTTATCCATGTATTCAGTGCCTTGCAGATTGGTTGCTTCCTCTCTGAAATATTTTTCACCTCTTTCTTTAAAATTTTTTCTTCTTTCCCTCCTTTTATCTCAAGGCATTTTCTATTATTCTTATAAGATCTTAGGCCCTTTTTAGTTTAGTCTATATATTGGAAAATATTTTGAGTTGTAATTCTTCTGAGTTGTCATTTAATTTTTTTTTTGATTCTTATTTATGATGTTCTTTTCCTATCTTGTATCATTTTTCTACTTGCTTTTCACTTGTTTTGAGATGATAGATGGCAGTTTTGGTGGATTTTGTGTTGCACACCTTTTTGGCCTGCTTTTGTTGTTTGTAGGAATGTTACTCTGGTTGTTATTTTTTTTTCTAACAATAACTTTGTATTGGTTTGGCTTTAATGCTTTTTTTTTTTTGGTACTGGGGATTGAACCTGGGGTGCTTTGCCACTGAGCTACATCCCCAGCTCTTTTTATTTTTTATTTGAGACAGGGTATACTAGCTTGCCAAGGCTGACTTTGAACATGGGATCCTCCTGCCTGCTAAGTTGTTGGAATTATAGGCATGTGCTACTATGCCTGGCTAGCTTTAATACCTTTGTCTTCCTTGTTTTATGTCTAATTTATTTTCTTCAACATTTAGAATTAGGTGGCATTCAGAAATTTTTTTTCAAATTCAAATCATTTTTTTTTAACTTTAAACTTATTCTTCATGTTTATAAAAAGGACCAATTGAGGTCTTGCTTCTACTCCCCACCTCCTGTGTGCCCCCAATTCAACTTTATTTTAAAACCAATCAGAGTTTATCGTTCTTCTATGTAAAGCCCACCAGTACATCCTTATAACCTAAAATGAGATGGAAGCCCTGCACAAGGTCACTCTTTCCTGTCTGCTTCGTTTCCTCTCAGGCCTTTTCAGGCCTTACTTACCTGTCCTCTGCTAGTCCATAAGAATATTTCAGCCCAAAGGAAAACTCTTATTCCTTTTAACACCAAATACATAGGCTTTCACACCAAACAATTGTCTATTTCTCTGTGGGCACCTGCTGGGGTGTCTTACAATTCAATTTAATTTTAATACTATCCAGAACAGCCAAAGGTTAATGGCTGAGTCTCACAAACATCTCCTTCTTCAGACACCAAACCCACTTATGAAAGTGAGATTTTCATCCCTAAAACAAAATACCTGAATTAATCAATTTGTAGAGAGAAAGATTTATTTTGGATCACAGTCTTGAAGGTTATAGTTCATGATTACTTGGTCCTTTGCTTTGGGTCTGTGGCAAAGCAGCATATCCTGGCAGATGCACATGGTGGAGCCTAACTTTTAACCTCATGACCTGGAAGCAAAAAGAGACAGGGGAAGGCAGGAGTCCCCAAATTCCTTTTAGGGACACACCCCCAGTGATCTAAATACTTCCCATAAGGCTTCCCCTCCCAAAGATTATACCACCTCCCGATAGCACCACCCTGGGGGACACCAAACTTTTAACGTGGGCTTTTATGGGACATTTGAGATCCAGACTGTTGCAACCCTCCCCATGTTTCATAATTTGCTATAAAACTTGTTCTAGCTGTTGGGGTTGCATTGTAAAAGTTTGCCCTGAAATGAGGACACATAAAAAAATTGGACAAGTGGAAGCGTTTTCAGGTCTTTTAGTCCACAGGCATGAGTGTGGTCAAGTCCTTGATTTAGAGACCAGTTCTTTATTAACCCTTAAATATACTTTAGTTTCACTCTTTCTGCTCAGTGCACTGTCACTTTGTTTGCTGCCTGGGAATGGTCACTGTTTTCTATTCACTTGTCCTCCAGGTGCAGAAGGACTCAGGGTGGAGTTTGACCGGCAGTGCTCCACAGAAAGGCGCCATGACCCTCTCACAGTCATGGATGGTGTTAACAGGATTGTTTCCGTGCGGTCAGGTGAGGAAGGAAGGTTGATTGAGCAAGCAGACTGTGCCTCTGTAAGTGGAACGATTAACCTTTGTAAGTCAAAATGCTGTTTCATTTGGTGGGAGCTTTGAGGAAAGCACAATGAATTGTTTAGCTGTGAAATATAGTAGGTTTTATTTTTTTCTTCTTAGTACTTTAAGTAAGATAATTATCCATGTGATATGTGCTTCTCACCACTGATGGGTAGAGGATTACTGAGTGACCAGCATGAGAATTCGCCCTCTTTGGGTCACACCCAAACCTCATCCAGACAGTTGGAGAAGGTGCCGTAGTTGTCTGAGAGTGTCATGGCTGGGCCTGTGTCAATATAGGTTGCCATTCTACAGAACTTTTAAAGGAATCTGGTTTAGTTTATGGAGTGCTGAGTGCTGGGATAGACAGATGGCATCATGTGCTGTCTTTCTCTTTTCTGCTGGTGTGCTCTATGCGCTTGAGTGGGAGATACTGATCCCTCATTTTTAAATTGTTGGTATGGGGTGTGTGTGTGTGTGTGTGTGTGTGTGTGTCTGTCTGTCTGTCTGTCTTTTCAGACCTCTTCATCCTTCATCTTGAATAAGAGGTTGCAAATTTTCTCTGTAAAAGACCAAGTGGTTAGCATTTGAGGCTTTGTGGTCTGTCATGTACTTGCACACTGTATGTCGGTGAGTGGGTGGGCTGTGTCCCAGTAAAACTTTACTCATGTAATGTTACTTAAATCTCTGGTGAAAAGCGTTGGATGAAGTGTATAGTCATGATGACCATGAGTTTTTCTGACAAATGTCTTTCAGCACAGTTTTTGGTAATGTTGTTAGATAGTGTGGCAGGCTATTTCCTTGCTGCTGCCAGATGGTCCTACAGCACAAAGGTGCCTGGGTCTCCCTGGCTTTTCTGAGATGCCCTCACACATGCTCTCATTGGTAACATCCTAGGCCCTTGGCTATGGCCAGACTGCTCTGCTTCTTCCTTGTGGTTGACCTTTTCTTGGCCTTCCTGAACTGTACATATGGACCTTTTGTGGGAAGATAGTTTCTTTCTCATGTTGTTTGGCTACCAGCCATCCTATTTGACCTTCCTCAGAAATGTGCCTGTGTCCTGACTTGGGCACATGCTGGCTGGCCCTGCAGGCCTCTCACATGCTATCCTAGTCATATGTGTGTGATCATTTTCCCTTTGGCTGCTAACTTCTGTCAGAATAGTGTCTGCCTGTCCTGAGTCTCTCCAGTACTTCGTTCAGGGGCTGAATAAGATCCTGTGGAAGGGCAGATGAATTTAAAAGCTCTTTGCCAAGAGTGATGTTTATGAACTTAAACTTGAAAAAGCATGGCTTGGAGGATCCTGTTGGTCTTCTGACCTGATGTGAATGATTTTTCTTTTTATCTAAGGAGTTTGTGTTGATTGGATGATGGAGTGAACCTAATCCCAGGGTGTGCTTTTCTTCACCAGGCCGAGAGTGGTCTGACTGGTCCAGTGAGCTGCGTATACCAGGGGATGAACTGAAGTGGAAGTTTATCAGTGACGGGTCTGTGAATGGATGGGGCTGGCGCTTCACAGTCTATCCCATCATGCCAGCTGCGGGTAAGGGAGCTGCTATGGCTGTCAGTATTTGGTGACCAGCTATGACTGTTATCCAGGTAATGTGGAACAATATATATCTTTCATTTAGTAATTTAGGGTCTGCCTTCTCCCACTGTGTTGTGGGCAGGTGCTGCCAAAAGTCCCACTGAGGCAAGGATCAGCCCACAGAGAGCCATATTAGCTATTCCACTGTCATGGTACTAGCACTCCATCTTTACGCCATGTGGAAAGTAGTGCTGCTGGTTACATTTCTTAAAGCTATTGATTTCCAATTAACATGTAAAGGGCACAGTTCATGTGACCTAGACAATGGTGTTGCAGGTACATCTTTCACTGCTGTGTTCCAAGTGGAATACCCCACTCCGTTAGTCAGAGTTGTCAGTGTCTCCTGCTTTATCACACATGGGGTCATTTACAGTGCTCCTTCACAGGCCCCAAGGACCTTCTTTCTGATCGCTGTGTCCTCTCCTGTCCATCCATGGACTTGGTGACCTGTCTCCTGGATTTCCGACTTAATCTTGCCTCCAACAGAAGCATTGTTCCTCGCCTTGCAGCCTCACTGGCAGCATGTGCACAGTTGAGTGCCTTAGGTAAATGAGCCTTCATAGTCATGTCTGTCTTACTGTTTGGAAGAAAATGGTCAAGTTCCTTATATTTCCTATCTACTCATTTCAGCTGCCAGCCACAGAATGTGGGCCCTTCAAAGATTAAGGAAGCTGCTTACAACAGAATTTGGGCAGTCGATTAACATAAATAGGCTACTTGGAGAAAATGATGGGGAAACCAGAGCTTTGGTATGGAGCTTTATAATATAGTATCTAGACATGTGATCCTTTGGGAATAAAATATTGCTTAAATCATTTAAATTGTTGAAATGAGTTGGGAAATTTCATCTGAGCATGAGGAGGCCTTCACCACATCCAGATTTTTCCTCATATTGTTGGACTTTGATTTGTAAAAAAAAAAAATCAATGTGTTAGCAGCTGTGTATATCAGGACTGTGTTTGGACTTTACAAGTGAGTCTGATTGGCCACTTGTTCTTTACTGTGCTGTATGGGAGATTCCCTGTTGATCCTAATCATGCAAGAGCACAGGCACATTCTCCATGCCAGAAAGGGATGGTTCCCCAGGAGTGGCTGTTTTGAAATTGGGGCCAAACATTTTGAGATGAATGTTCACATTCCCCTTTTTTATTGTAGTGCTCATATACTTTTAGCTTTTTAGCTTCTTTTCTTACTTCAGCATTTATGTTTGTGTGTGTGTGTGTGTGTGTGTGTGTATGTATGTATGTGTATGTATGTGTGGTGCTCAGGGCCTTGTGCACAAAAGCTTTTTTTTTGAAGTACCAGGGGTTGAACCCAGGGGTGCTAAACCACTGAGCCACATCCCCATCCTTTTTTGTATATTTTATTTCGAGATAGTATCTCGCCGAGTTGCTTAGGGCCTTGCTAAGTTGCTGAAGCTGACTTTGAACTCATTATCCTCCCACCTCAGTCTCCCAGCTGCTGGGATTATAGGTGTGCACCACTGTACCCGGCCAAATAAGCATTTTTTTAATGGGGGAATAGCACCAATAAATGAAATCTTTGACATGAATAAAACAAACTGATCTCTCTCCTGTGTTTTAGATTCCTGCAACAGAATCTCATTTTATTATTTTTAAGAGTTTTACAGGCAGTGCTCTTGCTGCTTTGGTGAAAGGCCTTCCAGAAGCTTTACAAAGGCAGTTTGAATATGAAGATCCTATTGTGAGAGGTGGAAAACAGCTGCTTCACAGCCCATTCTTTAAGGTGATAGTTAATTTATTTTTACAGTGATGGTAGAGTACAGTGCTCTGTGTTACAGGCCTCTTTGAGGGCTGAAGTTGAATATGAAAAAAACTCAAGAAATAATTATGTGTTCTAAGCCTTTATACCTTAACCCGTTGTCTAAATATATCATGCTTTGAGATACATGGGTTCTCTTGTTAATGTACCAGGGATATTGAAGCAGTTGTTGGATCTGAGGTCCCTGTGTATAAAGTGCTTTTCCAAGAACATTAGGAGTAATTATATCACTGTTGAAGTAATAAGGAGCTCCTCCAAAGTCTTCAGAAACCTTGAGAGGTAGCTGGTGACAATCTTCTTACGGGTACATTGTGTTAGTAAACTAGAATGCTAGCTATATTTTTAAGCATCCTTTTGTTTTTTGTTTTTGTCTAATTTTTGGTGGCTCTAGGTCCTGGTAGCTCTTGCTTGTGACCTGGAACTAGACACTCTCCCTTGCTGTGCTGAGACACACAAATGGGCTTGGTTCCGAAGGTACTGTATGGCCTCCCGTGTTGCTGTGGCCCTGGACAAAAGAACACCATTGCCTCGTTTATTTCTTGATGAGGTATTGCACATTATTTTGGAATCACTTTTGTAATGCAAAACATTTTTTTAAAAAATTTAGCTGTACTGTGAAAATACACACACAAAAAAATTTCTCTTGACAAGAAATACCATAAAGAAAAGGTGAATATGAGTAAATGAACTGTGAATTTTAGTTAAAAGTTATTTTTAGTAAACTTAAATATGTAATGTTACTGCCTAGATGGTCTTTAGTAGTTTAGACTTGATGTAATCATATTGATTTTACTTATTAAGTAGAAAATCACAGTGTTAACATTGGCATTTCCTCATATTTCTGGGAAGCAATTCCTCTTGTCTTCTTAATATTTTTTTTTATTCTTTGGATAAGTGTTTAATTCATACTCTCATTATAATGTTGTCTAGGTGGCTAAGAAAATTCGTGAGTTAATGGCAGATAGTGAAAATATGGACATTCTCCATGAGAGCCACGACATTTTTAAAAGAGAGCAAGATGAACAACTTGTACAGTGGATGAACAGGTTATTATATCCAAAACAAGTAATGTTATGAGTGAAAGAGTTTTAAGTGCAATTCTTTCTTATGTCAAAAAAATTTTTTTTTTCTTTTGTTACTGGGGATTGAACTCAGGGTAACTCAACCACTTAGCCATATCCACAGCCCTATTTTATATTTTATTTAGAGACAGGGTCTCACTGAGTTGCTTAGTGCCTTGCTTTTGCTGAGGCTGACTTTGAACTTGTGATCCTCCTGCCTCAGCCTCCAGAGCTGCCGGGATTACAGGCATGCACCACTGCATCCGGCTCAAATGTTCTTTTAATGTTTGTTGCAGGCGGCCAGATGACTGGACTCTTTCTGCTGGTGGCAGTGGAACTATTTATGGATGGGGACATAATCATAGGGGGCAGCTTGGGGGCATTGAAGGTGCAAAAGTTAAAGTACCTACTCCATGTGAAGCTCTTGCCACTCTCAGACCGGTACAATTAATTGGAGGAGAACAGACACTTTTTGCAGTGACAGCTGATGGAAAGGTGAAGATGCCTTTTTTGTGTCATACTGTCATTAAGTCTGAGACAGTTATGTGTAGGTGTATTACTTAATTCTTGTATATGTAAGGCTCTATATTGAAATACTATCTCAATATCTATAGTATTGCTAGAAAGCAATTGCTAGAAGTAGTTGTATTCTAAAAATAATCTTTAGATGTATTCTATAACTTTTTAATCTTTAAATTTTGAACGATATCATATATACAAAAGTATAATTTTATTTGCATATCATTTATTTGATGTATTTTCTTGTTTGCTGTTGTAATTGTTATCTTTTAAAAAATTTAAATCCTGTTGTAGTTGATATGTAGAAATGGTGATGTTAACATATTGATTTTATATCTAGTGACCTTATTCTTTTCTTTCTACTGTATCTCAAGGTTTTTTTTCTTTTTGGTATTATAGAAAGCCATACTCCATAAATGAATGTTGTTATTTTCTAGTTTATCTCTCTTTTGTTTATATTTTTCCTCTTGGGTGGAAAAAAGGGAGCTAGTCCTCCTGGTTGGGAATTGGAGTGTAATGTTGGGCATATTCTTGAAGCAGTGTGATGGGATAATTCACACGTTATTCGTCAGATTAAGGAAGTCTCTGTTCATGAATGGATATTGATTTGTGTCAAACATTCTTTCTGCATGTAAAAAAATTCTCTTTTGAGATGTTTTCTTCCTTCAGTGAATTAATATAGTGAATTGGATTGAGTTTTCTCATGTTAAACTTGGGGGTTCTCTGTATAAACCCAATTTGATCAGAAAATTTTTTTATACTTTTTCAGTTTGTGTTTGTGAGTATTTTGTTCAAGATTCTTGGGAGGTTCATGTTACTGGGTGAGACTGCTTTTCCTGTCTTACACACTCCTTGTCTGGCTTTGGTATTATATCAGGTGTCTGTTTAACTTAAACAACCAACAAACAAAAACCCACAGTCATCATCTCACAGTTTTTCTGGGCTAAGACTCTGGAGGTGGCATAGCTTGGTTCCCTTGGCCCAGAATCTCTGACCAGGCTGTAGTCATCTTAAGGTTGTACAAGGAAGGATTCGGTTTCTTGTGGAATGTTGGGCTGAGGCCTCAGTCCTTCATGAACTATTGGGAGAGCCACTCTCACTCAGGTCTTTGCCACGTGCTATAAAAGCCAGCTTCATCAGCATAAACAAGGGAGAATGTAGGAGTGAGCACCAGCAATGAAAAGACTAGTAGCAAGATGAAACTTTCAATTCAGTTAAGCAAATCACAGAAGTGATGCTTCATCATTCTTGCCTGATTCCGCTCAGAACTGTCTAGGTTCAGCCCACATTCAAGGAGAACACAGAGGGCATGCATGTCTGGAAGCAGGGACCATTGGGAACTGCTGCCACAGGAAATAGGGTAGGAGTAGCTTCAGAAAAAGATTGACGTATATTCCTTTCTTATTTGTTTTCTGGAAAATTCTTTGTCTTTTAGTTTCCTGGTTATTTATTTATTTTTAATTTTTTAATTTTTTTATTTGTTCTTTTTAGTTACACTTGATAGTAGACTATATTTTGACATATTATACATACATGGAGTATAACTTCCCCTTCTTGTGGTTGTATATGATGTTTTCGGGTTATTTATAATCCAAAGTTAAGTGGTATTTCTTTCTTCCTTCAAAAAGGATAAAAACTGATCCATTGTTATGCTCTGTTTTGGTTCTAATTACCCTCTCCCCTAGACATTGTTATTGTTGTTTTATGTAGATCATGCTTTTTTATGATGACCCAGGTCTTTGCTCACCATCATTTCTTATCCCTCAGACCTTATAATTGCTTTTCATCTACTTTATGATTATCTTTTTCAGTTTCCTTTAGTGAGTTTTTGTTGTTGTTGGTTAATTCTCTGTTTTTGTTTGTGTATTTGAACTTTTTTCCCTCCTCTTTTCCAAGATAAGATTTTTACAAAAACAGAAGATGGGACTGATAGAGCCTGTGGGCCATAATTTGTCAACTCCTGTCTGGAGTATAAAATTTTCAGTTAATAATTTTGTTAGCACATTAAAATTTTATTCTTCTGTGTTTTGACTTTCATTGTTACTAATAGGATGTCAACAGTCAGGGTAACTTTTACACAAATTAAGGTAATAATTTTTTTTCTGTGGCTTAATTTAAGATTTTTCTTTGGTAATGTATAGTTCTACTGTGATATGTTTAGATATCAATTTCTCTTTCTTTTCTCCCATTCTTTTTTGTTTTGTGAGCAGTGTTTTTTTTTTGGTGGGGGGAGGGGGGTAAGGTGCAGGTAGAGGGGGTTAGGAGGTGTGAGGGATTGAAGCAGGGAAGGGAAATTTTCAAGAATTCTGGTAAATTTTCAGTTATTATATTTTCAAATATTGCTTCTCCTATATTCTCTGTGTGGTCTCTACCTGGAAGTGATTGCTGTTAGTGTGAGAAGGTGTTTCCTTTATATCTTTTGATGCTTCTTTCATATTTCCTCTCCTTTTTTTCTTTCTTTGTCATATGCTGGATAATTTCTTTAACTTGATCTTCTAGTTCTCTAATTTCTTTTTCCCATCTGTGTAATTTGCTGTTTAATATGTAGTTTCTAGAATTCTGATTTGGGTTATTTTTTATCCTCTTAGTTCTTGAGCATATTTTTGAAGATTCCTCCCCCCATCTCTTTTTTAAGTTGTCCATGGATCTTGGGAGGTTCATGTTACTGGGTGAGACTGCTTTTCCTGTCTTACACACTCCTTGTCTGGCTTTGGTATTATATCAGGTGTCTGTTTAACTTAAACAACCAACAAACAAAAACCCACAGTCAGGGCTGAGAATTGACACAGTGCCTCATACTTGCTAGGCAAGTGCTCTACCACTGAGCCATAATCCCAGCCCTGAAGATTTTATCTCTTTAAATATAATACTAAACTGTTGTTCTTCTGCTGGCTCTTAATTTTGGCACCTTCTTTCCTTTTTTATATGATGCAAATTTTTTAAAACTATGAGCTTATCGTTTTCCTTGGAAACTTTTGTATAGAAATTTTTTGAGGTATAGTTTGTAATAATGCATCCAAAGAGAGTTTATAAACTTGGGACATTACCAACTTAACCTATTTTAAAATTAAATTTTTTTACTAGAGGATTTTAGTCCATAGGCGTAAATTTAGAACGAAAAATCAACTTGAGGACTGGTTTTTGTGGGTATAAATTCTCAGGGCAGATGCTTCACCTTTCATTTAACGTTAAGAAAGGCAACTTTCTTTGTTGTTCTCTTCTTATTTCTCATTGATGGTCACACTGAGGGAGCAGCCCTGTGGAGTCTAAGGAATCTACAGTCTCCTTTGAGGTTGATGTGTAATTGATTTTACACAGGGAGAATGTGCCTGTGCTCTTGCATGATTAGGATTAACAGAGAATCTCCCATACAACACCCCCACACATCCTGTGCACTCAGGATCTTCAAAACCTTCCCCGGAGAAGCTGGCAGCTGGCTTGAGGGTGCATTTATGTACCTGAGTTTACAGTTTCCTTACTGTTGTATCAGTGTAGCAACACATTTGAAAAATGACTAAAATAGAATGAAACACCATGTAAATGCCTACATGCATTTGGAAATGTCAATCTGATCTTTCTTTCCCCCTAATTAATGATGAAGATGTTTTGTGTCCCAAAACAATTATTATTTATGTAGAGTGAAAAATGATGTTTTTTCTTGTGTGATTTATATGCTGCCTTGATGATATATTAAAATATATTTATAATTTTTCTGTGGGATGTTTCCATGGGTTTATTTTTCAGAGATTAGCATATAGTAGATAATTAAACCTTTTTTTGTTATGCTAATGGTCTATACAAAAATGGAAAAGTTTCCATGGAGAAGCCCTTATTTTCAAAATATAGTTTTTGAGCATTTGTGATTTCTAATAGTCAAGTTTTCTTTCATTATTAGAATTTTGATAGAGAATGTAGAAAGTTCTTAGACATTCTGTGATTTTTTTTTTTTTGTTTTAAATACCTTTATTTTATTTCTTTATTTTTATGTGGTACTGAGGATCGAACCCAGTGCCTCACACATGTGAGACAAGTGGTCTACCACTGAGCTACAGCCCCAACCCTTGTGATTTTTTTTTTTTTTTATTTTAGTACTCTGGGAGCTGGGGTTGTGGCTTGGTGGTAGAGCGCTTGCTTATCATATGTGAGGCATTGGGTTCTATTCTCAGCACCACATAAAAATAAGTTAGTAAAATAAAGTTATTTTGTCAATCCACAACTAAAAAAAATTTTTTTATATTTATTACTCTGTGGTAACAATGGTTAGAGCTCTGATTAGGTTTGTTAATTTTTAAATCTAGGGATATTTAGGTGAAAATCTAATGTTGCTATTACTTTTTGTTTCCTTAGCTGTATGCCACTGGCTATGGTGCTGGTGGCAGACTAGGAATTGGAGGGACAGAGTCAGTGTCTACCCCAACATTGCTGGAGTCCATTCAGCACGTGTTTATTAAGAAGGTGGCTGTGAACTCAGGAGGAAAACACTGCCTTGCCCTCTCTTCAGAAGGAGAAGTTTACTCTTGGGGTGAGGCAGAAGATGGGAAGTTGGGGCATGGCAACAGAAGGTATTATGTGAAAACATCATTTTCAATGATATGTTTTCCTTTGTTTCAATGCTGGCACAGTATATTAGCACTTTGTTTTTCAAAACAACATTTACAACAGTCTGTTCAAATTAAATAGTGACTCATTTGGCAGAAATAGGTAGGTTCACGTGCCAACCTGTGGGCTTACCTATAACACTACTTTATTGGGAGAAAAACAAATCAGTTCTGAATTTTTCATTTATAATTACAAAGCCTCTTTTTGTCTTTCTTCTCCAAATCATTCACTGAATCACATTTGGCATTTTATGTGTTACACGATACTAAAACTGTAAACACAGAGGAAATGGCAGGAATTTGAGGGGGAAGGACATGCAACTTACAGTGGTTTTTAAACAGAAGAACCAAGCTCATTCATTTTTACAAATTAATGGCGGCTGCTAGCCAAATTGGAATAACATCAGTCTTCCTTATCCTAGAAATTACTAAAATGCTGTAAAAATGTACAAAACAATCACCCTAAAGGCATTGGAAATTGACAAAGCACAGTGTTTCCTGAAAATGGGAAACAAACAAGGCTACTTCTAAAAATTTCCTCAGTGAACTGTCTGTAAAAGGTTTGCAGGATGTGGCACAGGAAGGAGGACAAGTCCAGGCACTAGCTTGAAGACATCCTTAGTGTGGAGGAGGCAGAACTGAAGTCCAGGGAAGCTAAGACATGTGAGGATGCAGAGTACCAGGAAGGAGAGAACTCCAGGGACCTGCAGAGCTGAATACAGCAATCACATGTGTATGAGGCCAAGGAACAACCACCCAAAAAGGATTAGAAGAAAGAGTTCCCAGAGTTCTCCCATGAGGCAGAGGATAGAACTCCCAGAAACCTCATAATTCAAAGGGCATTGATGAAAATATTTAAAATGATGTTGTCAAATAAATAGTAGGGGGAAAATTAATCATGTACTACTTGTAGCTATTATCTCATCACCAAAACTTAAAAGTAAGACCTGAGATGATTAAAACATTTGTAAGCAATTTAACATATAATTTGTTTTTATGAGTTAAAAACAAATCCCTAAACATGGTAAACTTCATAATGTCCTGTATCTACTCAAAAACTACCAGGCATACAAAAGAGCAGGAATATAAATACAATTCATATAAGGAGAAAAACCATTCAGTTAAAATGGATCTAGACACGACATAGTGATAGAATTGCTCCATAAGAACTTTATTAAAGCAATTATTTTAAGCAAATGCCATATCTTCAAGAAGGTAAAGAAACTTGAATGTGTTAGGTAGAGCCTGAAAGATATGTACATGCCCAAATCAAACTCCTAAGGATGAAAAATGTAATGTCAGAGAAATAAAGTACATTGAATGGAATTAATGGCAGATTAGACATTGTAGAAGAAAAGGTCAGTAAACTCAGTAGAAACTGTCCAGGGTGAAACAGGAAAAAAAAAAAAAAAAGAATATTCAGATGAACAGAACACTAGCAAACAATGGAACAACTTCAAATAGCCTAATACATTCACAATTGGTGGGTATTTGGAAGAAACAATGGAGTTTTGTGAAATCATAAAACATAATAAAAAAAAAAAAGGCAGAAAAAGAGGGAAAATTCAACAAAGAACAGATGGGACAAATAGAAAACAAATAGCAAGATGTGGACCTAAACTCAAAAATATTGATAATCACTTCAAATGAAATTGTCTGAATACCTTAATTAGAAGTCAGAGATGATCAAAATGGAAAATACAAGCAAGATCAAACAAATGCTCCTTACAGTGATCCCACCTTAAATATAGATATATAAATAGACTAAAATTAAAAGGATGGGAAAATATATCTTGCTAAAACTAATGAAAAGAAACTGGAATGCCTGTATTTATATCATGCAAAGTAGATTTTACAGCAAATAATATTGGTAGGGATTAAAAGTAATTACTTAATGATGAAGTAGTTTATCAAGAGGACATAATCAAACAAATATTAATTCCATATACCTAATAATAGACATGTCAAATAAATAAAATTAAAAAAAAATACTAGAACCCCAAGGAAATATAGACAAACCCACAATTGCAGTCAGAGATTTTTAATGCCCCCTTTTTATAATTGGTAAAATAAGCAAACAAAAAAATCAGTAAGGATAGAATATTTGAATCATTGTCAACTAACTTGACCTAACTCACATTTTTAGAACACTGTACTAGGCAGAAGTACATTCTTTTCATGTTCACATAGAACCCTTACCATTATAGACTATGATTTGAACCATAAAACAAATCTTATGCATCCAAAGGATTCAAGATACACAAAGTATATTCTCTGTCCACAAGGAATTACATTAGAAATTATCAACAAACATGTCTCTAGAAAAATTTCCCCAATATTTAGAAAGTAAATAAAACATTTCTAAATAACTAATAGGTCAAAGAATGAATCAGAAAATAAATTAGAAGTGATTTTGAGCAGAGTAGAAGTTAAAACAGCATATCAAAATGTATGAGATCTAGAAAAAGCAGTACTTAAAAGGAAACTTTTAGCATGAAATACATATTCTAAAGTGAAAAGTGCTCTTAAAACATTGACTATAGCATCTACATGTAGATACTACAGTAAGAAGGACAGATACAGGCCAAAGTAAGCAGAAGAGAGGGAATAAGAAAATCAGAACAGAAACTCATGACACCCCCCGCCCACACACACAAACACACACAAAATGGGGAAAATCATGAGAAAGAAAAACTGGTTCTTTGAGGTAAATATAATCAATAAAACCTCTATTTTGACTCATAAAAAAGAAATTATCAATTATAGGAACATTAAAGGTTTTTTTTTTTTTTTTTGGTACCAGGGAAATGAATTCAGGGGCATTCAACCACCAAGTCACATCCTCAGCCCTATTTTGTATTTTGTTCAGAGACAGGGTCTCACCGAGTTATTAGCACCTCACCCTTGCTGAGGCTGGCTTTGAACTCGTGATCCTCCTGCCTCGAGTTTCCAGAGCCACTGGGATTACAGGTGTATGCCACTACGCCCAGCAGGAATGAAGGAGTTTTGATCACCCTAAGTGTGCAGATGTTAAAAGATTTAAAAGATCACCAATGCAAGGAACAACTTTATTCCACAGTCTTGGCTTTTTTAGAAGAATTGAACAAATTCCTCAAAAGTCACATATTCCTCAGAAAATGAATTTGCTGTAGACAAATCTCCAGCACAAATCACTGGTGATTTTTAACCTCTAAGGTGGATAATTCCATTTCTTCTTAAACATTTTCAGAAAATTGAAAAGGAAGGAATTCTCTCCAGTAGCTTTTATCCAAACCAGATCCAGACATTATTAGGAAGATATAGACCAATATCCCTCATGAACGTAGATGTAGAAATTCATGTTTTAGGAAATCAAATTCAAAAAAATATACAAAAAAGATAATACAATGTGACCATGTTGAATTTATGCCAGAAATTGTAAGTTGGTTTAACTTTGGAACAGTCTATATAATAAAGAAGAAAACCACGTGATAATCTCAGTAGATGAAGGAGGGAAGAGCATTTGGCAAATTCTAACATCCATTTCTTGTAAAAACTTCCAGCAATCTAGGAGTAAAAGGTCCTTTTCCTTAACCTGATGAAGGGCATCTGTGTTAAACCTGCATGGTACTTAGTGACGATAGACTGTAACGCTGCCCCCTCAGGATCGGACAAGGATGTCTGCTGTCACCACTTCTTTTCAGCATTTGCTGCAGATTTAGCAAAGGCAGTTCAGCAATGTGAAGAAACAAAAGGCATTCGGGTTGGAAAGAGAATTAAAGCTGTATTTGTTTGCAGATAGCATTATTTATGCAGAGAATCTGATGTGTCTAGGAAAAAGCTAGCAGAAGTAATAAGTGATGTTAACAGTGTTACAAGATAGAATATGCATAAATAAGCCATCATCTATACACATATTAGTGTAATCAGAAAATGAAATTAATTAAAAAAAAAACACCATCTATAATACTATTCTCTCAAAATCAAAATATTCAGGGATAAATCTGACCAAAAAAATGTGGATTACCTACAGACAGAAAACTATAAAATACTGGTAAAGATTTTTTTTTTTTTTAAGGTTTAGATATTTTTATTAACATTTAAAAAGTTTTTTAAAATGTTTTTTTTAAACTGGGAATTGTACCCAGGGGGTGCTGAGCCACATCATCCTGGCCCAATTTTTTATATCTTTTTATCTTGGGACAGGGTCTCACTAAGTTGGTTAGGGCTTTGCTAAATTGCTGAGGCTGGCCTTGAACTTGTGATCCTCCCACCTCAGCCTCCTGAGTCTCTGGGATTACAGATGTGAAGACCTAAAATCATGTGCAAATTAATATTCAGTACCTTCAAAATTTATATGAAAATAGGAAAGGACTAGAAGAATCAAAACAACTTTGAAAATGAGGAATAAAGTTAGAAGACTTGTATTGTCTGATTTCAACCCTTGTTTTAAAGCTGAGATAACCAAGGCAATATAGTATTAGTATAAAGAAGAAAGAAATATAGTAGAGGAGAAGAATGGGGGCGAGGTGAGTATGAGAAAAAATGATACTTCTCAGTTTCTGCTATACCACTTATAAAAGTGCAAAAGCAATTCACTGAAGAAAAATTGTTTTTTCCACAATTGTTTTGAATAACTAGATTACCTTATAGTGAGAAATGAACTTAAATTTATACTGTACTCTATCCAAACATTAATTCAGAGTGAATCATGAAAGGAAGCTTTTTGTGATCTTAGATCAAAGATTTTTTCAGATAGAACTCGAAGACATGATTTGTTGAAGAAAATGAATTAGTCATCAAGGTAAAATATAAATCTGAAAACATGATAAATTGAACTTTGTAAAAATTATGAACTGTTCTTTTAAAAACATTATGAAGAGACTAAAACGATCTGCCACATGCTGGGAAAAGGTATTTATAGTCATTTAATCTGACTGAGGTCTGATAGCCAAAATATATAAAGAGCTTTCAGAACTTAATAAGAAAACATGGTAGCCCTGCTTGTCACCTTACAGGCTGGTGATAGTCATACTTTAAAATTCCTTAAATGAATTGTTGATATAGCAGGGTGGGGAAACTATTTCAAGTAAAGGCCTGGGTAGTAAATATTTTAGGCTTTGCACATGATTGTTTTTTAAAGTGGCATTTTAAAAATATAAAACTTATTCTCAGCTTATATGCATTTTTAAAATAGGCCATGGAACAGACTTAGCCCAGTGTGGGCAGTAGCTTCCCAACCCCTGATTTAGAACTATGAAAGTTATATTCTCTGGCATTCAGGTGTCCTAAGGGAGCTAGGTAGGACATTATGCAATTTTGAGTTCAGATCTGAATGATTCTTCTTGATTTAATAATAACTATTTTTGAGAGTTGCACATTGACTAAATGAGCAGGAAACAAAAATAATTACATAGTATTTAATAAACTTCAAAATATTTAAGTGTAGAAGTTCATTTGTTATATTTGATGTCTTTTCTTGCAGTCCATGTGACCGCCCTCGTGTCATTGAGTCTTTGAGAGGAATTGAAGTGGTTGATGTCGCTGCTGGTGGAGCCCATAGTGCCTGTGTCACGGCAGCCGGAGACCTCTATACATGGGGCAAAGGCCGGTATGGCCGCCTGGGGCACAGCGACAGTGAGGATCAGTTAAAGCCAAAGCTGGTGAGAAGATGCCACCTTCAAAAGCCCAGACCTAAGCCCAGTGGCTGCTTGTGCTATAATGTTGAAGTGAGATGCGGCAGTTTGCCATCGGTGGATGGGGGTAGTTTGCCATTGTCATTATAGTTTTAAAATGTCAGAAATATTTCCCATTCTATTTTCTTTTCATTTTAGTGTCGGCGATCATAGGCTCACTATTTATAACTAGGTTTTCTTTGTGATAGAAATAAAAAAATCTTGGTTTTGTATTCATATCATGGGCCATTTAAACAGAGTGGTATTTGAAATATTCTTATACAGTTATATAGTTGATTTTGAACAACAGTGGTTTGAACTGTCTGGGTCCATTTATATTCAGAATTATTTTTTGGAGTTTTTTGAGAATTTGAAAAAACTCAGACAAACTGGGTAGCTTAGAAATATATAAAAAAAGTTAAGGAATGAGTGTGTAATGAATGCACAAAGTATATGAAGATAACAGTCTATTTTATTATTTACTACCATAAAACATACACAAATCTATTATAAAAAGGTAAAATTTAGGGCTGGGAGTGTAGCTCAGTGATAGCAAAGCCCTTAAGTCCGTCCCCAGCACTGCAAAAAAAAAAAAAAAAAAAAAAAAGTTTAAATTTATCCTAACTTATGCATACAAATACTTATAGATAATACATGGCACCATTGGAGGTTGAAAGAAATATAAATGAACACAAGGTGCAATATTAAACAAAACTGTTTAAAATTAACATGACCACCTATTCTTGCTAATATCGTAAGCTCCAGTATTGTAGGTATATGTTTAAAACGCCACATGACACTGTTCATCTCCATGTGATCAGTTCATTTCTATTTTATTTGTTTTTTATTTGTAGTGCTGGGGATTGAACTCAGGCCCTCAATGCATGCTAGACACATGATCTACCATAGAACTACATTCCTAGTCCTGCTTATTTCTTCTTATAATTCATATCATAGTAAAAAGTGATATCGTTTAGTTTTTGTGTATTTTCTGCCATTTATAATACATTAACATACAAAATATATATTAAATGACTGTGTTACAGTAAGACTTCCAGTCTGTAGCAGGGTATTAGTAGTTAGACTTTGGGGGAGTAAAAAGTTACATGTGGATTTTTAACTGTTGGGGCATTGCACCTCTAAACCCCATGTTGTTTTAGAGTCAACTGTAAAGATAAATATTACTTGGCATCTAGCAAAATGCTTTGGCTTCTAGAAGGCCCACTGTCTTTGTAGTGATACAAAGGGATGAATGAATAGTTTTCATTGGCGGAGCAGGATTGGCTCATCAGGACCCTGAGACCTGCTTCCTACAGTTTAGATTAGTATAGTTCACATAAAGGAAGGTGTTTTCTGTTTTATCTCATAGGATTATTAAAATTATAAAGGCTTAAAATAAGCATTCATGCAAAAAAGAATGGCAGCATTGTAAAGCTTTTCCTTTGATAAACCTTCATTGTGTATGGCCTGCTAACCGAAGGTTTTTTTTTTCCCCCTGAAGGTGGAGGCACTGCAGGGCCACCGTGTGGTGGACATTGCCTGTGGCAGCGGTGATGCCCAGACCCTCTGCCTCACCGATGATGATACTGTCTGGTCCTGGGGGGATGGGGACTATGGCAAGCTTGGCAGAGGAGGCAGTGATGGCTGCAAAGTGCCCATGAAGGTATTTCCTGTTTGAATAGCCTCAGATTCACCATTGCTATCCTCCTCTGTGGGCTTCTCAGGGGCATTTTAACCTCAACTTTACCTTCTTTGCAAAAAATATTTGGTAATCAAGTAAAATGTGAGTGAAGGGCCCAAAGGCATACGGTATTTTAAGTGCTTTTTTTTGCCTTTTTGGGGAATGGATGTAATCCAAATTTTACAGAGCCTCTGGTTTTATTTACTACATAGGCCTGATGGAGGAATAGAGTAACAGTAACATATTGTTCCCAATCACTTCAGTTTACAGTGGTAGGCAGATACCATGTCACACACTGTGGGATGCACTAGAACTTAAGGGCAGGTACTCTGAGAAAAGCCCCATGAGGAGGTTGTCTGGCGCCCGAGTCTATAGGCCTGGGCTTAGGTCCCTTGCATTGCTCCACATGAGCTGAGGCATTTTCTTTTCTTTTTTTTTTTTTTTTATTAGTTGTTCAAAACATTACAAATCATATTTCATACATTTGATTCAAGCAGATTATGAACTCCCATTTTTACCCCATATACATATTGCAGATTCACATCGGTTACACATCCACTTTTTTACATACTGCCATACTAGTATCTGTTGTATTCTGCTGCCTTTCCTATCCTCTACTATCCCCCCTCCCCTCCCCTCCCCTCTCCTCCCATCTTCTCTCTCTATCCCATCTACTGAGGCATTTTCTTAACTTTGCCAGTCTGACTTGCCATTGTGAATGGGTGTTTGGTAGAGGTTAAATGAGTCGATGTGTGTAGATCGTGTACTTACCACTCTGCAGCCTGCAGTGCCCGAGCACTGTGGTGTAGTAGAGCTTCTGTGCATGAGTGCTGTGAAAATAAACTGGAACCTCTCTGTGCCCAGTGTCCTCTCTTGCTGGGCTTGGAGAATGCAGGTGTGAAACAGAACCATATTATGTGCAGTTACCCGGGAGCTCTGACCAGGTGGCATGCACCAGGCACCCCTGAGCTGTGTTGGTGGTGGGGGCAACCGTGTAACTTTTCTTTCCAGAGTTGTGCTGACCAATATAGTAGCTGTTGGTTACATTTGACTGTTTATGTTTAAATTTAAATCAATTTAAATTAAATAAAAATTAAAATTCACTCCCTTAGTTACAATGATATGCTTAGTACCTACAAGTGGCTCAGGGTGGCCTCCCTTTCCATCATCACTAGCACTTTGTCCAGTATAGGTGTATGGATATTTTAGTCACATTATAGGTTACAAAGGTTTCCACAATGTGAAAAAAAAGGTCTGTTGTGGACTTTCCTGATTAAAGAAGGTTTTATGCACAGACTTTACACCATCAAGGATTAGAGGGGCTAGAGGAAGAGATCACTAATGCCAATGTGTCAGTTAGGGAGGCAGGGGAAGACTAGTTAAGATAATAAATTTTTAATTAATTTAAATTTAAAATTAAATATGGGAATGTAAGTATGAGAACACTCATAGAGGCAATAAGGAGCAGGGGTAAGGAGTTTGCTGGGTAAGGAAAAGTGATAACAGGTAAATGGGCTTCACTGAGACCCTTCCTTGTTGGATGTGGTGAATTGGGGCCCCATTCAGGCAGGACTGCATGACCAAGAGCATGTTAATAAATTGACCCAGACAGATGGGCAGGTCCCATTTGCTCTTGGTCATTTGTCTTGCTGACTGTTTCTTGCTCCCTGTGAACCTCAGGTTTTGAGAGAGTGTTGGAGGGAGGTAAGTAGATACACAGGGGTTGCTGAGGAGTGGTGCCTCCATGCCAATTGAAATATCTTCCTTTTTGGTGACATGCATTGGGTCCCATTTTGCTCTGTGTTGGCATGTCTGTAGCCACTCAGATGCTTCTGCTCACTTCCTGGCGGTACTTTGAGTAAGTGGAGTATGATTTTAAGTTGTGTTAAATATTCTAAACAGGAGTGGATATTCAGAGTTCTTCTTAGACTTAGTTCAGTCTCAGTATGGTTGCAACAACTGCTGTAGGGCCATTGATGGAAGGTGTCTAATTGGACCTTTTTCCTTTCTAGATTGATTCTCTTACTGGCCTCGGAGTGATTAAAGTAGAATGTGGATCCCAGTTTTCTGTCGCCCTTACCAAATCTGGAGCTGTTTATACTTGGTATGCAAGATTCTGTTGATTCTAATCAAAATCAGATCAGACTTTTAATTAAAGCTGTGTTAACTATCTCTTCATACAGTAGAATGTAACTTGATCAGACTTTTAATTAAAGCTGTGTTAACTATCTCTTCATACAGTAGAATGTAACTTCTATGGCAGGCTTTTTTTTTTTTTTTCAACTTGGAATACAGAGCTTGCACCAGAAGGATGGCAGGTGGTAAATGAGATAACTTTTTCCTAGTAAATTCTGTGCTTCTTTTGTGTGCAGGGGCAAAGGAGATTATCATAGGCTGGGCCATGGATCTGATGACCATGTTCGAAGACCTCGGCAGGTCCAAGGGCTGCAGGGGAAGAAAGTCATTGCCATTGCCACTGGCTCTCTGCACTGTGTGTGCTGCACAGAGGATGGTAGGTTTGAAGCCCAATGCTTCAGAACTGAGCCTATAAATCTGAGAGAGCAGCATAGGAACAACATGTGCTGCAAAAGGGAGGAGTGGCGCCAGGGAATTATGCTGTGTCCAGAGTGTCTATTAGCCCCTGGTGTTGCATCTATGAATATTTTGTGTTATGAGGCTGAACAGGCAAGAGCTAACCAAGCTGGCCTCAGTAGCCACCCTCAGACAGGCCTGGGATGGTTCCCAGCTAGGAACCTGGATCTCAGGAGAGCTCCCCATTCTCTAGATAGTGTGTATGGCTCACTGGGCCTGAATTGTTTGCATATAAGCAATGTGGTCTGTACTGAACCCTATTTTCTTCTGACATCTGGAGCTTGGTATTTGCCAGGCAGAAGGGTAGCTATGTGATCAGCCCCAGTGAAAACCCTCAGTGTTGAGTCTCTGTTGAGCTTCCCTGGTAGATAGCATTTCACTCTTGTCTTCACACCTTTTTACTGTGGGAATTAAACTTCTCTTGTGTGAGTTCACTGGGAGACGACTCTGGCAGCTTGTGCCAGATTTTCCCTGGCCTTTCCCCCAGGTATCTTTTTTCTTTTGCCTGATTTTACTGTATCCTTTCACTGTAATAAGTGATAGCTGAGTGAAACTGCATGCTGAGTCTTGTGAGTCCTCCTAGTGAATCACAGAACATGGGGTGGTCTTGGGGATTCTGATACAATGGCAAAAGGGACTTTCCAGATAGAATTAAGGTCACAAATCAGCCAACTTTGCAATATGGAAATTATTCTGAGTTCATGGGTGGGCCCAAAGTAAATACCTGGCACCTTCAAATCAGTAAAGGAGGCTGAAGAGTTGGTTGAGATGTGACTAGAGAGGTGCAGAAGTTTTCAAAGCATGTGATGCTCATGTCCTGCTGTTGTTGGCTGTCAAGACAGAGGAAGGGGCCAGAAAATGGGGTAGCTTCTGGAGGCTGGGCCATCTTTCAGTGAAAACCAACAAAGAAGCTGGACCTCAGTCCTTTGAACTGAATTCTGCCAACAACCTGAGGAACAAAGGAACTCCCTGAGGGCCTCCAGACATGAGACCCATATCGGACCTCTGATCTGTAGGAGTAAAAGCTGTTAAATATGTGTTGTTTAAGCCAGAAAGGTATGTGATTTGCCATAGCAGCAATGGAAAACTTCAGCTTTCAAAAGACAGCCATTCTCCAAATTGTGCTCCATTTTAAAGCCTTTAGTGAATTACATAAACATGTACCAAGTAATCATTTCATTGGTGGAAGAGTTTTATATATGAATAAGCAAATTTTATGGTTTGTGGTAGAATGGCATCATAGTTCTTGATGAAGAACTAAAACACTATTGTTTGATTAATTTTAATTATTTTAAATTTTGAGACAAATTATAGAGAACAGTTAGAAGCACCTTACCAAGAACTTCTATATCCTGAATCATGTGAGTTAGTTGCTGTCCAGGTGCCTCCACCCTGAACATTGAGTATGTATTTCCAACAGTTAGGGACATCGTGTCACATGATCTCAACATGGCTGTCCAGCCAGAATATCCATCCATCCTTGTCCTTATTCCACCTGGTACTTATTCCTGTTCACGGTACATCATGTGTTATAGTGCGCTGTCACCTTCATATCATCTGTCTTCTGTGACACTTCCTCAGTTGTCCTTGGCATCGTACTCTAATGCTTCCTCAGTCTTGCTGAGCTTTTTGAACCTTTACACTTTGGAAGGCTAATTTGTAGCTTGTTTTCAATTTGGGCTTATACGATTTTTCTTCAGTAGCTTCAAGTTGTGTGTTTTTCATCTTCTTAATTCATCCTTTCAGGTGACTTACAGTTTCTCTTTGTGCTGTCACCAGTGATACTAATCTCAACCAGTTGCTTAAGTTAATAGTGTCTGCCAGACTTTCCATCATGAACATCTTTTGTAGTTATTAGATATTTGGGCAGAGTATTCTGAATCTATTTATATATTCCTTTTTTCATCCAACTTCTAGTTTACTCATTTATTTATATCCCTGTAAGACTCAGTTTCCTGATTTATTCACTAGGATGTATATAACCTATTATAATTATATGGTGCTCAAATTGTGCCTTATTTGGCTGGCTTTATCTCTATCCAACTTCTCTCTATCTTTGAGTATACTCTTCCTCTGGCATAGCATGATAGTCTAGTCTCATCCTGTACGCTCTCTGTCCCACAGCTAGAGTTGGCCATTTCCCCCAAGGAGCCCTGGTGTCTTTAGAGGAGAAAGAAAGTATTGAGAAGATCCAGGTGATAAGTGTGCTTATTGTTATTGGGGTGTCATGGCATCCCAGACCTTGTTGATTAGAGCCTAGGAATGTGTGTGTAAATAATTTTGTGTTTATTTCTGTGTTTATACATGTATGTTGAAAACCATGAATTTACCCTAGTACCCTCAGATCTTTTTCAGGACCATCAGGTTTTTTCTAGTTTCTCTTTTCACATTTATAATTTCTTCCTCTTTTGGTAATACATCTAGTTCCATTATCCCAAATATAATGGTTTGGTTACTCCTTTTTGTGTCCCTCCACCTCATTCTGGGCATCTCCACATGTAAATACATCAAGCTGACCTCCACCTGGCTACTCCCTTGTGTGGAAGCCTCCTCACCTTCAAACTCGATAACCCTTACACTTGTTCTTTGTGACTGTGAGGAACATTCTCCTCACCTTGTCGGGCTTGGACACCCACCAAGTGGCTTTAGACTGAACTATTGAGAATGGGAAGGGGCAGCACACAAGCACACTGCTGTCAACGGCATAGGCACCACTCCTTATAGAGTGCTGCCTTCAGCTGCATGACAACCCTAGGAGGCTTTGTGGATTTGACAAGGCTCCTCAGAACATAAACCTCATTTCTGTCCAGGTCACCAGGGATCTTATCCTTAGAATATTTTTATGGTAGTGTTCATGGATTGGGGTCCAACATGGTAAACTGAAAAGAATAATGATTCTCATGCATGATGATGACTCTTCTGTCCAGGATCTGAGTAACTATTGAAAGTTCTTTTAACATATGGATTTTGTTCTCCTAAAAACTGACTTTCCCCTGTCTTATTTTTTTAAAAAAAATGTTTTTTAGTTGTAGATGAACACAATACCTTTATTTTATTTATTTGTTTTTACTTTATTTGTTTTAATTTGAGGATCAAACCTAGTGCCTCACACATGCTGGGCAAGTGCTTCCCCACTGAGCCATAATCCCAGCCCCTCCCTATTCCATTTTACATGGAAGAGCACTTTGGGTTATTAGGGATATTAACATCTGTTTAATGTAATTTGTTCAGATTGAGAACAGCTACAGTTATTGTTCAGTACAGAGTTACCACCCATATATTAGATCATGCATGTGCAGCCACACATACTACTTTTGTGAACTAATGAACCCACGATATTGGATCTTTTAAGACCACAGTCTTGTATACCTCAGAAAACACATGTTAACATTAGAGACTATGGAGAGTCTCAGGAAGTATGCTTGCCTCTTGGGATGCATGACTAGAGTGTGTTCATATCTAGGTTACATGTGAAGTTGATATTCAGAGAGGTAACCATCAACAGTGAAATGAAGGGCACCGAAAGCTGACAATGTGATGGGAAGACATTGGCAGTTGTGCATTCACTGGTCATGGCATCCAACTTCTTACTGTAAATTCACTTCATTTAGGTGAAGTTTATACATGGGGTGACAATGATGAGGGACAACTAGGAGATGGAACAACAAATGCCATTCAGAGACCTCGGTTGGTAGCTGCCCTTCAGGGTAAGAAGGTCAACCGCGTGGCCTGCGGCTCAGCGCACACACTTGCCTGGTCGACCAGCAAGCCTGCCAGTGCTGGCAAGCTCCCTGCACAGGTCAGTGCTGCTTGGGTAGGTGGGTAAGGAGGTGATCATGTTGTGACAGTTACCACCCATATATTGGATCATGCATATGCAGCCACACATGCTTCATACTTGCAGAACCACATATTTACAGAGATAATTCATAATGTTGCAAATTAGTGATTTTAAAACCCATCAACATGTTGCCTTCTTTATTTTATAAAGTACGTGAAATGATTCTGATAGTACATGCCTCACATGTTTCTTAGTAAATATAGTATATTATTCTAGAAGTAACACAGTGAGGCTTTGCAAACTAAACTCAAATCACAGTGCTTCTTTTTTTTAGAAGGGGGTGAATTTTCAGAATTCTTTTATTAACTGTGGCTTTTCTGTGTCTTTGACATCTAAGTTGACTTAACACAGTCTCAATGTTTTTAGGTCCCCATGGAATACAATCATTTGCAGGAGATTCCCATAATTGCTCTGAGAAATCGACTGCTGCTGCTGCATCACATCTCAGAGCTCTTCTGCCCCTGCATCCCCATGTTTGACCTGGAGGGCTCACTTGACGAAACTGGACTTGGGCCTTCTGTTGGGTTTGACACACTACGAGGGATCCTAATATCCCAGGGAAAGGTACTTTTGTAGAAATCTGTGGCATAAGTGATACTGATATCTTCAATAAATTTAACTCAACAAAATTCCCTAAGCTGGGAATGTTGACTATAGAATTCAGCTCATTCAGCAAGTGTTCCCTAAGTGTCCACTATACGCCAACCTGTATTTTGGGTTACATTACATTAGAATGTATCAATGAGAAACCAGATTCATTTCATTTGAAGTGTGTACTCAAAATAGTATAGTTGTATTTTCCCCTTAGAATCTCTTCCTCCCCCTCACTCTCTGGATGGGAGTGTCGGGTTCATACAACTGATCCTTTGTTGGTGTGTTGATTCTCTGCCTGTTGGGCCTTGAGGCTTCCTATCCCCATTGACACAGGAAACAGAAATAATGAGGTAATCTCTTCTCTCAGGGACATCCAGCAGAGGGCGCATAGAAGATCAGATAGCTTAGATAGCCACTTTGTGCTGGAATCTGTAAGGTAGAGATTCTTTGCTGAATAGTCATTGAATAGGAAAGAATAAAATCAGGAATGAGGGTATCTGAAAGTCTCTAGGCAGGTTTTGATCCCTTGACATTTTTAATGATTAGAGATTCCTAGAAATGGAATGCCCAAGCACACACTTTTAAACCAACTGAGGTAGGAGGATTGCAAGTTCAAAGCCAGTCTCAGCAACTTAGCGAGAAACTGTCTCAAAATTAAAAAAATAAAAAGGGATAGGGATGTGGCTCAGTGGTTAAGAGCCTCTGGGTTCAATCCCCAGTACCAAAAAAAAAAGAAGAAGAAGAAATGGAATGCCTGATTCAGAGGTTAAAGGGTCCCCATTCTGGAAGTTGTTAAGTTTCTGACAAGCAACTTGATGAGATATCTAGAAGGGGCTCTTTATTATATAGTTAGGGAATTGCTGTGTAAGCATAGGTGAGTTGAGCATCCTTCTAATCCTGAAGAGTCTATGATTCTTTGATTTTTATTTATTTTTATATATATATATATATTTTTATCAAAGGGCGTGATCTATTCTGAAGTATAATAAAATTCAGTTGTTTTGGAGTCTTCTCCAAACAGATTATTTGTTTAGGGTTGGCTTTGTTTCCACTTGGCCAGAATAATTTCTGCTGAAAAGATGGGTGCATACACTGTACTTTCATGTGTACCTGAAGATGCTGAGTGGTAAGGGTTGTGATGAAGGGTAAGATCTTCTGTCTGTTGATGGGAGCAGGAAGAAATTTGTGGCAGGTAAAATTGATATGAAACTTGAATTTCAACCACTTTTTAGCAATAAAAAGTAGCAAAGATGATTACTTTCCCCTTTACTTTGTTTTAACCCTCAAAGTTAATGGGAGAAAAGCCCTTTCTCATAGGAAGGGAAGAAAAGTGAGAGATAGGACATCCCACATGGGATAGTGAGTGTCCCCTAGAGTGAGTGTCCTGCAGCAGGTTCCCAGCTGAGGTCAGAGTAAGTGGGAGCAGCACAGGCAATGGCACCCAGGCTCCTATGCTGAGGCAGTAGCAGTGGGAGGGAACATGTGAGTGGCCTAACCTGGAAAGGTTTGAGGTGGTGTTGTCATAGACTGTGGAGAGGTAGGAGGTGTTACTTTCTCCCATTCAAGGCAGCAAAGATGGTGGTACAGAAGGAATGGGTGGCAGTGGGTGATTCAAAGCAGGGGAATACTCCCAGTAGGAGGAACTGCCCCGGGTGTGTTTGGGACACACAGGAGAGCAGGTGGAGGGGGATGCTTCCCCAACACCTCTTTGGATCTCTTCCTATGTCTGATTGCCTCCTGGGGCCACTTATGACCCCACCTTCTACCTTCAGGGATTGGAGTTCTCAGATTCAGGATCTGCTGGGGGTCCCCTGTGCTCTTACAGTGCCCCTCACTGTGTACGATGGCACTGTCTTCCACATGGCAAAGAGGGCCAGGACCCCCCACCTGAATGATCTTGTCTGTTTGACTGTCCCTCAAGTCCCCTTCCTTCCTTCTTTTGGCACGACTGTGCTCTCTTCCTGCACCCTGCCTATATGGACATGGCCAGCTTGCCTTCCTCCTTTGTGAGACTTAAGCCCACTGTGCTGCATGAGCTGTCCTGTCAGTGTTTGCCCCGGGCACTCGGGTTTCCTTCAGTGCATACTCACGGCATACTTCACTTCCTGTTCTGTCTCCTAATGCCCCACCCCAGGCCTGGCTAAATTCATGGGGTCCTTGACTCATCACTGCTTTGTGGCATAGTTAGTGGTTTAACACCAGGCTGCTGCTACTGGACTTGCTGTTTGGCAGGGAAGCTTTGGCCTTCTTACCTGAGTCAGGGCAGGAGCTTTCCAGGTTCCTGCCCTCTGCTCTGTGCCCAACTCTTCCTGAGGGCTCTTTCTGTTTGCCCAGCTGTTGGCCTTGCTTGCCTGCTGTGTAACCCTGTGTGCAGCAATGCCAAGCTGTTCCCTCACAATCCAAGAAAGAAGTTGGCAGTAAACTATTCTTAAGGAAGTCTAACTTGCTGGAACAGAAGATTTTAAGCAGATATGATTTGCTTTCTCTCTGGGTGATGCTGTTTCCTATTCTAAATTCTTGTCTGTTTGCCACGTGTTAGGAGGCTGCTTTCCGAAAGGTGGTGCAAGCAACTATGGTGCGAGATCGTCAACATGGTCCTGTTGTAGAGCTGAACCGAATCCAGGTAACATGGAGATTGTTAACTCAATCTGAAGGTGTTAGAAGTGATGCTTTCGTGGGTGCAAGGGGTGTCCCTTCAGCCTGAGTGAGGACAAGAGTGCTTGTAGCTTGACATCCTTGTGCCTGGGCTTGAACAGCAGGTGCCTCCTTCCTTCTTGGCACTTTCTATATATGATATTTTGATGCTGAGGCTACCAAATAGGAATATAAATGTTATCCTTTATAGCAAAAGTGAAATTATTTCAGATAACCCAAAAGCACAAAGAAGATGAAGTAAAAAAGAGGAAAGTAAAAATCAGCCACATTTCTACCACATGGTGATAACTACTAATATTCCTTTTGGGGTATGAGTGTGTGTGTGTATTATAAGCAAAACTGAATTACTTTCTTTTGTCACTTAATATTTTCCTACTTCGTATGTCATTTGCACCTCTCAGGCCATGGAGTAGGATTCTGCGGGACTGTCTGTTTTACAAGCTGCTTGCCAAGCTCTGGGAGATTTTCCCTGGTGGAGGCTGGAAGTCGTTGTCCATGTGTTTCTAATATAAACAGGGCTATCTAAACTGTGTCTCTAGTTACCTTCACAAGTTAAGCTCAAAGAAGTAGAACAGGTCAAAGGCCCTTGATGCATATGTCCAGTTGTAAGTAGTAATAATTCTCATTTCTGTCAACCTCACCTGGCTCTGGGAGTTTTTTTAATGTGGTGTTGAGGATCGTACCCGTGCTTCACATGTGCCAGGCAAGTGCTCTACCACTGAGCCACAACCCCAGCCCATTAATACTTTTAAGAAGTAAAAACAGTCCATTTTTTAATTTATGCTGCTGCTAAATGTGCATAAACTTACAGTTTAAAAAAAATTCAAAATAAAGAGAATCCTGGTCACTGATTATGATAGTGTGCAGCACTTGACATTTAATATGCAAATGAAATTGGCCTCATCTCTTGGATCTGAAACAGCCATGAAGAACAAAATCTTTGTTCCTGAACCTTTGTATTAACACATGATTTTTACCCTGATGTTGATTACATGACTAAAGATTTTTTCAGAGTTGTACTTGGGGGCATTTTGAATTAAGACATCAAACTTGTCCTTTGTTGGACAACACATGTGACCATATTTGTAGAACTGGTCTTTCCACTAACGTCAGAGTATCTAATGCTAAGCTGTAGGTCAGTCAGTCAATTCCACAAATAAATGGGTTGTTTAATTAAGTTCATAAAAAAGCTTTTATTTCCCCACCTTGGATGATCATTTTGGTTTGCTCTGCATCATTAGGACATGAATACTAAGTTCATAAGTTAAGAAAATCTGGTGGCTGACACCATCCAGCGCATACTTGTCTTAGGACCACACACAGGCTCCTTGGGACTCTGAATGTAGGTGTTTAGAACCCAGGTTAGACACCCTGTTTCTGTCCTCTTAGATTTTTCAAGAATACCTCTTTGCTATGTGTCTTTATATATCTATGCTTCAGAAATGTATAATTCATGGGTAGATGGCAAACAAATTTATAGTAGGTATTTTTAAAAAGGCAGGTAACACCCTTCAGCTCTACTATGCATAATATGGACTGATGCCTGGGGACTGCTCAGGTACAGCCATAGCCCCCAGCCACCAGACAGGTGCTTGCAGTTTGGGGCAAACTCCTTCCGAGGCTAGAAAGTTCTCCACAAATGTGAAAATAGAATTGTTTTTCAACCAAAATTAGAGCATGGGGAAAACATGCAGTGCATCTAAGGTGAACACAGGACACCAGCACAATGGCTGTGTGGTTCTTCTGCCCTAACTATCACAGCTGTTGGTGATGTTGTCCAGCACCAGCCTCCTGTGGGGACACTGGAGGAGGGAAGCTCACATTTATCTGTGGGAAGTATTCCAGAGATGCTGGCATGCAGTTTGTCATCCTAGAGAGTTTTTGTTTGTTATGAATATGATTTAGTTTTATAACAGGAAAAGCTGAAAATCAGTGTCCATTAAAAATTTTAATTACTTTAAAATTTATTATAGAATTAATACATGCCGTTTCTGAACATTTAGAAAATTCAGATTAAAGATAGTTAAAATCATCTGACCAGAGAAAACACTGTGCATATGCAGTGTTGAAACTGTTCACATGGCCATTATTTCCTGGTGGTCTCTGCTAGTTGGTACTGTCAGTCAGGGGAGGCAGCACAGTGGTTGAACTGGAAGCTAGACCCTATCTCACCACTCATGTGATAGTTGTAACATTGTGGACACATTCCTTTTTGGTAGTTCAGTCTCCTGTGAGGATAGCGGATACCTTAAAGAATTGCTGTGAAGTTTAAAAGAAATAGCATTTGTGGACATTTAGTTGAGTATGTGGCTCAGACGAAAGTTCATTCTACAGGAAACTATTACTTTCAGTGTCACTTTTATTTTTAGTCTTGATTGTGATTATTTGTGCTGTAAGGAGAATTAGCTGTTCAAATTGGACCTAGAACTCACTTGAAGTGGTTAAAGATGACAAGGGTTTTTCTGGGAGTCAGCATGAAAATTCATTCCAGTGACCATTTTTAATTCATCTTTTCATGCTGTCTTCATCTCAGTCTGAGCTTCCCAGATGATTGTGAACTATAGCCTGGATTGACAACTCTAAGGGAAACTGAGAACACCAGCATCATTTGACCTGTTCAAATCTTAGCTTAGGATGACAACTGTGTGCATGCACAGTGATTGTACATGTGAGGGTGACTCAGTGATTCAGGATTGGACTTGGGATCAGTACAGTGGGTGGATGAGAGGAGGGGGAGGTATTATTCTGGTTGAGGTAATGTGTCTGGTCTTCCTCTTGGCATGAATCTTTGAGTACTGGGAATCTGTCCTAGGACAGCTTTGGGAGTTACTGGCACCTTGTTCCATGGAGGTCGTGGCAGTATAGTTCAATAGTATGGTGTAACTGAAGTTATAAAGCATGAGGATCTGTGAAGGAGTAGTGATACCATGTGTCATTGTTGGAAGGTGTATTTGTTCAGACCACCAATCCTAGGGACTGCCATACACATCACTGATGACCTGCTGAGTGGGGTGAGGGGGTGATGGCCTTGGATGTACAAAGTGCCCTGGATAGTCTGTTTGCACAGCACCCATGACAGGAGACATATGCTGCCTCCTTACACACTACATCAGGATGAGGAGCCATAGAGGTAGGTCTCTGAGGTCCTCCGAGGGTTTGGGGTATAGGAGATGAGGAAAATGAGTCAATCTTGGAGCTGTGGTGAGGGCTTAGGAGGAGCGAGGTGCTTGTCAATTCTTTCTGTTTCCCCAAGGATTTGCTTTGATTATTTGCCAGGTGCTCACAGTGGCTATGAGGCATGCATGCGATCTCTGTGGGCTCTGCTCATGCTGGCTCCTCAGGCAGTAATTGTCCACAGGTTTACAGATGCAAGAGGAGGCTACATAGGCAGTGGGCTAGGCTAGCATCCAGGCTCAGGGAGAGCAGATTGTCCTTCAGCAAACAGAGTAGTAAGGGGTAGAGTCGGGGAGAAGCCTGAGGGCCCAGTGTTCTCCACAGGTGCAAGCCAGGCTGTGTGCATATTGCTGAGCAGCTGTTTCATGTTTTCTTATTTTCTTCTCTCTAGGTCAAGCGCTCCAGGAGTAAAGGTGGGTTAGCTGGTCCTGATGGCACCAAGTCTGTCTTTGGACAGATGTGTGCTAAGATGAGTTCCTTCAGTCCTGACAGCCTTCTCCTTCCTCACCGTGTCTGGAAAGTCAAGTTTGTGGGTGAGAAGTTGTCATATGCTGGAGAATAAGTGGCTTTCCTGAGGGGTAGACCTTGAGTTTGCTGGGACTGTCGGCAGAGGGCACATGCACGTGGGATGCAGGGTGCTCCAGTGGTTGCTTGCCTGGTGCTCTTCATAAGGGTGGGAGTAGGCAGCCTGCACATTGCTGGTTCTCTTTTCCCACCAGGTGAATCTGTGGATGACTGTGGTGGTGGCTACAGCGAGTCCATAGCTGAGATCTGTGAAGAGCTGCAGAACGGACTCACTCCCCTTCTAATCGTGACACCCAATGGGAGGGATGAGTCTGGGGCCAACCGAGACTGCTACCTATTCAATCCGGCTGCTCGGGCGCCTGTGCACAGCAGCATGTTCCGCTTCCTGGGTGGGTCTTCTCAATTGTCTGTGATGCTGCAAGGTCAAGTTTATGTTCACCTTTAAATTAGTTTAGTATCTGCTCAGTCTTGGAAGAGACAGTAGATGTTTTAAATATTTAACTTTTGAGAGCTTTACCAGTGAAAAGGATTTTTAATGTTTATTGTGTGTTTTGCCAAAGTTATGGGAGTGAACAAGGTGCTGTTCTTAGTTCTGTGCCTGCCCAGCATTCAGGGCTTGGTAGTGCAGACTTCAGAAGCTATAGCCAATCCATGCATAGCTACGGACATACAGAACCTGGTGGTCCACTGTGGCATGCTAAGGGCTGGAAGCAGCATTTGACACTGAGAGGATCTGAAATGACTGTGTTTCTTCATTCTAAATGTATTTGAAATTTAGGATCAGATGGGGTAGGGAGGTCTTGGCGTGGGCTATTCCCTCCCTCTTGACCCGTTAGGGTCTTTGCAGATTGCTCCCAGCCTCAATGTCACACCACTGTTCTCTGGTAGAACACCCATCTTCTTGGAGAACCTTCAGCTCTTTGCTTTGCCATCAAAGGAATAGGAACTGGCCTCAGTCTGGCTTAGACCTGTGTGTGGAAAGAATACAAAGAGTAAGAAATTCATCTTCCAGGAACAGAAGGAAATAACGGAGTTAGAGTAGGGAACAAGATTTTGAGAGTGAGCCTAGATCTGTGAGTTTGGATAATGTTGATTTAGAAGGCACTGGGGCCTTGGTGCAGAGCCAGTGCTCTATGGCGTGTTTGAGTGAACTAGAAGCAATTTTGTCATCCATTTCAAGTATCTTCTGTCTCTTGTGTTTTGAATCATCAGGAGTATTACTGGGCATTGCCATCCGAACCGGGAGTCCCCTGAGCCTCAACCTCGCTGAGCCTGTGTGGAAGCAGCTGGCTGGAATGAGCCTCACCATTGCAGACCTCAGTGAGGTGACTCACCTGGGCTGTGTGGGGGTTCCCTGGGATCTTGTTATAAGGCATAGCCTGTTTTGGGGGTCTGGCCTCATTCACACTCCAGGGTCACTGAGGCCACTGGCCAATGACTACCTTCTAGTCACAAAGAAGGTGTGTGGATGTGAGGCTTGTTTGCTTGTAGATCTTGATTTATCATCTCTTTTGTAGTGCTTTGCAACCTATGGTCCTGTCAGATAAGAAAGCCCACTGTCTTTTTCTTGTGCAAAAGCTGAGCTTCTGGGTGACTGGGCAGTGCCTCAGACTGGGGAGGGATTGCCTGATGCAAGCAGCCATAGCCAGGCTTTCCCCTTTGCTGCCCAGTCCTTCATGCCACTGCACAGGGAATAGTCTATCACCCACCAGTTTCTGTTATTTTCTCAGCAGTTAATTTTAAGAACTTTGTTGAATGATGAATTTGATCAGCTTCTTGGGTGAAGCACTTTCTTGTTATGTCTTCCTTTTGTTTCTTGGTACATGTGATATGCTTACAACCTCGAGATACACCCTGAGGCACACTAAGGTCTGCCGTGACAGTGTGCTTGGGAATATTGGAGTCTTATAGGAACAAGCCTGATTCAACATGTGGGCTCTTTCTCCTCAAAAGGTTGATAAAGATTTTATTCCTGGGCTCATGTATATCCGTGACAATGAAGCTACCTCAGAGGAGTTTGAAGCCATGAGCCTGCCTTTCACGGTGCCAAGCGCCAGTGGCCAGGACATCCAGCTGAGCTCTAAGTACACACATATCACCCTGGACAACCGTGCAGAATATGTCCGGCTGGCAATAAACTACAGGTTTGTGGTCATCTGTCCTCATTTGCTTTGACTTACTAAAATAGCAAAAGTAGCAGGAAATGGTTGGTTAGATATCTACTTTTTTTTTTTTTCCACATAAAGGTGTCACATAGAGCAAAATGTTAATGGGACTGGCTCTAGCTATTACTGATCTGTGGTCATAAAGCTTATTTTGTGACCAGGATCAGAGTAGTTCCTATTCTTGTCTGAGTTTTCTGGCTCTAACTAGAATACTGAGGTAGATACAATCTGTCTGTTTAGGGGACTGCCCCTACAGGGCCCTTCAGGCCTGTTTGTCCACCTCAGTGCTTTCTATGTCAGCTCTGCAGGGATAGCGTTAGGTCAGGAGCTCTGTGTGATAGAGCAGCATCTCTAAGTGCGTGCAGCCTTGGATGCCACAGCTCAGGTGGGGTGTGGTAGTAGGTCAGTGACACCACAGCACCTTTCATTGCTTCCTGCATGTTGGTAGGCTTTGCTTGCTGGACTCTGGTTGGGGATAGTCCTGGTGAGTGTCACATCTACCTTGGAGCTTTGACTGCAGTCACAAGCTGTAATCCCACAGTCTGCTCTAGGGTTACGCAGTGTCTGCTCCAGCATTGCATATTGCTATTGGACCTACAGTGTCTGATTCCAGTTCCTTGGGTTTCTTATGAATTTGAGAATTGTGTTTTGGAGTGCCTGTAACTTAGCCCATTTATGAGACAAATGTAAAAACAAACTGAGTAAATAATATGCCACTTACGGTAATTTTGAAATAAATATTTATGTTTTAGAGTTCTATTCTTTTGAGAAAAGTAACAGGTGAGTGATTAATGGTAATATTATTAATGATGTTATTAATAATACATCATGTAATCAACTCTAGGTTGATTTCCAACTTATTATAATACACCTGTATCCATTTCATTGAAATATTTGCAGAATTGAAAACTTGGGACCTTAATTCTGTACCAGTTAGAGGGACTCAGTGTTGTGAGAAGCTCTGTGGTAACTAGGTTTGCAAAGCAGAAAGAATGACAGATTCTTACTAAAAGTGTTGAAGTGTCAACCAGCCCTGATGGAGTGTTCTTTGGTTTGCAACACACATGGATTTGTCACCCAGGGTTGCTCCTCTCAGCCCTTCTCAGCTAGGAGGTGTGTGTGATAGTACTGTGTGGTAAGGCTTGGTGTCAGCAGAACAAAGTCAATGCCACCAAAGACAGAAGTGTAAAGTGAGTTTTTTCTTCCAGACTCCATGAATTTGATGAGCAAGTGGCTGCTGTTCGGGAAGGGATGGCCCGAGTTGTGCCTGTCCCCCTTCTTTCTCTGTTTACTGGATATGAACTAGAGACAATGGTATGCCAGCCTCTGCATGGTGCTGCCCTGGAACTGCCTTTTGCATAGTGACTCACTCATCAGGATTACTAGTTCATTTCTTAGTTAAGACCTTGAATTTGGAAATCTAAGATAGGTCCATGAGTGTTGAATGTAGTAAAAACACACAGTGTGTGTCCCTCTTACACCCACCCCATACAAGGTTGAAGTGGAGGGTTGTGTTCATGTCTACCTGGGTCCCTTGGGACTTTCCCTCACCCCAAAAGCAAGCCTAAATAAAGCAAAAAGAATGACAGATTCTTACTGAAAGTGTTGAAGTGTCAACCAGCCCTGATGGAGTGTTCTTTGGCAGGTTTGTGGCAGCCCAGACATCCCACTGCATCTTTTGAAGTCTGTGGCAACATATAAAGGAATCGAGCCCTCTGCATCCCTGATTCAGTGGTTCTGGGAAGTGATGGAGTCTTTCTCTAACACAGAACGCTCCCTCTTCCTTCGCTTTGTGTGGGGCCGGACTAGGCTGCCCAGGACCATTGCCGACTTCCGGGGCAGAGACTTCGTCATCCAGGTGGGCTTGTCTCTGAGTTAATGGGTATTGGGCTGGTGTCAGTTGAAGTGTCGTGCCCCTTGCACATAATCCCACAGTAGACTGAAAAATGGTCTCTTGTGTTTTCATAGAAACAAGTGTATATCCAACTTCACTCATTTGAAGGATCAAAATTTTATCATCACATTTACCTTTACTTTACCATTACTGGTCTTAAGAAATGTGTCTGGCCATCACCAGTATATACTGCTGTTATGTCAGCATATTCTAGTTTTTGAACACACATGTTATGTAAAGCATTTGTTTAATTATCTGGTTAAATTAGGTGAATCATTAAGCAACATGCTACTAACTGAGAAAAATGACACTGCTCCTCAGATTGAGAATGAGAGTTTTACTTTAGGTTCTACCTCAGCAGGATAATGGTAGAAAAAAAGCTCAATCTGCCTTCTGGCCACTGAGGTGGAAAGACCTAACACTCCCCTCTCTGTCCTGAGATTCTGGTAGTAACAACTTTAGAGGACTGGGCCCTGTGGGAGGTCCCTCTCTCCCTGGCATGCTTGGAAGAATTAGGAATGGCTTCTCCCCAAACACATCCTAACCTGGGCTGGGAAAGTATCCACTCTTCAAGGAAATTTTTGAGAGCATGTACAGTTTTTCTCTCAAAAAAGTAGGTTATTCCTACATTTTGTCCATAATTCTTGCTGCTTTCTAGTGTCAGTCTTTAGTGGCCAAATTGGGCAGATGGCTTTGTGGAGGGTTCCCTAAGTGGGTGAGTATTGGGTCTAACTCCTGGTCCTGTGCCAGCAGGAAGGAGTCTTATCTGTGCCAACAGAGATGAGACATTCTACATCTCTCTTCTAGGGATTGACTGGTAAAAAGTAATCATTACAATAACTAATTGGCATTTTTCGTTTTTACAAGTCCTAGGAATGAATTGTTCCCTTTTATTTCTAAAATTGGCTAGATTCTTTATTTCCTGGTACTTTGTTATTCTTAGCCAAAAACTGATGATTTTTGTGAGAGTCAGGAATTTAATGAACACAAAAAATCGATTTGTAATTTTATCTATCCTTGTATGTAGTCTCTGATAATTTAATATTTGTCATCAACAGGTCCTGGATAAATACAACCCCCCTGACCACTTCCTTCCTGAATCCTACACCTGTTTCTTTTTGCTGAAGTTGCCCAGGTATTCCTGTAAGCAGGTGCTGGAGGAGAAGCTGAAATATGCTATCCACTTTTGCAAATCCATAGACACAGATGATTATGCTCGCATAGCCCTCACAGGAGAGCCAGCTGCCGATGACAGCACTGATGACTCAGATAACGAGGATGTAGATTCATTTGCTTCAGATTCTACGCAAGATTATTTAACAGGACACTAAAATGGAGGAATGCAATCAGGTAGCAAAAGGAGACTGAACAAGCAAAGCAGAGTGCTGCTGTTTAGATTGCGGAATATCTGGTGTGTCCTCAAAATGTGTGGGAGGGAGGCAGAGTGACAGGTCCTCTCTCCCCGTGATCAGAATAATGAATGGAATAATGATGGGAAAATCAGCCTGTGCACGTGGAACACTATGTGGACACTTAACATCATTTTTGAGACTTAAAGTGTCTTCTCACCCATAATGCTGCATTACACATAGGACTCTGTGTTTACTAAAGTGTGTACATGTTTATATAAATACTGAATTGCAGCATCCCAAGAATGAATAAAGCCTTTTTACTTGTGGGTGCAATAGATTTTTTTTCTTTCAAGTGTCGTGCATCGTCTTGATTGTATATTGAAAATACTGTGTAATAATTAAATCATATTATAAATATTTCAACTAATTTTACTCCAAATTTGTTTATTAAAAGCTTTTTGAACGTTATTATCAGTATTACTTGAATGCATCCAGAGGTTATTTAAACAAAAATGAAAAACAAAAAGGCCATTTGATTCTCTCCTTGTCTCCCCAGGTGTACCATTTTAGTGTATGCATTATGTAATTTGAATTGAGGCCTTTCTGTGAACAGTATCATAACTTCTATCATGGCAAGTGTACTATATAATGTTTGTGTCATATATATGCCGAAATTTTAATTCCCTATAAATAAAACATCTGTCACAAAATTGTAGGCTGAGCTTTCTTAACCAGTTAGACTAGCACTGGATGTGCTACAACCAAAACACAAATTAATCTTCGATACATTAGTGGTTAAGCCATGCCAGTCTTAGTTTAGACTCCATGACAGAGAAGTAATCATCAGGAGAAGTTCTAAGGAGAAGAGTTGGTGTTCGTGGCCACGGGGTCCTGGAGCCTTCAGTGTTCTTTCCCTTGATCTTCTGCCCAGCTCTGGCCATCTTCACAGTCCTTGTTCCTGTTCCCATTGGCTTGGGCCAGGGATGTCCCTGGACTAGTTGGCCATGGAATTGGGTTTGAGCTGCTTATGTTTGGGAAGCTCTCTGCATAGGTAAGGACAGAGAATAGGAGTGGGTCTAGTGCACTAGAACTTGAAGTCACTGGTGTTGGTTGATGCAAAAGTTTGTATTTCATGTTGAGATTTCTCTATTGAGGGATAGAATGTTTGGCACTGGGCATAAGAGAGCCAAACATGGAAAGTTTTTTTCTGGGAACTTATCCACGATCAAATTGGGGAATGCCAGGATCAATCTGTTTTCAGCTTGGCTAAAATTTTCATGTGCTTTTTTTTTTTTAAATCATCAGCTCTTTTTGTTGTTAGTCAACATGTGTTGCATAACAAAAATACCCCAAAGTCAGTGGTATTTAAAAAGCAGTATTTTTTATGCACCTAGATTGGCTGACCTTGGCGGGATGGCTCTGGATTACAGGTCCACTGGGGCTCTGCCTCACATACCTCTGGGTGTGTCTCATTGTGATACAGGTACAAGAGGGCCGACTGTGCTGTCACCTCCACCCACACTGTTGGCCATAGCCAGTCATGCAACCAACCCTCAAATCAGTGGACTGGCAGATGTATTCTGTCTCTAGAACATTGGTTCTCAAAGTCTTGTCTGATGATGCCTGTTTTTTTTTTTTTTTTTTTTTTTTTTTTTTAATTAATTGATTTTATTTCTTTAAATACACGACATCGGAATGCATTGCAATTCTTATTACACATATAGAGCACAATTTTTCATATCTTTGTATATAAAGTGTGTTCATGCCAATTCAAGTTTTTATACATGTAGTTTGGGTTTTTTTGCATTACAATTCTTATTACACATATATACCACAATTTTCATATCTCTGTTTGTATATAAAGTAGGTTGACACCCAATTCATGTCTTCATACATGTACTTTGGATAATGATGTCCATCACATTCCATCATCCTCTATGCCTGGGGTTTCCTTGCAGGGTGTCCAGCAGGTCCTCTCTCCCCACTTAACATGTCTGCATGAAGCCAGATTTTCTTCATGTCCTTCTACCATAAATTATATTTTAAAATATTTTAATACTTGAAAATTTTTCAATTTTAATTTTCCACGTGGTAACTATTGAGATTTATAACCCAGATAAAAATTGAGGATCTGAGAGAGCTTTTAAGAGTCCAGAAGATTTCCAGGACTAAAACTGCTTCTCTAGAGATGTGCAGAACCACAGCAGAGTGTGTGGCTGTGTGGAGCACAGATCTGGAACAAGCAGGCCTCTACCACAAGAGGTGGAGCTCCACTTTTTTTTCATGGTTAGAAGCCTGAGACAGACTGGCAATTGCCTGAGACAAACTTGACCGACCCCACTTTTTTTTAAAAACTTAAACAAAAGGTTTATTTATTTCATTCTCTTACATCATGCTATTCACATTTTTAAAAAGTGTGGGGGCTTTGTTTTTCATAGTCACAATTTCATTTTTGCCCAAGAGGATTCTAGGACAGTAACATGTTATCTTCAGTTTAACTTTTTAGCCTCCTTCAAGTAATGAAGCCTAAAGCTCACTTTAGCAGATCAAGATTTGTGCAGCAGAACCTATTCAATTGTATGGAAAATGAATCCACCTATGGGAACAATGGAACACTTCAGTTACACCCATTAAGAGCCCTTAATTTGGGGAGGTTCCACCAATATTTTGAATTGTGGACTAATTGATTTGATGCATCATGTTTGCTTTTTTACTGATAAAAATGATGATGGACATATTTAGAATGTGTATAAAGCTGCGATCTTAGATTTAACAAGAACTTCACAGGGTGCTTATAATAATCTATTCTCTATTACTGTAACAAAATGCCAAAGGCTGAATAACTGAAAAGAGGCTTATTTAGTTCCCAGTTCTGGAGGTTCAGGACCATGCTACTGGCATCAGCTCAGGTAATAGTGAGGATCTGATGGCAGATAGCATCACAATGGCAGGAGCAGAATAGGAGAGAGAATTCTCATGTGGCAAGATAGCAGCCAAGAGACTGGGTGTGGCCAAGCTTGTTCTTTTCTAAGAACCCTTTCAAAAGAACTAATTCGGGTCACAAAAGTGTTCCTAAATCTCTTCCGAGGGCATGAACCTGTGACCCAAAAACCTCCACTAGGTCCCACCTCTTAGTTCCCACCTTCCCAACATGGCCATACTGAGGTCCAAGCTTCCCTTGGGGGGACAAACCACATCCAAACCATAACAGTGCCAAAGCATAGCAAGGGTTGTTAGAATTCCAGACAAAAACTCCTGGTTTCCCTGCATAGAGTGTACCTAACACTTTCCCTGAGGACAACTTTTGCCTTCCCTCCTGCAGGACTTGCTCAAGTGGCTATGCCTTCTGCTCCTTCCTGCCTTCAGCAGAGTCCCCTGCTCATGTTCGATCACAGCCCATGTGGCTCTGGCTTGGCTCTGTGGTTTATCCTTTCTGTATGCTGAATGCTACTATCTGTCCTTCTGAGCTGAAGTGTATAAGCTCCACTCTTCACACCAGTCTCAGTCCTGGACCAGACCTGCACAGGCAGCTGCTCAGCAGGTCCTATTGTAGAGGAGTGTGGGATGGGGGTCGGATAGAAGTGGCCCTTCTTCTGCTTGAGATTTGATCCAAGACCCCAAAATTAGTCTTTGACTCTGTTGTCTCTGAAAGGCACTTGGCATGGCCTGAGCTGGGCCCAAATCTGGATCCTCAACGTCTATAAATGGCTTTTTGAGCAAGAGTGTATGTACCCACAGTACCTAGCCTCATAGCATGCTCTCCAAAGAGTGATCTGCCTGGATGAAGAAACTGCTCAGCCTTGTGGTCACCACTGCCAGTCTTAGTCTTCAAGGACTCATGCTCGGGTTTAACTAGAATCTAAAAAGCTTTGAAAAAGCTTCCTAAATCCATGTGATATAAGCTATCTTGACTTGCAAAAATTTCTTCATTTTAGGGAGAGAAAGAAGTTTGGGGAATGCCATTAGTTTTGGAGATGTTGAGATGTTGAAGTTTATCATGAAATCCCCTTTGAATTGCTCTGCCGTTCCCTGGGCACCCACCTTACACACCACTCTCTTCCCACGTTTAGCTGCAGTGTCACCTGGGTCTGGGCTACTCCTCCACAAGGATTAACTCACCAAGGCAGCTGGGAGACACGTGAGCATGTGATTCCTCAGAGTTTAAATCTGCTGTGTGGCTCGGGGTCTTGTGATCCCTCACAGTTCTTCTTGGTAAGCTAATGTTTGGGCATTAATAAGCTTGATAAATCACTTTTTTTTTCTAGAAAGACTTTACAGCCATGATCTCTGCTATTGTGTATCTTTTATCACTAGGATCCTACCCGTTGGATAAAGACTGGGTTGGTCAGGGGTGCAGGGTCCTGACTCCTTCCCTGGTGTGCTGCAGGAAATGAGGTGCAAGAGTCGCTAGCTTCTCCTGGAAATCAGCCCTATGTGCTTCTGACCACAGGGCCGCCAGTTGGTGAACTTTGCCCTCTGCTGGTCAGGAGGAGGTCTATGGGGTGACAGTGGTTGTCCTGATGATAGCCTTACATCAATGTGCCTGGGTGGGGGTGGGGGGGAGCAGGGCTGGTGGTCAGGAAGGCAGGTAGCCAGAGACTGCTCCTGAGGAAGTCACAGGGGTCTTTCCCTGACTGTGGGCTCCTTGATCTGTCTTCAGTCATCTCTGCTTGCAGAAATGATGTCCACATGCAGTAGGCATCTCAGTGACTTAGGCACCCCTTCCTGTGGGCTATATGGCTCCTCACAGGCCCTCAGCTCCCCAGGGCGCTACTAGGATAGTGTCCACTCTTTGCAGAGCTGTAGGAAAGGACTGGGGAGGGCTGAGCTCTGCTGTGACACAGTGCCACACACTGTAAACTCTCCCACTAGCACCAGAGTTCTCCTACACCTGGTCTTGACATCTTGTCACGGTGGTCACAGGCCTTTTGATGTCACTGTGGTCCCTTGGAAAGTTCCCTGTGCAGGAGCAGCTATGGACCTCACCTGCTGTGAACTCTCCACTCAGACATCAATGCCAACCATGGGTGGATGCCAGTGGTGGTGTCTGGGGTCCCCTGTCTGACAAGGGTGAGAGGCAAGGGGTGCCTTCACGGAGTCTCCCACAAACATAAAATATGCAAACACATCTACATAAAGCCCATTGCTGCATAAAATATAAGCAAACGGATTCTATAACAGATACACTGAAATTTATACATTTGATTAGTCTGTACTAGCCACCTTTGGCCTTCATGTTAGATTTCAATGATGAGGCTGCTTGCCAGGAACATGCAGGGAGCCTTTATTTTATAATTTCTTTTGAGCCATCCAAAGAAGATATAGATCTATGGTCCAATTTTGTTTTGAACCCAAATCCTCCTGCCCAGCTCAGGAGAAACCTGAGATTCCTGAGACCAGTACCAAGGACTTCTGACTGAAGAAATCCAGACCCCCCTCAAGATACTAGGCCACTCCTGAGTTATGCCAAGGCTGGCTTAAAATGACACCATCTGCATCCAGTGCTCCCTCTCAGGTGCCAGGAAAAGAAACCCCTCTGGATCTGGCTTTAACAACCAAAAAGATTGATTGGTGACAAGTTACAAACTCAGAGGTAAACAGTTCATTGTTTGGCTTGGGTACAGGTACCTGGTCTTCAGGACTCTGTCCAGCTCCATGGTGCCTTCGTCACCCTCACAGCTGGCCCCAGAGGTCCTAGCCCTTTGGTTTGGGACATGTAGATGTGGTTATCTGAGCCAGTTAATAGTTGGGGAGTGGGATTTCCTCCAAGATAAGGCTACACAGGGCCCATCCTTAGGGCTGGGATAAGACTGATCCTACTGCCAACATTTGGCAGCTATGTAAGTACCAGTTAACTGGGAGGCTCAAGGAGTCCCCACTCTTGGCCACATTTGTGCTGCAGATATTTACAACTCTTTTTTTGACACATCTGCCTGCATGGTTGCATGTGCACACCATCCCATAAGGGTGGTGTCAGCCAGGAACTTCTGTCCACTCAAGGTACTTCCATATTTGTGCTCTGGGCCCTCTTTCCACTTTCTGTCTGTGTGTTTGTCTGAGGTCAAAAAGCAGGGGACAAAAGCAAGCACTGACAAAAAGCAAGTGTCAATATTGTTCTTTGTGAAAACATGATCTCCCTGTGTAGTTTATCTGTCTCTCTGTATTTTTGTGTTTGTGGGTCAGTGTGTAGTTTGTGTGTGGTGTCTGTGATATGTGCATACCTGTTTCTGAACATAGTTTATGAGCCTGTGTGTGTATGTATGTGTGTGTGTAGTTTGTGTGTCTCTGTGTGGTTTATGCACCTCTCTGTGGGATTTAAAAAAATCTGTACCTATGTGTGTCTGTGTGTGTCTGTATTTGTGTGTCTTTTTATCTTGTGCATCTCTGTGTGGGGTCTGTGTGTCTATGTGTGTGTATTCTCGTGTGTATGTGTGTGTGTACGTGGTGTGAGAGAGCTTTCCACAAGCATAACCTTGGCTACAGCCTTGGGCTTCAATGGAGCAAGACAAGGAGAAAGCAGGAAAGTAGCCAAGTTAATCAACTTTAGCAAAGAACTCTTAAAATACAGACCAGAATATTCACTCGGTTTACTTTTTCCCAACTCTTCTTGGTAGAGAAAACCTGCAGCTAGTCCTGAACCACTTTTTGTGAAGTACAGAGGAGCATTTAGAGCGGAGCTAGCTTTCAGAGAAGCGCGGAACAGGTCCCTTTCTGCAGCGACCCTTTCCCACCAAAGGAGCCTTCTCTTGCAGCCCTTGGATTCCGCTCCAAGCCTAGTCCCGCCTGGCCACCCCAGGTGGGGGCGGGGGGAGCGGCAGCGGGGCGGTGAGGTCTGTGGGCGTGGCCGCTGGGGGGCCCAAAGGGAGGGGCAACACTCCCGCCCCTTCTCCAGGGCTGCGGCAGCCTTTGAAGAGTTCTGTCCCCAGGATTGTTCTTCCTTCACCTTTCAGAGCCATCGGTTTGGACATTAAACTTGGCTCTTGGAGAAAGATCAACAAGTTTGCAGGTAAATGCAAGTGCTTTTACTACATGGGATTGAGGAGGTGATGAGCCAGCCTATTCCGGGGAGCAGGCGGGCGTTTAAAGAAGTGGAGTGTGGAGTCATTGCTTTTTGAAGCAAGGCAAGTCCCTCTAAGGGAAAATGTGCAAATATTATTCAGTGGAGTAGCTGATGCTAACACACTGCGTTTCTGAATTTAACCGGGAGTCTCGCATCCGCGTTTGCTCTCTGAGACCCCCGGCTCACTAGGAAGGCTGGATCAAGGGTACTGAGGAGGGGAGTTTGGAAGTGTTCAGACAGTAAATGTTCCACTTGAACTCCAGGGTGGCCTGAGCCCGGCAGTCAGGCGTTTCTTGGGAATGGAATGCACTGGAGTGAAAACATTAAATCCCTCAAAGCTGCTTCTTTTTCCTCTGGTCACACACAGAGAAATAAATGGGCTTTAATGTAGCCAGCTCTTTTCAAGGACATGGATGTTAAGTACAGAGGTCTGCGTGTGTGGGCATTCTGTGTTTATAGACCAAGACCAGGAGAGGGGACTCAGGACAAGGGCAGATGCTCCTACCCTGCAACCTCATCCCCTGCTCCCAGCAGAATCAAGAGCCCCAGAACCTTTCCACCTCTTGCTGTATAGCTAGTTTCCCAGGGGACTTCAACATGCATAAGACTTTGTGAGAAGCACTAACTGAGAGCAATGGCATGGATTTATGCCATTAGTAGTTATAGGCAACTGATGTTCTACCTGGCCATCAAAGAAATGCCGTTCCCTGATGTCTGCTTGTTGGGAGATCTGAACTGTGCAGAGCAGGGCCTGCTGGTGTTGGAGTGCCTGGGAGCTAGAAAGCATCTGGCAGTACTAACTCTCACTTAAAAACTAGTGAGGATTCAATCTGAAAACAGAGGAGAGAGGTTTGGGTATGCTCTAAAGGATTGCATGAAAACTATTTGTTATTGCGAATTGAGTTTACAAACACTTGAGTGCAGTTGTTCACATCAGGTGTGGGGATGGTTTAGGAGCAGAGTTTCCTAAAGTTTTATTGCACTGATGATAAATTAAAAAAAGTATCAATATTGTTCTTGTTCTTTGAGAAAGGATGACTTCTCTGGAGTTAACTGAGGTCTGAAGGCATCAGGAATTACTGGGAAGAGGGAGACCCTGACTGCCCCTAGAGACCCAGCAGTGCCCCGACCTGGGACACCTGGCTCTTTGTTTCTATATAGGAGTGGCAGGTGACAGGGGAAGTTTTAAGCTGGAAGCCAAATAATTAGATGTACATTTTGGAAAGATCACTGTGGGCTGGGTGGTGGGGAGCAACTAAAATGTTCAAGAAAGCCCCTGTTGAGTCTCCCTGCTATGAGGTGCCTGTCTGGCCAAGGCAGGGAGGCACTTGCAGGTGATGAGTTTGCAGGGTAAAGGTGACTCATGGGGAGTACTCTCAGTTGATTAATGGTACGCACTGATGGTGTGATCAGTTGTGGGGGTCCCAGGAAAGATCTAGGAATGACTTCAAACTTCTGGGTCCTTTGGGCACCTTTGAGTCCATAGAGACAAGAGGGTTTCTGGACCCAGTGGTCTTGGCTGCTGAAGAGAGCTTGGAGTAGGGGTTGCCCCGTGACGTGAGGATGAGGCCTCTTGGGAGAGGGAAGAAAAGAAGGTTTGGTTTTGTTTTAAACTGGAGATGGGGGAAGGTTGGCCTGGAAAGAGATAAGAGATACCAGACAGAGATGCCAGAAAGGTGGGAGGAAGAAAAAGTGGAACTGGAGTAGAGAAGTTGCCCCTTTTCCAATTCCCTTGGAAATAGCCTTTACAGTCCTGATCTCTGAATGCTCCTATGATCAGCTACCTGCATCCACCTCTACACTTTCTTGGTTGTTGTGTTCCCTATCCCTCCCTCTCTCTCTTTCCAGGTTTGATTACTAATTCTGTCATTGTTTCTCATTGCCTGTCTAGAGAGAGTGCAGAGGCACTTCCTAGAATTGGTGTGGTGCCGCCCCACCTGCCACCATCAGAAAGCTGGCTTGTTTTAGACTATGGCCCATGTGCAGGGCATCAGGGCGGACTAAGTAATTCCAGGATAATGATAGTGGGGAGGGATTCCCCTGCCAAAAGCTGGGGGTAGCAGAAAGGCCTCTTCTGCACTTGGAAGCTCATTGAAGAGGCCAGTCCAAGAGACAGTTGGCAGCGAGGCCGAGTGGTCAAGATCCTCCTAAGCTGTGCATTCGAACGCACCAGTCCCTTTCTTCCCCACAGAGGTGCGCTGCCACTGTCCCTAGAGGCCAGGTGAGTACTTCCCACATCAAAGTACCCCTCTGGCCCTAGGCACAGAGCGAAGGGTCAACCCTGGTTCAGCAGTTCTCCTCCCAGGCTTGAAGGAGGCTGTTTAAAATAGGAATTATGTAAGGGTTTAAGAAACCATTATCTTTGGTCAAATTGTCTAGAAACTTTTAACCAAGTTCACATGTAGCAAAATCCATCTGGAGGGGAAAATGATCAGACCCATGGTCTGAATCCTGACCTGTAATGGGACAGTGGAACTGCTGAACCTATGCTGCCCTCTGTGGGATGCTGGTGTCTCTGCCCAGGACAGCCTGAGGAGGAGACTGACTCCTGGGCGGGCCTCCTTGGACCTATTCACCCCAGGGCTTCACCTGACTACTATGAGGGCTTCTTGAACTGGAAAGTGTGCATCGAACGCACCCAGGTGTGCAAGGGACACAGACACACACCTGAGAACACAGCCATGCCCTCTGAGACCCAGGAACTGCCCTGCACACTGAGCTATCTGGGCAATTCCACACAGAGAGGTAAGCTTTGGGACTGAGCAGTGATGTATGTGGAAGGGAACATGTTTTCTTAGGACATAAGATTTTGTTCACAGAAGGAGCGAATTGGCTGGAGGGATTTCTTTTTAACAACAAAGTTTGCAGCAGTCTATATACTCGTTCCTTCTCTCTTCATTATTGTATTAAGTCAAATGACTAAAGAACTTAAAGAAAAATAATCTTAACATTTATGAAGAACTTACTTTCCACATGATTATGTTGCTGCTTCTGTAAAGTCAAATGCCAGTCTCACATTCATCAGTTTGTGTACTTGGCAAGAGCACCAAAGAGAAGATTGTGGCCTTGTTGGGCTGGAAAAACAAGGGCAGTTCCTTGGACCCCTCCTCACCCTTCTGCTTCCTGTTCCTCATGCCTCCTAAATAAATGTTCCATAAATGCCAACAACCCCACCATGTCCAGAAACCCTAGCTTAATTCTCTCAGTGCCATTAGGAAGAGCTGGGGCTGCCCAGGCCTTGGAAAGGAATTGGGATGTGCAGGCCTTGGGCAGGACTCAGGGTGTTCAGGCCTGTTTTGAGCATCTGAAAGCACAGCTTTTATTGAGCCTTTTCTTTCTTTCTTTTTTTTTTTTAACACCTCATTTGTTGGGTCATTCTCTTCCAACAGAACAGCCAAGGATGGCTGTTCACCAAATGGAGAAGCCCAGAAGTAGCATCAGATCCTTTTCCAGCAGTGGCAGGCGTCAGGGCTCTGCCCAGTGTCCCCATTGCCGTGTCTTTGTTTCTGTCCACACTTGCACCCAGCACTATGTTTCCATCAGGCCTCTCCACCATGCCCTGGGCACATCTGCAGGAGGAGCGTAAACAGCTGAACAGCACTGCCTGGGGGTTGGGAGAGACAAGGGCAACAGAAGGAGCTGCAAGAGGGGCCAAGGTCTGGAGGGAGGTAGGAAGAAAGCAGAGACTGCTACAAGACTGGTGGAGAATAAAGCGGAGCTAGAAGAAGGGTGGACAGCAGCCAAGATGGACAATTCAAGTCAAATTTGAAGGTTGGATGACTCCACTGGGTCTAAGCCATCTATTGTTTTCTTTTTGAAAAGTCATAATTTTTAAACTTGTTTTTTCCTAAAATTCGGTGACGACTTGATCATTCTGGTGTGATTCTTGTTCAGAAGATGGTCTTGGCTAGGCACAGGCTTAGGAGGGTGCCCCTGGACCTATTGGGGGGCACAGTGACCCTAGGGTCCTTCTCTTGATTGCAGGTATCTGTGGCCATCTGTGGTCAGTCTGAGGTGGGCTGTCCCCATGTGCAAAGTCCAGGTTCTTCTCTGCACAGTTCTCAGGAGTGAATTCTTAGATGTCCTTGCAGGTCAGGCACATGGGGGCCAATAGAACAAAGCTGGGCTGAGGCAGTGGATCCAAGGACTTTGGGTCTATAAACTGAGGTGATGGAAGGGTCCCCATGGAGGATGGGCTATGTGCTAAGATATTGGAATCCCCCTAGAAGATAGGCCATGGGCTGGGAAATTGGGTCCCTCAAAGACAGTTCAAGGGTTGGGGTTCCCCAGAGGATGAGTTGTGGGACCTGGGTGTTTCAGAGAGGTGATGACCCATTGGAACAGGAAGATTTAGAATGTGTTCAGAAGAATTGGATGAGGAATGCGTGACTAAGAAAGGGACCTTTGGGTGAGCAGAGCCTGCAGTGTCCCAGAGAAAGCAGCAGGAAGTGGGCAAGTGGCAGCAGGGGCACAAGCCGGTGCTGACTTGGGTGAAGAAGCTGCAGGACTGAACCCAGGGCTTTGACAATGCTGAGTACAAGCTATACCACTGATCTACACCCCCAGCTCACAATTTTCATTTTCCTTTTTTTTTAATTGACATTTTTAATTATAATTATCAGCACATGTTAATTGTACAAAATAATGAGTTTCATTGTGAAATTTCCATACACTCATATAATGTGCTTTGAAAGTATCCACCCTCCCTATTACCCTTTTTTATCCGCCTCCTTCTCCTTCCCAAATAGTCCCCCTACTACATTCATGTTGCCTTTTTTTCTCTTTCTCTAGATTCCAACTAACTATAAGAGAAAACATGTAATTCTCATCTTTCTGAGTCTCCCTTTCTTCACATGATGATCTCCAGTTCCATCTATTTGCTTGGAAATGACTGACATCATTCTTCTTTTGAGAAGTGTCTGTTCAACTCATTTGCCCATTTGTTGGCTGGATTACTTGTTCTATTGGTATTAAATTTATTGAGATCTTTATATGTTCAGGATATTAATCTTCTGTCAGATGAATAACTGCCTGGGTGCTTCTAATCTGCCATCTTCTAGAATATTAACATTGACATGGTCCTACAATTTTACTTTTTAAGAAACTGCCAAACTGCTTACCCGAGTGGTTGTATCACTTGACATTCCCATTGGTAACATTTGACTGATTGGTCTTTTGGCATCCTGGTCAGCATTTGCTGGTGTCTCTATCTCAGCCCTTCTGATAGATGCACAGTGATAACTCATCTTAGTTTTTTTTTTTTTTTTAACATAATGCCAACATCATGACAATTTATTTTGATTATTCAGGGTGTGTTATCAAAAAAAAATCAGAGCATACTCCAATTCTTCTATAAACTGAACATAACATATAATAATTGCCTAGTATTCTCTTTCTTTCATTTTTTTTACATTTCCCTATAGAGGTTCATGATGTAGAATGTTTGCACATGCTTATTTGTCATCTGATATATCTCCCTCAGAGAAATGTCTCTTTATGTCTTTGCTCATTTTCTAATTATTTTGACCATTGAATTTTACAAATTATTTATATATTTGGTATATTTGTACTTTGCTGGGTATGTTATTGGCAGATATTTTCTCCCAGCCTGTAGCTTGTCTTTTTGTCTTCCTAATCAAGTCTTTTACAGAGCAAAATATTTTAATTTTGGTGCAGTCCAATTTCTAAAAATTCCATTTTTGGATTGTGCTTTTAGTGTCAGGCTTGAGACTCATTGCATACTGGCCTAAGATCTTGAATATTTATTTATTTCTAAAAACTTTGTAGTTTAATCTTTTATATTTTTGCCTGTGACCCATTTTGAGTTAGTTTTTGCCTGAGATGTGAGACCTAGCTGAAGTTTGTTTATTTTTTCTGTCTATGGAATGTCCAGTGACTCCAGCACCATTTGTTGAACAGATTTTCTAACACTGAGGTGTTTTTGCACTTTTGTAAAAATCAGTTTGGTATATGTGGGGGCATCTATTTCTGGGTATTTTGTTTGAATTCATTAATCTGTGTTGTCATAAGTTTATCTAAGACAGTTGCTGACTCAGATTCAACTTTTAGGCCATGAAGTTAAGTTGTTGGAAATCCACTTGTACCTTTAGCCTTGCTAAAACTTCCCCTTCTTGTTTGGGAGTTTGCAGTACAGCCTGCTTGCTCCTCATCTCACTGACCACAAACCCAGTTTTCTTTAAATTAGCTAATCAACAGCCCCAAGGCAATGCCTGAGGCATGATACCCAAGTGTGACCAAAAGTACAGTCCCACGCCCCGCCCCCCATTTCTAGATTTGCTGTAGACCTCCAGCACTCCTAACTCTTGGACCTGCGAGTAATAATTTTTACATTTTGATCTTCTGCTTTTTGGTTTTTCCGTCTCATCTGACCTACCCACCCAAATCTACCTTTCCCTTTCTCAGGGCTCCCCTAGAGAGAGGCTATTTTGTCTTAAGGCCATCCCATCTGCCAGAGAAAAACCTAAAAAAATGGAAACCCTAACAATAAAAATTACAACACATGTTGTGTCCTATCACTGGTCTTGGTGACTGTAGCCCTTAAGTAAATCTTATAATTGGGTGGACTGCTTCCTTTCATTTTATTATTCTTTTTCCTAAATATTTTAGACATTCTAGACCTTTTGTTATTTTCCTATATGAAAAATAAATTTTAGAATAAGCTTGTTTATATTTGAAAACCTCTTGTTGGAGTTTTGATTGGTGCTGCTTTAAATCTGTATTTCATTTAAGAAGAACTGACATCTTTCCTGTATGGAATCTTCATGAATGGGTACCGCTCAGTAATAGATCTTCTTTGATTTCTTTCATCAGTGTTGTGGAGTTTGGGGCATGAGTCACATACATGCTTTATTAAATGCTTATGTAAATATTTAATTGTTTTTGAGCAGTTGTAATGATGTTGTATTTTTCATTTAGGTGTCAACATATTCATTGATAGTAAGTAGAAGTATTACAGAATTTTAAATATTTACTTTGTGTCCTATGACCTTGATGAACTCACTAATTTTTTTTTTCAGTAGAATCTTTTTTATTTTTAATGCAGAAAATCACGCTATCAGTGAATCAGGACAGTTTTATTTCTTATTTTCTCATGAGTGTGTCTTTATTTTCTTTTCATGCCCCATTGCCCTATTTTTTTAAAAAAATCTTACCATTATTGTGACTTTATGGCAATAGTTATAAGTCACATTTTTGTGGTATACAGTGATATCACAGTTACTCTAACTATATATATATATAAATAGGTGTCTATTAAGTCTACATTGAAGAAAGAAAAAGCAACTGGTGATTCCCCCCAATCACATTATCAAAGAGATTTTTTTCCCTAAAAGTTATGGCCAATAACAAAAACAAAATTTCAGCGATTCAGCAAATATTTTGAAGATGCAGGAATCACATTGCACATGATACAAAATTTAAAGGTTAATGAGAATGTTTATGTATTTTAATTTAGATTTCCATGAAATTTACATTATATAATGTTTCACAATACACAGAATGATGGAAGTAGTGAATAGGTTAAATTACAAAATTTAAAACAATGTGTACAAAATTAGAATTATTAAAATTATTAAAATTAGAATTATTAAAATTATCTGGTTAGAATTTTCTGTACTATGTTGAATAGGGGTGGTAAGGGAACATCTTTATCTTGTTTCTGACCTTGAAGTTGTCATCCTCACATTGTACAATTTCAGTTTTAAATGCAAATATTGGAGCAATTAACTCATATGTGGAATCAATAAGATCACACGATTTGTCTTTTGTAGCTTGTATGTGTATATGTATTTCGCTCTTACCAGATGGTGGAAGCATTGCATAAATCTAATTCAATTGCTTTTATTTCACGATTGACACAATAACATTCTAACACTGTGTGCCGTTGACTTACTGATTTGTAAGCTATTTTCAGCATGTGATTGGTTAAAGCAGGGAAATATCAACAGTAAGAAGGATGTAGTTTTCTCTGCTCAGTTGGGTTTCTTTCAGTGCCAATGTCTTTGTATTTGAAATAAGTTCTGGCTCTATTAGAAAGTGTGGCTTCTTGGCTGTCAGTGTTCTATGTGCGTTAATTGCTTTCTGTCACTATAGCTTGTACCTGAGATTATCAACTTACCATGAGGAAAGATTTATTTTGGCTCAAAATTTCAGAGGTTTCAGTCCATGATCATTGACCCTGTTGCTTTGGGTCTGGGGTAGTACATCATGGTCAGAGCATATGGCAGAGAAAAACGGCTCACCTCATGGCCAGAAAGGGAAAGAGGTGGGGTTGGGTCCCATCATCCTCTTTGAGGCCTCACCTCTTACAGGTTCTACCATCTACCAATAGCACCATGGACTGGGGACCAAGCCTTTAACATACATGGGCCTTTGTGGGACATTCTAGATCTAATGATAGCACCAGCCTACTCAACTGTAGACATCACATACATTACCTGTATTTCCTTTGAGTCTTGCTGAATGCCCACCAGTCTTGGGTCCATGGGAATTCTGTGCTTATGGGGTATTGCGAATGTTGTGTACAAATCAGGCAACAGGGAGTGATGGATGTGTGTGTTGTGCTAACCCTAGCCCCAGCACATTCCTTTGTTTCTCAATGGTATAAATCCTATTCAATCAAAGTGCACAATGATCCTTGGCTTCAGAACAAAAATGCTTGTTAGTGAACCAGGCTGCTGCAAAACCAAAGGTCCTTGCTGGGTTATGGGAGGCTGGAAAATGTAAAATATAAAATAAAATAAAATAGTAATGCTTGAAAGTAGGACACCATAACCTTCCAAGTATAGTACATTTTCTTATTCTTATAACAGGTATTATTATTTCAAAGATATTAATTTGCTAGATGCAAAAAGTGTAAAAACTAGAGCATAGACAAAGAAAAAAACCCCAATCATCTGTACCTTCACCATCCAGAGGTGGCTATGTTTTGGAGGGTGTGTCTTTTTGGTTTTCTGTTCTATACATGTAACTAATAAGTATTTACTTCAACAAAAATATCACAGTGTGTCAGTTGTTATTTTCATATCCATAATATTTCCCAGTATCAATAAATATCCCTTTAGATCATTTTTATGGTTGCACAGTATTTCATACCATGAACATCTCACAATTTACTTACCTAAAACTCTGTTGTTGAATATTCACTTAACCTAATGCTGTCTTGTTGAACATTGCTAGTATGAAATGTACTGAACTGTTTATCCTTGGAGAAAGCATACACTGTTTTCTGTGTGATATTAAAATGGTGGAACACTGGAAGGACCTCTTTATAAGTGACCTTCCTATTGTACCATCCAGTGGTTCGGATTTCCTAAGATGCTATATTCCCAGTCTACTTTTCATCAACAGTAGTTTCTTTCTGGTTGATCCTAGAGAGAAGACTGGCAACAGAACATGCATCTAGAGAACAAAGATGGCAGGCTGGCTTCTGGTGCACTGGAGGTGGAGCTACATCAGACATCTGCTCCAACTTGTGCAGGCCCTGGGAGGCTGGGGACTGTCAGACCCACCACCAGAAATCAGCAACACAGCTGGGCAGACTCCTCAAGTTCCTACCCCAGCCAGGCTGCCGGGCAAAGCCGCTGGGCTCCCGAGCACCAGGATTTGGACTCATTTCTCACAGAAGGGAGGTGAGTTTAAAAAATAATCTATCTTATAAATGTGGAACTCACAACTACTGAATTTCTATGGACATAGGTCCCCTGCTTTTCTTTCTTTTTTGGGGTGTGTGTGTATGGGGGACTTTCTAAAATTTTTGCCAGAATCTTTCCAGTATTAGATCATTTTCCTGGCCCATTTTTGGATAAATGATATTTCTAAAATAGGACAAACTTAGATCCAAAGAATAAAAAAAAATAGGAAAGGGAACTTGTGGTATGAAAACTTGCATTTCACATGTTATTTAAAGTACTCCATGGTTTTGGGAATATATATATATATATATATATATATATATATATATACACACACATACACCCACACACATATATATCTTAGAACATGCTTTACTTCTGTATATGTAGCAAATAATTTAGTTGACTATTAGTTTTTCATGTCAGAAAAATCTGGGTTGTCATAAAAATATACATTTTTGATAAATATTTAAATGTTTACTGACGTAAAGGCAATAAATAGTTTTTCATGTCAATGCTTACATCTCAGATTCATAATTTTTGTTTCACATATCCTTTTAATAATAAAAGCAGCATCTTCTGAGTGTCTATGCTTGCCTGCGTCAGAACATAGTCATTACTCTGCAAATCTGGGAACCCGCATCCCCAGGGGTGATAAATCCTGCTCAGGATGTTGTTGCCAGGGGGCTCCTGCTGATGTGTGTGCTCAGACTTTTACTGAATGTTTGTGCTCTCATTTGAAATGGTAAAACTTCAAGTTGTTCTGCTTGCCCAAAGTGTTTTTAAGATTTATTTATGATGATGCTTATAGCTCTTGTTTGTTCATTCCAACTGCTTGCAAAAAATTTCATTATATGAATATACCACTAGTTTGTCTTTCTGCCAGTGGCTAGAACCCTTTCTTCTGGCCTTCCCCGAGTTTTCCTGGTATATCAGCTAATGCCGCAGAACACAAACACACAACCTCATGCACACCATGTGGGTGGCAGGCTGGGTGGGCTATTTGTCTTGGCTGCACTCTGTGTGTGGGGCTGGATTGGCCACTGGCTGATATAGGGGTCCTTCTGTCTGGCTGTGCTCCACTTGCTTTTAATCCTTACCTGGCCATCCCTATAGGTCCCCATGGTTCTGAGGAGGGGAAGCCCCAGAGGATGTATTCCTCTTAACCTGTCACCTTAAATCTGCTAACATCCCATTAATAGATAGCAGGATCAGAATGGTACCCCACGTTCTGCCATGGTCACGAAATGTAATACAGGATGCCTAGGTATATTTGAATTTCAGATGAACAAGGATTACTTTAGGAAAAATTACTTATATTAAAAGATCATCTGTATTATTACACTAATTAGAAGGGCTTCTATCAAAAATCAGAAAATAACAAGTACTGGTGAGGGTGTGGAGAAATGGGAACACTGTGCACAGACTGTTGATGAGAATGTACAGTGGCTCAGCACCATGGAAAGCAGTATGGTGGTTCCTCAAAACAATTAAAATTGGAATTTTAAATTAAAATTAAAAGTGGAATTGCAAGCTGGGCATGGTGGCCCACGCCTGTAATCCCAGTGGCTCAGGAGACTGAGGCAAGAGGATTGTGAGTTCAAAGCCAGCCTCAGCAACTTAGTGAGACCCTAAGCAACTTATTGAGACCTTGTCTCAAAATAAAAAAATCAAAAGGACTGGGGATGTGGCTCAGTTAAGTGCCCTTGGGTTCAATCCCTGGTGCCAAACAAAGAAAACAAAAACAAATGGAATTACTGTATGATCATGCAATTCCACATCTGGGTACATATCCCAAAAAATTGAAAACAGGGTGCTGTGGTTGGTATGTTTGTGTCCCCTACAGAATTCATGAACTCCAACATGACAGTATTGAGAGATGGGATTTTAGGAGATGATAAAGTCATTAGGTTGGAGCACTCATTAAATGGGGTCGTTGACCTTTAAAGGAATGGAGAGAACCTAGCTAGGTCCTTTTTGTGCTTCTACCTTCTGCCATATGAGGACACAACAAGAAGACCCCCCACTGGACACAGAATGTTTGTGCCTCGATCCTGAACTTCCCAATCTCTGGAACTGTAAGAAATAAGGTATTTTGTTATAGGAACACAAATGGACTAAGACACAAGTTATCAAAGAAAGATCTATACATTCCTGTCTATAACAGCGTGATTCACAATAGCCAAAGGTGAAAGCAACCCCAGTGTCCAGGTACATGGATGTATAAGCAAAACGTGGCTTATACACATAGTAGACTATTAGCCAGCCTTAAAAAGGGAAGGACATTCTAACACGTATTGCCACACGAGCAACCTTGAGAACATTAGGCTGAGTGAAATAAACCGAAAAGGAATTCTGTATGACTCTAGTTATATGAGGTACCCGGAGTCAAATCAATAAGGACAGAACGTTGAATCTGAATCGTGGTTTCCAGGGGCTGTGAGTGTGGCAGGAGGGAATTATAGAATAGATATAGAATTTCAGTTTTGCAAAATAAGTTCTGGAGGTGGATGGTGGTGATGACTGCACAGTATTATGAATGGACTTTATTCCACTGAACAGTTCGCCTTAAAATGATTAGGATGATAAATTTGTTATATGTATTTTACCACAATTAATAGTAAAAAATAAAAACGAAGTACTTGTAGTTAATTTAACTGGGCCTCTTGTATTTTTATTTGGTAAATTTAGCCTGTTATTCTCAGGATGCACTCCTCAGAGAGACCACAAGTCTTCTGCGGGGCCCAATTTAGCTGATGTCCCTAGGTCACCAGGTCTGGCTTCTGCAGAGGTCCTATTAGAGAGGATGGAGGCTGCCTTGGTCAGGAGGGGAGAAAGAGGTGAATTCAGGGAAGAAGCCTCTCTCCAAATTTCTGGAAGGTGCCACATCCTTCCTCTTCTGGTTAACAGAGGAGGAAGAGCTAGGTGGGATGGAGTGTGGCCATGGGAGATGCCCATTTCATGGGGACACCTGTTGGAGCTGCTGGTGAGCATCTAATTCCCGCTGAATCTGCTGAGCCAAGGCCCTGCCTGGGGCCAGTGCACCGATCCCAGCAGAAGAAGAGACAGAAGAGTGCAGGACACCTTTGGGCCTGAGTGCTTGGGCCATGGCAGTTCCCCGCCTGGTCCGGGCAGTTCTTACTTACTACTCTTCTAGCTGTGTGTGTGTGTGTGTGTGTGTGTGTGTGTGTACTGATGGGTAAGTGATGATGGATTTGTCCCCTAACACAATCAGCACATGACCCTGCAGGATTATAGGTGTGGAGAGCAGGCTGTGCCCTGCTCTGAGTTACTCCATAATGTATAGAACAGCAGTAGTTGTCAGTCTGTGCCTAACCCTGAATTACTCCCCTTTGTAAAGCAGTAGTTTGCCATGAGTTACTCCATTTTGAGCACAAGGGCCAAGGTAGAATGATTCTATATCTTGTTCATACAAGTAAGCAACCACCATCTGCCCATACAAATTGATAAATAACTTATTTGTGCCAACTTATCAAACAAAGGCACACCTAGACACAGGGGCATCTCAAATCATATCAGAAACACCAGACACAGGAGCTTATCAACCTTGCCAGATATAACCCCCTCACCTAAGACCTGTAGAAGGAGGAGCCCACCAAGATTGGACATGGTGTCCTCCTGACCCTGTCACCTGGACAGTTGTCATGAGCCTTGCCCAGGAAAATAGCCACAGTGACAAATCTCTGGTTCTGTCCCCAGAACCAGTGTGGTTTCTCCTGCCCATAACAACTACATGAGGCCCATTCTAAGGTATCCTCTGCCTTAACAATTATGAGGAACTGGTTCCTTAAAACCCTTATCTGATCACCTACAGTGATTTTTTGATTCTTTGATTTGTATCTGCTCTCTGCCTGTGCACATTTTAATTAATTAATTTATTTAATGGTGCTGAGGATTGAACTCAGGGCTTTGCATCTGCCTGTGCTCTTGGCACAGTATCCTGTAACCTTATGGTATGGCTGCCTTAACATCTTCTTTGCCTTAACATCATCTTTCTATGATGTGTGTGTGTATCTTTATGTGAAGGATGATGTATGGCTTGAGTGTTGTAGATGTTAAAACTTAAGATTGGAATGGAATAAAAGAACTTGTGTTCACTGGGCTTCTGACTATCAGGTGACCCATAAGTATTTGGTAAATTGCAACCACTGAAAGTGGTGTAGCTTGTGAATCTATCGTTATTCAATAAATTCCAACATTGTGGAAATACACAATGTGTTTGGTCTGTGTTGATGGCATAGCTTGCTCATGATAGGAGGTGAAAGGAGAGGAATGAAGGGCCGTGGCTCAGGTTGGATAGAGCTGGGTGCTAGGCTGGCATCTCACTGTACTGGACGCACTGGACTTTGGATTTACACTTGAAGACCTGGGAACGTTGTGGGCTGAGTCAAGGGGAGAGGACAGAAGAGTCATATGGCAGTTGGAGGATAGGCCAGTAGGACCATGGAAGGTTTGACAGCCTGTACACTGAGTGCTGTTGCTTCTACTCATGAGAGTCAGAATGAGTAAGAAATGGCAAAGGCTGAAAGAGACATCCAATAGCTGGGACTCCTGGTAGGAAGAGATGGGGTCCAAAGTACCCCTGGGGATCTGGTGTGTGTGTGTGTGTGTGTGTGTGTGTGTGTGTGTGTAGGGTGTGTAGGCGGTGGGCAGAGGGCATCAGGATTGTCCAGCCCCCAATTTTGAGGAAAAGGCTTTGCTGCAAAAAAGCCAGTCAAACCAAAATCCAAATCCTTTTTTTTTTTTTTTTTT
>NW_026000229.1:2949809-2952230 GCF_001458135.2 Marmota marmota marmota | reverse complement strand
CCTTTTTTTTTTTTTTTTTGCTTTTTTGTACTAGGGATTGAACCCAGGGGCACTTATCCACTGAGCCACATCCATACCCCTCTTTATATTTTATTTAAGAGACAGGGTCTTTGCTATGTTGCTTAGAGCCTCATTAAGTTGCTGCGGCTGGCTCTGCACTCAACGATCTTCCTTCCTCAGCCTTCCAGGTCACTGGGATTACAGGCATGTGCCACCATGCCTGGCTGTATTCTCCAAATTCTTTACCTTACTTCTTGTGACAGATGAGTTTGGGGGCCCTGAGTGTGCCCATGTCTGATGGCTGTTGGCAGCTACCTGCTAGAGCAGTCAGATCAGAGGGCTCTCCCAGGCCTCTCTGTCCCCATGTGAGCCCGAAGCGAGAAGTTTCCACCTTCTCCAAGAATAGGACAGAAAGTAGATAGAGTGTCAGGGAGTTGACCTGGGGGATGTCCCCATTAGGGCAGAAGGGCCCCCTGCTGAGTCACAGCTCGACCTCAGGAGTGCTGAGGTAGGGAATGGAGGCTGGGGACCAGCTGACTGGGCTCAGATGGTGATGCCAACCAGGAAGCAATGGTCATGGCTGAAGACCCCTTCTTTGAGGAGGCCTTCAAGGAGTGGGGCCCCACTTAAGGGTGCCCCCTATGCCTGCCGGTGTGAACACACAGGAGCAGCAGCACTTCCAGGAGGTGGAGCCGCAGTGAACCAGAAACCTCCAGGGCAGCTCACAGCAGAACCCGAGAAAATTGTGTTGGCTCAATCCAACCATGGAGTGGGCTCTCAGGAGAAGGGTCAGCTGGTATGTTTGTGAGTATGAAGGACATAGGCTGTGACTTACATGTACACCTAGGTAAGCCCCTCAAGCACCCCCCAAATGACACACTCCTGGACACCCATGTGGCTGTGTCGCCTGATAGCTGTGAATGCAGGGTCCCAGCACAGTCTAAAGGTTACTTAAGGGCTTTATTACATTTTCCCCTTCTTACTCATGAAAGTAGGTGGAAAATTTGAAAGAACAAATTCTTACTTGAGTGATAAGATGTATAAGTCTTTTAACTCTAGTGCAGGCAAACAAAGTGGGAGTTGTTAGGTATGCAAATCCCAGCAAATCCTTTAGTCTCTGTGGATTTAACTAGTTTATTACAAGTTTGGTTTTGAAGAGAATGAGCAAATCAAACAACGCTGTGAGATGCTACAAGTAGATTGCTTAAAATTGTGTTGAAAAGGTCCCTTGGGGGTATAGGTCAGTCAGCTTTTTATCACTATGATCAAAACAACTGACAAGAACAACTTAGAGGAATAAAAGTTCATTTTGGGCTCACAACTGGCCCATTGCTCCAGACCTGAGGTGAGGCAGACTATCATGGTAGAAGGGGTGTGTGGCAGAGGAAGGCTGCCCAATTCATGACAGCCAGAAAAAAGAGAAAGAGAGAGAGATCCAAGGACAAAATATAACCCCCAAGGGCATGCCCCTAGTGACCTTCTTCCTTCAGCCATGCCTGACCTGCCTACAGTTCCCTCCCAGTAGTCCACTAAAATCACACACACCATCATCTTATTCAGCCATAAAGAAGAATAAAATCATGTCATCGGAAGGAAAATGGATAGAACTGGAGAACATTATCTTTGATTATAATTGAATATAATTAATATAATTATGATGATTTTTCAGCTCTCAAAATCTAATCATTTCACCTCTGACCATTGCTGCATTATCTAACACATGGGATATTTTGGGGGATACTTCATATCCAAACATAAAAGGGTGTAATAATATTTTTTTTTTTAGCTCTCAGAGAGCAGCTCTCTTGCCACCTGTTCACCTGCTGCTTGGTTTTGTGCAGGAATGAAACAGGCAAAGGTAATAGCCTGTGGTGTCCCCTTTGTTCTGGGACTCACAGGAAACCCAGAGTTGATTCCTTGGATCAGTTATGTTATTAACCGTTTAATGAACATATGGATTAGTAAGTGTTATCTTAATGCTGTTAAATCTTTGTGAAACAAGGCAGGATACAGATATGTAAGAAGAAGGAAGGGAGAATGTATTAGTTATCCATTGCCATGCAGCAAATTACTCCAAAATTTACCAGTAGAAAACAATATACGTGCGTTTTCTTGCAGTTTTGTGGGTCAGGAGTCTGGGCATGGTTTAGCTGGGTCCTTTGCTCAAGGTCTTACCAATTGTGAACAAGTTGTCAGTTAGGGACACAGCATCTCAAGTTTCAACTAGGGAAGAATCTGCTTCCATACTCATTTGGTTGATGGCCAGATTCAGCATCTCTTGGGCTAGTGGGCTGACAGCTTCTGTTCCTTGCTTACTCTCAGCTGAAGGCTGCCATTTCAGCAGGGGAGGTATGAGAAACAGTCTCATATAACTGAATCACAGATGTGACACCCATAACGTTAAAAAAAAAAAAAAAAAAA
>NW_026000229.1:2899554-2949175 GCF_001458135.2 Marmota marmota marmota | reverse complement strand
TATATATATATATATATATATATATATATATATATATATATATATAATTGTAGATGGACAAAATACTTTTCTTTTTTATTTTTTAATTTTTATGTGGTTCCCAGGAACAAACCCAGGGCCTCACACATATGAGACGAGCACTCTACCACTGAGCCACAACCCAGCCCCGACACCCATCACTTTTGCTGCGCTGTAGACTTCCCATCTCCTGTTATTTTTGGTTTCACTGAAAAAAATTAAATGGAACATTTCAGGAATCAACAGCTCATAAGTTTCAAGTTGCGTGCTGTTCTGAGTAGTGTGATCAAATCTCGCTGTGTCTCCCCCGAAGGATGTCAATCACATATCCACACTGTACGATGCCTGCCCATTAGTCACTTGAGAGTCGTCTCAGTTATCAGGTCCATTGCCACTGAATTGCAATACTTGAATTAATTAAACCACATGTGGTAGCCTGACACTGTCACAATGCCTCCGTCATTCACCCAACTTCATCTTATCACACAGGCGTTGTATTATCTCACATCATCAAAGAAAAAGGGTGAGTACAGTACAGTGAGATATGTTGAAGGAAAGACCATTTTCACATAACTTACAGTTTACTGTTATAATTGTTCTACTTTGTTATTATTACCATTGTTAATCTCTTATTGTGTCTAATTCGAAAATTAATCTTTATCATAGACATGTATGTATCAGTAGTATATACAGGGTTTGGTACTCTCTATGGTTTTAGGCATCCACTAAGGGTCTTGGAATGTATTTCTTGTGGACTAGGTGTGAATACTTTATTCTGTTTGATAGAAATGTGTCACTAGGTTCAGCTAACATCCAAGAGGATGAGATTAAACAAGAGTGTGAACACCAGGAAGCAGTTTATTGGGAGCCATGTCAGACACTCCCTACCTCAAAGATGAAGGGTAATGGGGGAAAAGTTGTGAAAAATTTTGCAAGGACTATAAAGATTACTGTTGTCTTATATGGGAAGCCAAGTGATATCTGGGACCTTTCCAGGTTATCTACATCTTTTTATTGTTTGCAGCTGATTATAAAACTGATAATAAAGCAAATTATTCTCGTCTCTTGAAATAAAATTGCACTGTGTCTGTGGGATGCATTGTCCAGTTATGCACCAATTTGTAAATTCAGTGCAGGATTCTTAATTGCCATATATGTGTGGTTCTTTGCATCTTATTGGTTTCTTCTAATTAATAATGTATTTAATGGCAAGTTAAAGAAAATACTTGACATTCAATCATCAGTGTGATTAGTCATGATTTTTATCTGATTTTGAAAAAGGTCTTCTATTACAGGGAATCAACAACAGAGACAATGAAGAGAAAACAGACTTCACTCTAGTGGTAGTCTGACCCTTGGCTTTGAGACCTTGGGCTCTTCTGTATCTCCAGTCCCAGAAATCTGATGGATGCTTCTCAGGGCTGCCCTCTGTCTGACCTGGCTGGGGACTTTGATCCCTTTACTGCCTGAATACACCTAATCTAAAGAAATACATTCTATCCATAATTGTAATGATACAAAACAAAATTTCTAAGTTCAAGATGAACCCTTTTTTTGTCCAATATGTAAATTTTCTTCATAAACAAAGTAAACATGATATTTTACATGCCCCCCCCTTTGGCATTCTCTTTGCTGAATTAACTATAGCAATTTTGAATCTCAAATCTCAGATAAGTTTTTACTGATGTTCCCTTTTTATCTTAAAACAGCATGCAGGAAATAATAGATAAGTACAATCGACTGTCAGACTGAAAAACTTAAATTATATACTTTTGGTCCATGTTATATAGAAAGATTTATTTCTGATTAGTGGAAATGCATTTTTTTTCTGCTAATTGTTCCAAGTCAAGGAAAATAATTTATCTTAAAAATTTCCATTTCAAATTAATTAATTAACTGAAGTTAAAAACTGAAGTTTTCCACTTAGCAATAATGTATTTAATGGCAAGTTAGATAGGGAAGAAAATTTGAGAGAATTTTGTAAAGTAAGATAGGGGCTGGGGTGCTCGCTTCGGCAGCACATATGCTAAAATTAGAATGATACAGAGAAGATTAGCATGGCCCCTGCACAAGGATGACATGCAAATTCATGAAGATAGGGGCTGGGGTTGTGGCTCAGCGGTAGAGCACTCCCCTAGCACCTGTAAGGCCCTGGGTTTGATCCTCAACACCATATAATTGTAAGTAAATAAAATAAAAGTATTGGGTCCAACTGTAACTAAAAAATAAAATATTAAAAAATAAGATTAAGTAAGATAAATTATTGTAAGACAGCATTTACATCTGTTATGAGTTGGTGATTATATTTTATTATTGCAAAGCAAAAATGTATTGCTTAAATTTGGAAATTGATTGAAAAAAATGACTATCACACAATAATTGCTATCCATTTGCATTCATCTGTATTTACTTCTAGATTTTTTCATGTCTTTTTACATAGTTGTGCCCACAGTATAAATCTTGTTTTGTCATTCTTTTATGTCACAATTCATTGTAAACAGTGTTGTTTGCATAATGCTTAACACTATTATCTTATATATTTTAATTATATATTTTAATAATTTTACAAAAATTGCATGTAGATCTATGAGTCTTTCCAAATAAATTAAATTATGCACCACTAGCATAATCAAGATATGGGACATTTCTATTATTTCACCTCTATCCCCTCCATATCTCCACCAGCAACTTGTAATCACTGATTGGTTTTCTGTCACTATACTTTTACATTTTCAAGCATATCACATAAGTGGACCCATTCCATTACTTAGCATAATGCTAAATTCATTTATTAGTTCTGGTATTTTACTGTAGATTTTAATTTTTTTTCCAAGTAGACAGTCATATCTGTGAATAAAGAGTATTACAAATCAACGCACAAAATAAATTGTCTTTATGTAGTATAGTAATGAGTCATCTGAAAATAAAATTCACAAAAGCATCAATAATCAAATTTATAGGATTAAACTTAATAGAAGATATAAGTAAGAAGATATAAGTGTGAGATATAACTAAACAATAAAAATACTGCTGAAGGAAATTAAAGAAGATTTAGATTCATGGAGAGACAGTTAATGTTCATGGATTAGAAAACAACAATATTAAGATGACCCCCACCCCTGCCATTGATCTATGAATTCAATAAAATCCCCCAAATAGTAGCTTACTACACAGGAATAATTTTATCAAAATGGCAAAATGAGAAGTTCCATGTTTTTTTCTCCTACAGAAATGTTGGAAAACAAGCAGAAGCTCTCAGGGAAAAAAAAATTGCCAGAACTCAGAAAACCAGTTAAAGACTTATAGCAACCAAGCAAATGCTGAATCAAGTACAAGATAACTGGAAAATGATAGGAAAGTTTGTGGCATTTTTACTTGTAATTTTCTCACTCCTTACTCAGCAGGATGGCAATCGTAAAGTGATGGCAGATTAATTTTAAAATTAATCCCTAGTTTGAGAGGGAGAAGAGTAGATCTTGTAAATTATTGTGTGTTTCTGTTAAACTTGTATGGGGGATAACTCAAGGACTGACACAAGATCTTTTTTTTTTTTTTTTTTTGTGGCTATCTCAGAACACAGGCTGAAAAAGTGGTGGTTATTGCTTGAAAACTCTGAGGGAAGCTGACATATTATAGATGCCTGGGTAGAAGCTTACAGATTGAGAAACACAGTAGCTAAGCTCTGGAAGCAAAATCTTGGGTAGATTCCTTTGGAAATGGATATATCTAGAAGTATCCATGTGAATGATGGAATTTAGAAAGCTGCATACATGATCAAGGCAAGATGCATGCTCAAAAAAACATAAAAGACCCTACTTTCCCCTAGTTTCAGCCCTATTTCCACAAATACTATATGTGGAAAAATTCCTTGGTGGAGTCCCAGCTAAGTTTCAATGGGGTATCCTGGTGAAGAGCCAATCTGAAAAGACTGGAAGAAATTTTTAATTTTGTCTTCTGTGGATTTTTCTTCTTTTTCTGTTTCTTTTTCTTTCCAAAGCTGTTGGCATCAGGGAAATATCTGTCAAAACATTAGTTGATCATGAATGAAGAAACAGAGATTTTAGTGACCACACATGAAAAGGAATACTGCCCTTGGAAAAAATGTTTGAAAATTTACCTAAACATTTTCAATGTACTGCTGAAGCTATCAGTAATATAATAATAATTATAATTTCAATAACAAAAGAAACCACAAAGCATACAAAGAAACAGGGAAGTATAGCCCACTCAAAGGAACAAGGTAAATTGATAGACATTATCCCTGAGGCTCTTTAGATATCAGATTATCAAAGTCTTTAAAACAACTATCTTAAAAATACTCAACTAGCCAAAGGAAAAAAATAGCAAATAGGAAAAGGAAATAAGGAGCATACTCTATCAACATAAATAATAATATCAGCAAAGGTGTAGAAAGTATAAAAAGGAATTGAGAAGAAATTCAGAGCTGAAAAGTACAATAACTGAAATGAAAAACTAAGTAGAATGGTTCATAGCAGACTGGAAGAGGAAGAAGAAAGGATCAGCAAACATGAAGATAGAACCATTGAAATTATCTTGTCTGGGGAGTAGAAAGAGAAGAGACAGAAAAAAAATGTGGATAGAGCCTAAGGGATCTGTGGGGAACCATTAATTAGAACAATATAAATATTATAGGTGTTTTAGACAGGAGAGAGAGAGAGAGAGAGATATGGAGAGGGAGCCAGAACAACCATTTAAAGGAATAATGGCAGAAAATTCCCCAAATCTGATGAAAAAACTTGAATTTACATATCCAAGAGTCCTCACAAACTCCAAATAAGGTCAACTCAAAGAGATTCATAGTAAGACACATTGTAAAACACATTGTTTTAAATGTGGTTGAAAGCCACAGGCCAAGAGAATCTTGAAAGCAGCAAGGAAGAAGTAAATTGTTAACATACAGTTCTCTTCAATTAGATATGCAGCTAATTTCTCACCAGAAACTGTACAGGTCAGAATGCAATGGGATGACATATATAAGGTGTTGAAAGAAAAATTCTGTATGTGGAAAATTCCTTTAAATTTAGGGATAAATTAAGACATTCCTAAGTAAACAAAAGCTGAAGGAGTTCATTACCTACAAATATTACTTAAATTTTTATTTTTTTTTGAAGGGCTGGGGATTAAACACAAGGCCTTGCCCATGATAGGCAGGAGCTCTATCATTGAGCTACATCCTCAGTCCTAAAAGAATTACTAGAAGAAGTCCCTGAAGAAGAAATGAAAGTATACTAGACAACATCTTGATTTCTAAAGAAGAAGGAGAAAAGAAGAGGAGGAGGAAGAGGAGGAGGAAGGAAGAGGAGGAGGAAGAGGAGGAAGAGGAGGAGGAGGAGGAGGAGGAGGAGCCATTGGTAAAGGAATCCACATAGAAAAATGTAAAACACAGCGTAAAATGTTTTGTACGTAATTTATCCTTCCATCTGTTTTAAATGACAACTGCATGAAGCAGTAATTATAAATATATGCTAAAGGAATACAATGTATAAGATGTAATTTTTAGCCTATAATAAAATGAAATGGGTGAAAAGGAACATAATTATTTAGGAGAAACTGTAAGAATTAGTTGGCATTAATTCTAACTAGATCATTTTAAGTTAAGATGATAATTGCAATCCCATCATCATCATCATCATCATCATCATCATCAACAACAACAAAAGAGGTTTTTCATCTCTTTTGTTTGATTCAGAAATATTTTATTTTCTTTGATGTTATTGTGAATCGGATAGTTTTTCTAATTCCTCTTTCAGTGGATTCATCATTGATGTATAGAAACACAATTGATTTGTGCGTATTAATTTTATATCCTGATATTTTGCTGAATTTGTTTATGAGTTCAAGAAGTTTTCTGGTGGAGTTTTTTGAGTCTTCTAATTATAGGTTTATGTCATGAGGAAGTAGGTACATTTTGAGTTCTTCTTTTCCCATTCACATCCCTTTCATTTCTTTCTTCTGTCTAATTGCTCTGGCTAGAGTTTCCAGGACTATGCTGAATAGAAGTGGTAAAAGAGGGTATCCCTGTCTTGTTCCAGTTTTTAGAAGGAATGCTTTAATTTTTCTCCATTTAGAATAATGCCTTGGGTTTTGCATGAATAGCTTTTACAATGTTGAGGTATGCTACTACTAGTTTTTCTAGTGCTTTGAACATGAAGGGGTGCTGTGTTTTGTCAAATGCCTTTTCTGTATCTATTGAGATAATCATGTGATTCTTGTCTTTAAGTCTATTGATGTGATGAATTGCATTTATTGATTTCAATATATTGAAACAAGCTTGCATCCTTGGGATGAACACCACTTGATCATGGTGCACTATCTTTTCAATATATACAATTTGCCAGTATTTTATTAAGAATTTTTGCTTCTATGTTCATCAGGGATATTGATCTGAAATTTTCTTTTCTTGATTTGTCTTTCTCTGGTTTTGGTCTCAGGTTGATACTTGGTTTATTTGGGGTTATTTGTTCCTTTGCTTTTTCATGTTGCTTTATGTCTACCCATCTAACAGTATGGATCTGAGGTAGTAGAGTTTCCACCCTGTGGGCTTATAGTGTCCTTGAAGGTTTCTAGTACTTTATAGTTTAGGGGGAGACAAATAATAACTATGACTTCTACAATGTTAATGAACACAAATGATATGATCAGTTATTGCTTACAATAAAAACATCAATTTTGCAAATGGGTTTACAATTTCAAATGGTGGACACAGAGAAAACAAAAGTGATATAGGATGTGATGATTATGAGGGAGGTGGAGAGAAGGTAGAAGTGAAAAATTAAAGGAGGGGTGAAAGAGAGAACAATAGAGATTGGCTGTTAGCAGGAGGAAAAGAGAGAATCAAGGGAAACAGGTAAGATAAAAGATGTATATAAGGTAAAAATTTAAAAAAAAATAAAAGAATACAAAACAAAACTAAAATATACTAATCAAACATTCCAGTCCTCAGAAAACTCATCCATGAAAAATAACTGAATTTTAGCATTCAAAAATGCTAGGTTTGAGAAAAAACCAAATACGAATAAGTATAAATGTCCATGTACCATAAAGTCACAATTAAACAGAGAGGGAAAAAGGAAAAAAATCTCAGTGAAAAATTAAAGAATTATTTCCATTGGAGTTCAATCAGATTCATAGCTTCTCTTCTCAGCAGTTTTAGGTGGGGTCATCTGGAGTGTGATGTTCCACCCTATGGATTGCTGAAGTGAGAGTGGTAATCCTGTAGGCCAAATTCCTGGAAGCAGGGTTTAGGTTTAAGAGGGCTCCAGGCTCTTTGCTGAATGCTCATTGGTCTGGAGATTTTAAATCAGCACACCTCAAGGGCCCAGTAATTTCTGGTCCACTTTGGAAGACTGTACCCAGGAATTTCCTCTTGGTTCCTCTCATGTGGTGGGGGAGCCAATTCTTAGTCCCCTACATTATCTATGGACCCTATGTTTCCTGGTCTCAGAGTCAGTCTCCAATCTCTCCACCCCCCTGCCCTTCTGAATTCCTGGCCAGACAGAACTCTCCCAGCCAGTCCTGCAAGTTGGGTGAGTTTTCATAACCAGTTGTCCCTTGTGTAGACCTCTCTCCATGTTTGATTTTCTCCTGGTCACTTAAGTACACACTATATTGTACAGCGAGTGTTTACTGTGTCTGTATTTTGGGCCAAACTTGGGTTTGCCCTTGCACCACAGCTGCAAAATGGTTCCTTCCTTGGTCCTCCACAGGCTTCCTGAAGAGACGGCAATGGCTTCTTTCCAACACAAGGATATTTTGCAGCATACCATTCAGGTTTTCTGGACAATATCCTTGATCTCTAAATACTCCATACCCAGATAAGCTTCAGGCCTCCCAAAAATTCGGGTTCTTTTAATTCCCTTATCCCTCCACTTTGCTGATGGAAGGACTGGTCTGGCTGGTGCTTCCAGCCTGGCTGAGGCAGCAGCTGTGCCACAGGGGATTTCTTCCTTATTTTATTATACCCAACCTCCTGAGTCCCCAGTTTGTCTAGTTTTAAATTCCAGTAAAGTCCTCCCCCACACTTTTATTGTTTGCCCACCTTCCAGAGAAGTTGCCTGCTTGCTTTCTTGGCTTCATGCCACAGAGCAGCCAGGAAAGTGACCTCCTCTATTCCACCATCTTGAAGATCCCATTGCATTGTGATTTTTGTTGTTGTTGAAAATTTGGCATTTGACTATTATAATGGGGAAACTAATCAGATTCTTCATTTTTCTCAGAGTTTGTTGTTGTTGTTGTTTTGTTTTAATGGTTGAAGGCTGTAGTGGTTTCTTTGTTTGGAAACTTCTCCAAACTATTTTTGAAAAGACTATTCCCTTTGTGTGACCTCTGAAATCTTTGTTCATTTAGTTCACATTCAGCTGATGTTTTGACAGAGATTCTTTAAATGTCAGAAGCCAAAGCAAGCAAACAAAAAAGAAAACAGCCACTTCTTCCAGTCTTTTGAAGACAAGCTCTGTGCCAGGGGACTTCTTCACCATCTAGACAGGTTTGTTCTACATCTAGGAATTAGCTTGAAGTGAAAGTATAAGTTTTTTTTTTTTTCAGGAATATTTTGAGCATGTCTTTTGCCTGAGCTTGTCTCTCATCTCTTGCTCCTGGTGTCTATGGGTTTGTAGTCAACTTTGAGGTTCTTCTGAGAAGGGCTATTGCTTTTTCTACCTGCATTTGAAGGATTGTGATACAGAGAGGAGCATCTTTTACCAGGCACCATCCTTCAAGGATCCCCAAGACAACCTAGAAGACACACTACATAATTTTCAGATAAATTCTGTTGTGCTCCTTCTGATTTGAGAGGAGAAACTGGAATTGCTCAGGGGCAAAATAAGGCTGCTTCTGATTGAGGCTCTTGTTTGCTTGCTGTATATCTTCAAGAAGTCCAGGTAGCTGCTTGTTGGTTTGTTTGTTTGTTTGTTTGTTTTTGCATCTTTTATGTTTCTGTGAATGAATGAGAGTTTAGAGCTTCCTAGTTGGACATTAGCTCTCTCTTTCCTTTTTAACATTTTATTTTGCTGGCTGTGGAATTCCTGACAGGCAGATTTTCTTTTGGCATTCATCTGCTCTGGAGTTCCTCTAGAGACTTTTCATTTCATTTATTGCACTTTATAGATCTAGAATTTCCATTTTTTTAAAAAATACTTTCTATCTTCATGGATACTCTATTTGGTGAGATAGGATTCTCATACTTTTATTTAGCTCTTTACATATGACTTCCCTTAGTTCTTTGGATCATGTTTAAAATAGCTGATTTAAAGTCTTTCTCTAGGTTTTCAATGTCTGGCTTTCCTCAGAGAGGGTCTCTATTTACCTTTATTTATTTACTTTTTTTCTGAGTATGGACCATACATACTTATATATGTCTTCTACATATTTGTTGAAATTGGAAATTTAAAATAATACAGAGTGGAAACTATGGAAATCTGTTTCTTCCTCCTTTCTCAGAGGTATTTTTTTAATTTAAAATTTTTATTGTTGCTGTGTTCTTTAGTGACTTTCCTGAACTAATTTTGTCAAACCTGAATTCTTTGCTGTGGATGATGCTGAGTTCTCTGTTCAGTTGGCTTAGTGATTGAACAGAGATATTATTGAATGGCAGAGATATTCTTAGGATCTACAAGGTGGACTACAAATTCACAGACACTAGGAATTCCCCTTGTTTTTGCCAAGGCACTACTTGTGCATGTCCAGGGAAGCTTGCAATATTCAGCTAGGCATTCTGCCTCATTCTTCACTTCCTACCCTGGCAGATCATCCAGGTTGTCCAGATAGGAGAGCTTAGGGCCTTCCTGGGTCTTTCTTGGACACATCCACAGCCCTGGACATGTACACAGCCCCTAGGAACGCATGTGGCCTTTGACATTCCCAGGAATGTATTGGAACTTTTTAAAGCCTCTTATGGACATCTCATTCCCCAGCTTTTCCTTTTATGTATTTTTGGTCAGCATCCTGTTAGCCCCAACTGGTAACTGCTGTGTCAGGAAGTTGTCATGTTAAACAACTGCTGCTGATTGAAACAAATTCCCCCGAGGAGAAGGCTATTTACTATAGGAGCTGAGTCAGGTCAAATGCAAAAACACAATGGTGTTTTAGTCAGCCATAAAGATGAATGAAATTGTCATTTGCATAAAAAAGGAAGGAACCTGAGAATATTGTGTTAAGTGAAATAAGCCAAACTCAAAAAGTCAAGGATTCTGTTTTCTCTCACATGTGGAAGGTAGAGAGGAAAAAGGAAAAGGGTGTGTTTGCATGTGTGTGTGTGTGTGTGTGTGTGTGTGTGGTGTGTGTGTGTGTAAATCTCATGAAAATTGATAGGAGATCAGCTGAGTAAAGGAAAGAGATCAGGGGAAGGGAGGAAGAAAGGAAGGGGGGAAATACTTAGGAATGCCACTGACCAAATTGTATTCTTATATCAAGTGCATGTATGAATATGTAATGATGAATCCCACCATTATTTACAACTATAATGCACCATTAAAAATATGTAAAATCATAGGCAAGATCTGTGAGTGATGTTTTCCAAAGTACTTCCAGATGGCTCAAACAGTGAAATTTCTCTAATAATGGAAATTTGGAAAAGTTCTAGCACACTCCTGCTCCATCCGGTGGCTGCTAGGACTCTAGGTTTTTCACCAAAGTAGGTTTGTTGGTTTCTAAGCCAACTGAAGGACTTGGTAAAGGGATCTAGAAATGGTACAAGTTCACTTTTTCTAGTTGCTCCATAGCTAGGATTCAAGCATCAGGTTTATGGCTTCTCAGTGAGGTAGATAAAAGGAAATTCACTAAAATTTAATATTGGACAGTCAGATTGTCTTAGAGACTCAGAAATTCAGGTGCATTGAACAAAAAACAAGAAAGAGTACTTTGGAGCCAATCTGGTTGCAGCAGTGGCAGCAGCAGGACTGGGTCACTACAGATTGGAGGGACAATGCAGAGAGAAACACACTGGACAGATTTGGCACTGAAAAATCTATAGAACAGAAAAGCAGCCTGAACTTAGCTGATCCAGGGGCTGCACAGAAAACTGGTGTTTGAAAAGTGCTATGTATTTTTTAACTGGCAAATAGGAAGCTGAGGTGGGAGCCCTCTTGAGGAGGCCATGCTGCAGGTTGCTGCTATGGGAGCCTGGGAAATCATAGCAAATATTTCCATGCTGTCCCAGTAAATGCATACCACAAATATTTCCATGCTGTCCCAGTAAGTGCATACTGTTTGGCCTAAGGTATACCTAGCAGAACATGGGTGAAAAAGGGACAAAGATGATTATACCCAGAGGGATTCAAGTCAGAAAAATGGAGGGTAGTGCAACTCACTCTCCCTTTGAGTCTGGCAGCTCACATGACCAGAAGAAGAAGATTGGAAACTGAACAGGCAGATGTGATTACACTCAAAGATTAGTCCTGGAAAGGCTGTGTTCATGGGCAGCTGTGTGTGTGTAGGATTGGGTCCATTGACTCATGAATAGAATTCTTGGGAGGTTTCAGAGATCCAGATTCCCAGACTCCCAGTAGAGATTGGCATCTGTCTGGCCCTAGCCATGTGTTGATCTAATCTCTCTAGAGCAGATGCCATTAAAAATTTTTTTTTTAAAAAAATAAAGCCTGATTAGACCTAAACCCAAGCCATTGGAACTCTTCTCATAAGTTCAGTAGCAGCCCCACTCTGGGAATGCATCAATATGTCTGGACAGAAAAACTCCAATTAATAGCACTTCCCATTCTACCTTACATTATTCTGGTGAGAAGGGAAGCTGAGAGCTATTTCAACCAGATTCAGTGTTAGACCACTCCTGTTGACACCTTGGTGAGCAACATAAAAACAGGGGGTTAACAACCCCCAGCCCTTGCTCTTTCTCTCTCTCAGTGTATATTGTTTTTTCTGTCAGCAATTACTGACCCTACCATTCCCAAATAAAAGAGACAAAAAGGCAAACTAATGACCGGGTTCCAAGGAGGAACAGCTAGGTGTGGGAACTTAGGTCTTACTTATGGACATCCATTCTTATAGTGAAAGCACAGAGATTAACACAAGTCTGTGGATACCACACCTATACAGTGGTCTCAATCTAGATAACTCTAGAACACTTTGGCAAGAGAATGCCATGCCATAAAAAGGCCTAGACATATGAGTGAAAGAGAAAATTCATCCAAACAGATTCGTAAAACTCAACAGCAATAATAATAATAAAAAAGGTAACATGATGCTTCCTAATATCATAATTCACCAGCAGCTGACTCTAAAGATACTGAAGTGGATAAAATATTAGAGAAAAAATTCAAAAAGATAATTATAAAAATGACCAATGAATTTTAAGAGAACACAGAAAAACAACTGAATGAATTAAGAAAGTCAGGATAAGTTATAGATGAGAAATTCAATAAGGAAATAGAGATATTGAAAAAGAACCAAACATGAATCTTAGAAGTTGTGATAAATCAAATAAAATGTTCAGTTGAAAGTCTCTCTAATAGAGTGGACCTTACTGAAGACAGAATCTCAGAGCTGGAAGACAAGAACATTCAGATTGTATTAAAGAAAAGAAATAAGTCACAATGACCAGAATATATAAGAACTCTGGGACAACATTAAGAGCCCAAATGTAAGAATCACTGGAATTGAAGAGGGTTGTTAGATGCAGATTAATGGAATGGATTGTCACAACTTGGACAACAATTTGTTAAGGGGTAACTTGGACAACAATTTGTTAAGGTGATGAGGATATGGAGAAAAGACAAAAAGACACATGAATAGAGGAAAAAGACAGGGCTTGGCAGTTCAACCAACCTCTGATGGAGGAAGACTGACCAAAAGCAAGCTTAGCATGTTTATAATATAAGTTTTATCATTAAAAGGGTTATTGTGGGAAAGTTTCTTCAAAGCAAGTGGAGCCAAGGTCATGAGTATGAGCAGCCTGATTATGATTATCAGTAGGCACCCATAACATTCTACCCCAAAGCAACTGGCATCTGAAAATCAAGGTTAAGAACTGAACAGCACCGTGACTTGCACAGAACACCCTCTTGAACAGGGAATCACCATAGCAACTGGGATATCTTTATCGGCACCTTCACAATGAGGGTTCTCCAGAGGGGCATCACCTCTGTCACAGGACAGTTTCAAAACTCATAATTCAGTCACTGCTCACAACAATGAATAATTTCTTTAGGGAAATAATAACAAAAAAAAACCTTCAAATCTTGAGAATGAGATGGAAATCCAGACATAGGACACATTCAAAATCCCAAACAGGCAAGATAAAAAACAAAGAACCCCTCCATAATACATTATAATTGAAATGCTTAATGTACAGACATGGAAAGAATTTTAAAAGCCTCAAGAGAAAAATGTCAGGTCCCATTTAAAGGTAAGCCAATCAGAATTACTTCTGATATAGTAGCACAAACTCTAAAAGCCAGGAGTGCTTGGAATGATGTGTTTCAAGTCCCCAAATAAAATAACTGTCAACAAAGATCACTATATCTTTCAATCTATCCTTTAAACAGAAACAAAGCCTTCCAAGATAAGCAGAAACTAAAAGAATTCATGACTACTAAGCCAACACTACAGAACATATAAAGAAATACTCTGCCTAGAATAAATAAAAAAAACAAACCCAAGAGCTCACAAATGGACAAATCCCATTTGAAAAGTAGCTAACAAATGATAAACAGGACCAAATTAAGCATTAGAAATAAATTACAATGACAGGATTAATAAACATCTCTTTATATTAACATTGAATGTAAATTGTCTCAACTTTCCAATTAAAGGACCTGGGCTGTCAGAATAGATTAAAAAACAAGAACCAACTATATGTTGTCCACAAGAATCTTACCTTTCAGGCAAAGACAGCCACAGACTGAAAGTGAAAGGACTGAAATTGATATAGCATGTGAATGGAGACTGAAAATAAGCAGAAGTAGCTACTTTCATGTCTGACAAAGCAGAATTAAAGTCAAAATTATTTAGAAGTGTCAAAGAAGTTCACTTTATACTGGCAAAGGGAACAACCCAACAAGAATTTATAACAAAAGTAAATACTTATGCCCCAAACATTGATGCTCCTAATTACATAAAAGAGACACTACTCAAATTAAAGCCTCAGATAGACCCTAGAACAAATATTGGGTGATTTCAACACACCTTTCTCCTCAATAGATAGGTCATCCAGACAAACTTGGTAAAGACTGTTTGGACCTGAAAAATATTAAAAATCAAATGAAGTTAACAGATATCTATAGAAAACTTCATCCAACACTAGCTGAAAACACTCTCTTCTCATTAGTTCATGGAACCTTCTCCAAAATAGACCATATTTTAGGCCAAAAAGCAATGATTTGAAAATTTAAAAAAAAGATATGACTCCTAATGGTGCTGGGAAAACTGGAAATCCATATGCAACAAAATGAAATTAAACCCCTATCTCTTACCATGCACAAAGCTCAACTCAAATGGATCAAGGACTTAGGAATAAAACCACAGACCCTGCATCTAATAGAAGAAAAAGTAGGCCCTAATCTCCATCGAGGGATTAGGCTCCAACTTCCTTAATAAGACTCCTGTGATGCAAGAATTAAATCAAGAATCAATAAATGGGATGGGCTCAAACTAAACAGTTTTTTTTCTCAGCAAAAGAAACAATCTGTGAGGTGAATAGAGAGCCTACATCTTGCGAGCAAATCTTTACTTCTCACACATCAGATAGAGCATTAATCTCTAGTGTATATAAAGAACTCAAAAAGCTAAGCACACAAAAAAAGAAATAACCCAGTCAATAAATGGGCCAAGGAACTGAACAGACACTTCTCAGAAGATGAGATACAGTCAATCAACAAATACCTGAAAAAATGTTCATCATTTCTAGCAATTAGAGAAATACAAATCAAAACCACTCTAAGATTTCATCTCACTCCAGTCAGAATGGCAGCTATTATGAAGACAAACAACAATAAGTGTTGGCGAGGATGTGAGGAAGAAGGCACACTCATACACTGCTGGTGGGACTGCAAATTGGTGCAGCCAATATGGAAAGTGGTATGGAGATTTCTTGGAAAATTGGGAATGGAACCACCTTTTGACCCAGCTATCTCTCTCCTTGGTCTATACCAAAAGGACTTAAAAAACAGCATACTATAGCAGTACAATTCACAATAGCTAAACTGTGGAACCAACCTAGGTGCCCTTCAATAGATGAATGGATAAAAAAGTGGCGTATATACACAATGGAATTTTACTCAGCAATAAAAGAGAATAAAATCATGGCATTTGCAGGTAAATGGATGGAGTTAGAGAAGATAATGCTAAGTGAAGTTAGCCAATCCCCCCAAAAACAAATGCCCAATGTTTTCTTTGATATAAGGAGACTGATTTCATAGTGGGATAGGGAGCGGGAGCATGGGAGGAATAGACAAACTCTAGATAGGGCAGAGGGGTTGAAGGGGAAGGGAGGGGGCAAGGGGTTATTAATGATGGTGGAATGTGATGGACATTATTATCCAAAGTATAGGTATGAAGACATGTATTGGTGTGAATATACTATGTATACAACCAGAGTTATGAAAAATTGTGCTCTATATATGTAATAAGAATTGTAATGCATTCCATTGTCATATATAAAATAAAAAAGATACGACTTCTTGAATACTTTAAAAAATTTTTTTAGTGGTAGATGGACACAATATCTTTATTTTTATGCGGTGCTGAGGATCGAACCATTGCCTCAGACATGCGAGGCAGGTGGTCTACCACTGAGCTACAGCCTCAGCCCTTAATAATACACTTTTGAATGATGAATGAGTGATAGAAGAGACCAGGAGAGATATTTAAAAATTCTTAGAATCAAACAATAAGAATGACACAACATACCAGAACCTTTGGGACATTATAAAGACAATTCTATGAGGAAAGTTTATAGCTATGAGTACCTACATAAGAAAATGAGAAAGAGTCCCAATATTTTTTTTTTCAAGTCCCTTGAAAAAGAAGAAGAAGTGAATTCCAAAATCAGCAGAAGGAAGGAAATAATTAAGATCAGAGCCAAACTGAATGAAATTTAAAAAAGAAACAATAAAAAGGATCAATTGAATGATAAGTTGGTTCTTTGAAAAGATAAACAAGATTGATAAACCCTTAGCCAAACTAACCAAAAGGAGAGAAGACTAAAATTTAAATAATTAAGATAAAAAAGGAGAAATCACCAAAAACATCACAGAAATCCAGAGAATCATTAGGGGCTATTTTGAAAACTTACATTCCAATATATTGGAAAACCTAGAATAAGTGGATACATTTGTGGACACATACAACCAACCAAAATTGAATTGAGAAGATATAGAAAACCTAAACAGACCAATAACCAGCAATGAGAAACAGGACCAAATTAAGCATTAGAAATAAATTAAATGGCAGGATTAAAAGCAATAATACAGGGCTGGGGATGTGGCTCAAGCGGTAGTGTGCTTGCCTGGCATGTGCATGGCACTGAGTTCAATCCTCAACACCACATAAAAATAAAATAAAGATGTTGTGTCCACCGAAAAAATAAATATTAAAAAATTCCCCCCCCCCCAAAAAAAAGCAATAATAAAAAGAATAGTCCATGGCCACGTAGATTTTCAGTTTAATTCTACCAGAACTTTAAAGAAAGAACTAATGCCAATACTCTTCAAGTCATCCATGAAATAAAAAAGGATGGAACAATTTCAAATTTATTCTATGAAGCCAATATGTAAATCATACCAAAACCAGATAAGGACACATCAAAGAAAGAAAACTTATAGAACAATATCCCTGATAAACTTGTATGCAATAATCTTTAATAATATATTAGCAACTTATATTCAACAACATATTAAGAAGATGTACATCATGACCAAATTAGTTTTATCCCAGGGATGCATACATACACAAATCAAAAAATGGAATTCATCACATGAATACAATTAAGAACAAAAATCACTTAATCATCTCAATAGATCCAAAGAAGGCCTTTGACAAAATCCAGTCCACATTTATGACAAAACACTGAAGAAACTAGGGATAGAAGGAACCTACCTCAGCATTATAAAAGCTACATGTGAAAAACCCAAAGCCAGTGTAATAGTGAATAGAGAAAACCAAAAGCATTTTCTTTAAAATCTGGAACAAGATAAGGATGTCTACTCTCACCACTCCTATTTAATATAATGCTAGAAATTCTAGCTAGAGCAATTAGGCAAGAGAAATAAAAGGTATAAAAATAGGAAAGGAAGAAATAAAATTATTACTGTTTGCAGATGATATAATGCTATATTTAGAAAATTCAAAAACCTCTGCCAAAAGACAACTAGGACTAATAAACTAATTCAGCAAAGTATCAGGTTACAAAATCAATGTACAAAAATTGATAGCTTTCCTATACACAAATAATGAAACTGCTGAGAAAGAAATCATGAAAACAATCCCATTCACAACTTCCATAAACAATAAAACAAAACAAAACAAAAACCTAGGAATAAATTAACGAGGAGGTGAAAGGCCTCTACAATGAAAACTGTAGAACGTTGGAGAAAGAAACTGAAGAAGGCACAAGAAGATAAAGGACCTCCCATGGGTAGGCAGAATTAATATTGTTAAAATGGCCACACTACCAAAAGCTATATGCAAGTTCAATGTAAATCCCATCAAAATACCAATAAGATTCTTTACAGAACTAGAGAAAACAGTTCTAAAATTCATTTGGGAGAATGAAAAACCCACAATAGCCAAAGGAATTCTAAGTTAAAAATGCAATGCTGGAGGTATTATAATACTCAACTTCAAATTATAATACAATAGAAGACACAGAGACAAATTCACACAGATACAGTCCATCTAATCCTTGATAAAGGTGCCAAAAACATAGATTTGAGAAAAGACAGCCTTTTTTTTTTAAACAAATGGGGCTGGGAAACTGGTTATCTATATATAGATGAAAGAGATTAGACCCTTATTTCTCACACTGCACAAAATCAACTCAAGATGGATTAAAGACCTAGAAATTAGATCAGAAACTATGCAATTCCTAGAAGAAAACATAGGATCAACACTCCAGTGTATAGGCACAGGCAATGACTTTCTCAACAGGATCCCAAAAGCTCAGGAAATAATGTTAAGAGCTAATAAATGAGATGGAATCAAATTAAAAAGCTTCTGCACAGCAAAGGCAACAATTAAGAACATGAAGAAAGAACCTAAAGAATGGGAGAAAAATCTTTGCTAGCTACTCTTCTGACAGAGGATTGATTAAAAACTCAGAAAATTTAACACCCCCGAAATAAACCAGTTAATAAAGGGGCAAATGAATTAAATACTTCTCAAAGGAAGGAATACAAATGGCCAACAAATATCTTAAAAAATGTTTAATATCATTAGCAATTAGGAAAATGCAATTCAAAACTACTCTGAAATTTCATCTCACACCAGTCAGAATGGCAGTCGTCAGGAATACAAACAATAATAGATTCTGGAGAGGCTGTGGGGAAAAAGGAACACTTTAATACTCTTGGTGGGATTGTAAATCAGTACCACCATGCTGGAAATCAATATGGAGGTTCCTTACTGATTAGGAATGGAACCACCATATGACCTCAGTATTTATTCTAAAGAATTAAAGTCAGCATACTATATAGAGACACATGCATACCTATGTCTATAGCAGCACAATACACAATAACAAAACTATGGAGGGAACCTAGGTGTTATCAATAAATACAGGATAAATAAACGGATAAAGAAAATGTGGTTTATATTCACAATGGATCTTTATTTAGCTGTTAATAAGAATGGAATTATGTCATTTATAGGAAAATGGATGAACTTGAGAACATTATGTTAAGCAAAATAACCCAAACTCAAAAATCTTCATATATTTTCTCTCATATGTGGAAGCTAGAGAAGAAAAAGGAAAAGAAAGTGGGTCTCATGAAACTTGAAAGGAGATCAGTGGAGTAGAAAAAGGATCTACAGGGAGGGAGGAGGGGAGGGAAAGGGGAAATATTAAGGAGTGATATTGGCTAAATCATATATTGTGTGCATGAATGAATATGTAACAAAAAAGTCCATCATTATGTACAACTATAATGCACCAATAAAATACGGAAAAACAAACAAAAATAGGACAAGTTAAAATGTTCTTATTGAGATGCATCCATTTTTCTTGAATGAATGCCTCTTGGAATGACTTTGGTTAATTTCCAGAGTTCTGGAAGTATTGCTTTTGGACCATTTTTGTCACTGTTTTTGTTGCTTTTACAGAAGAGAGAATTTTTTTTAACCAGTCTTTACTCTGTCATTCCTGCTGTCACCTACTCTTGCTTTTATTGGAAAGGAAATTTCATCTTATAAAGATAATAATTTTGAGACACTAAATGGAAGTGCTTTTCTATCTCTACAAGCATGCTGGAAAATAGGATTTGGCTTAGAACAAACAAGTAATAGCTCAATTTTGTATTTCAAGTTAGGATTTAAAAAGTCTATTGTAGCAGGAGGATAGTTGTCCCTACCAAAACTCATTTTGAAATTTAATCCTCATTGTGAGGTTATCAGGGGGATGGAAACTGAATCTGCTATGGCATTTGGCTATTTGGGATATGTTTACGTTATAAGAGACCATAAGGGTGAGACCGTAGTTCAGTGGGATTGTGCTTTATTCTTCATTGATTTGAGACAGGTCTTACTATGTTTCCCAGGCTGGTCTTGAACTCCTTGGCTCAAGCAATCCTCCTGTCTCAGTCTCCTGAGTAGCTGGGACTGCAGGAGTGTACTACCATGCTCTGTGGGAATGTGGCTTTATAAAAGGAGAAGAGATCTCAGAAAAGATGTTCTGCCTCTAACAGAGATGTTCTGCACTTTCTGGGGGACTCTGTGGATAGTCCCTACCAGCAGAAAGGCCCTCACCAGATGTGGCACCTTGACCTTGGACTCCCAACCTCCAGAACTATAACAATTTTCTTTCATTTATAAAGCACCCAGTCTGTGGTATTCAATTACAGTAACAGAAATGGAATAAGACAAGAACTTTGCAAGACTGGCAGGGAAATGTTGGTCTGACTGGGCATGTCATAGCTTGCAGTGACCTAAGTAAGTATATGGTGGCATTGTGGGGCAGGTGACCACATGGGTGATCTGAGACAGATCTCCAATCCTGGGCAGGCATGCAGGGAACCTCTACCTCCCGCCTGGTGCAGGGGCTAGCACACAGTCTGGCAGGGACCAGCAAGGTGATCTGTGAAGACATTGTGTAAATACACACAGCAGTGTAAGCTTGCCCAATGCTCAATGTGGATGCAGCTCAATTGTGATGAGGGGCAGGTGGGTGTGTGGTCATTTCCCATGACCTTTCACTTACCTGGTGCCATTTTGTGTACATTCAGGGAGACATTATCCTGACTGGGAGTTTGAACTTTGAATTGAATGAATGCACATATAGTTTTAAGTAGGAAAAGACCGAGTAACTACTAATCAACTTCACATTCTACCATTCATCCAGGGGACTAGGGGCCTAAAGATAGAAATTAGAGCTAATTAAACTCACATACTGTACAATGTTGATTTGGCCAATTATGGACCCATATCCAATGGTAACACATAACTCTGGTGTGTAGAAGGCCATCTACCTAGGATTGTGTAAATACACTCTTTCATGTTTGCACAATGACAAAGTCACCTAATGTCATATTTCTCAGCTTGTGTCCCTATTGTAGAGTGGCACATAATTGTAATTACACACAATTACAGTGGGTGTTCCAACTCTGCTCATTCTTCCTTCGAAGATGACATTTGCCCTGTCTTTCTTGGGTCAATGTAATAGAGAATCTGCAAAAGACTTTTAAAATGGGGGAGCAAAAGACATTAAGAAGTCTATAATCATTCTATTTTCTATATAATTCTTATGTAGCATATCATTTAGTTAATCTTTTGAGTTGTTAGATTTATCAGTAGGGTTAGCTTATTCTCTTACTAATTTTAGGCTTACTTCTAGGCTTTAATTTTTTTTTACTTTGAAATAATTTTAAAACTACAGAGAAGTTGCAAGAATAGCACAAAGAACTCCCACATATTTTTCATCCAGAAATCCCACTTGAGTTTTGCCAATTTTCCTGATAATGTCCTTCCTTTATAGCAAAGACCCAATTCAGAGCCCCTTGCTGTATTTAGTTGTGATGTTTCTGCACTCTGCTTCAGTCTGAGACCTTGGAATGAGGTTCTGCATCGTTGGCAGTGATGTCATAGCCGTGATGCTGGCTGGGTTCCTCTCCTTATACCCCACTGGGTGGCAGATGATTTTGATTTGTCCCGTTGCTGCTCATGGTCACTTTGATCACTGGATTATGGTGGTAGAAACTTCTCCACTGTACAGTGGCTTTTTTCCCTTTTGTAATTCACTTCTTGTAAGTGTGTTTGTATCTCATTCCTCATCTAACTTTTTCACCCTTTAGTTTTAGCATCTGCTGATCTTGTCTAAATTAACTTTTACTATGATGGCTGCTTCCTGGTGATATGGATGGTCTAAATAAATGTTCCTTTAGCAGGTTGCAGGGAGGCTGGGGTCAGCTCCAAAAGATTTTCCTACAGGTCAGTTTTGGGACCAGGCAGGATCTCTCAGGAAAATGCCTCCTGACTCTGGAGGTGTCTCCCGTTTATTTGCTTTTAAAGGTGATATGGAAACCAGATAGACAGTCTCTGATTTACGATGGTTTGACTATATTTAACCCTTTCTCCCAATACAGTTTTTTGACTTGATGACTTTATGATGGTCTAAATGCTCTTTCTCTTCCTGACTGGTGTCATTGTATCATCATACCTCTTTGTGTCCCTGGGAGGTCTTAGCACTTGATTCTTTCTCTTTATACTCTCGTCATAGCCATTGTCATGAGTCACTCATTCTCCCATGGACACTCCAGCTGTAAAGTTCCTGACCTCTGGTGGCTTTTCTCCACATGCTGGGTGGATGGCCCACACCTATGGCTGTCCTTGCTGCAGTTAGCCCCTAGCTGTTCTTCTGGTAAGTGCTGAGGTCTAGCCTTCCTGAGTCTGACCACACGTGTCCCCATGGCTTTCTTATTTCATGCACATGGAGTGACCAGTCTTCTTCCACATGCAGCACTATCTTTTCCTCCTTTCACAGTGATATTTCCTGCTTCTCCAGTATATTCTCGGGACTGTGTCACCTTGTCACTCTGGCTACAGTGTGCCCACTGCCCTCACATGCTCCCCAGCTCTCTCTTAGCTTTGGGTCTCTCACTCTAGCCCTGGGTGTCAATCACCTACACAGAGCAGAGTTTTCACATTAGTAAACTTCCAGCTCCACAGAGTTCCCAGGAGCAGCCCTTTCATGAATCAATTCTGTGTTCTCTTAATATTTATAGCCCACAGCGTAGCTCTTAAGCCCTTCTCAGTTTTCTCAATCTTTCTGTCTTATAGAAAATACCTTCTCTTCTACTTTAGAGAATTTGGACCACCAGGTTCAAATGCCCTGAACTCTGTTTCTGTTCATAACTGGCTGGTGACACAGTGTGAAATTTCAGATCATGTTCTCTCTCCAGTTTCACGGAGAGGTTGGCCTCTGCACAGTTCACGATTCTCCTCTACCTCTGAGCTCACCCCCTCCTCTCTGTGGTGGGCAGACCCTGCCCTGTCTTACAGAGTTCAGTGTGGACTGGATTTGTCTTTTGTGAGTTATCAACTTCACATACCAGGATCATGAGGAGTGGTACCCAGAACGTCTGTGAGGCTGGTGAGAGATCTGCTTCCTATTGTCACGTGCAGCGTGGCTTTGGGTAGAAGTTTCTAACAGGGGCCATCTCAAGCCTACCTTGGCCCACAGGCTTGTTCCCAACTCTACTTAGTTGCAGCAAATGAATCAATGTGAATTCTGGCAAGTTTAGATGTACTTTTCTGTTATCTCAAAGAGTCAAGTCACTACCGATGTTCTTTGACTTATGATAGGGTTACAGTTTAATAAATTCATCATAAGCTGAAAATACCCTAAGTTAAAAAATGCATTTAATGCATCTAATCTGCCAAACACCCTGGCTTTCCTAGCCTGCCTTAAATGTGCTCAGGACACCAACATTAGGCTAGAGTTGGGCAAATTCTAACATGAGGCCTATTTCATAATAAAGTGTTGAATATCTTATGTAATTTTTCAAATACTAAAGTGAAAAGCAATAATTGCATAAATATGATTTCACACAATCATAAAGTCAACAATGGTTCATATTTGGTTTTGGCATCACTTATAAAGGAGAACAAACAAAAAATACCTCCAGGGTCAGCAGGCATTTCACCAAGAGCCTGTCTGGTCCCCAACCTGACCTACAGGAAAAGCCCCTGGAACTGACTCCAGTTCCCTGCAGCTTCCTGAATGTTCCCCCAGTGTAGACCTACCCTGTCCTTCCGCTGTCTGACCCTGGCAGTGCTGTAAGGGCTCCCTGCTGCTGCCCTCACCTCCAGATTCTCCTGCTTGCATTCCCCACCCCCACCCCCTCCTCTCCCGAGGAGAGGGATAGCTGGGTCAAATGGTGGTTCCATTCTCAGTTTTCCAAAAAATCTCCATACTGCTTTCCATATTGGCTGTACCAATTTGCAGTCCCACCAGCAGTGTATGAGTGTACCTTTTCCCCCACATCCTTGCCAACACTTATTGTTGTTTGTCTTCATAATAGCTGCCATTCTGACTGGAGTGAGATGAAATCTTAGAGTAGTTTTGATTTGCATTTCTCTCATTGCCAGTGATGATGAACATTTTTTCATGTATTTGTTGATTGATTGTATATCATCTTCTGAGAAGTGTCTGTTCAGTTCCTTGGCCCATTTATTGATTGGGTTATTTGTTTTTTTTGGAGTTTAGCCTTCTTAGTTCTTTATATACCCTAGAGATTAGTGCTTTATCTGATGAGTGAGGGGAAAGATTTGCTCCAAGATGTAGGCTCTCTATTCACCTCAAAGATTGTTCTTTTGCTAAGAAGAAAGCTTTTTAGTTTGAGTCCATCTCATTTATTGATTCTTGATTTTAATTCTTGCACCACAGGAATCTTATTAAGGAAGCTGGGGCCTAATCCCACATGGTGGAGATCAGGGCCTACTTTTTTTTGGTATTAGATGCAGGGCCTCTGGTTGTATTTCTAAGTTTTGATCCATTTTGAGTTGAGTTTTGTGCATGGTGAGAAATAGGGGTTTAATTTCATTTTTGAAATTAATTGCATATAGATTCTCAGTTTTCCCAGCACCATTTGTTGAAGAGGCTATCTTTTCTCCAATGCATGTTTTTGGCACCTTTGTCTAATATAAGATAATTGTAGTTTTGTGGGTTAATCTATGTGTTCTCTATTCTGTACCATTGGTCTACCAGTCTGTTTTGGTGCCAATACCATGCTGTTTTTGTTACTATTGCTCTGTAGTATAGTTTAAGATCTGGTATAGTGATGCCACCTGCTTCACTCTTCCTGCTAAGGATTACTTTAGCTATTCTGGTTCTTATTTTTCCAGATGAATTTCATAATTGCTTTTTCTATTTCTATGAGGAATGTCATTGGAATTTTAATCAGAGTTGCATTAAATCTGTATAGTGCTTTTGAAAGTATGGTCATTTTTATAATATTAGTTCTGCCTATTAAGAGCAAGGTAGATATTTCCATCTTCTAAGGTCTTCTTTGATTTCTTTCTTTAGGGTTCTGTAATTTTTATTATATAGATCTTTCACCTCTTTAATTAAGTTAATTCCCAAGTATCCTTTTTTTAGGCTATTGTAAATGGGGTAGTTTTTCTTATTTCCCTATATATTTATAATTGTTAAGTCTTGTTTGTGTATGATTCCCTTGAGCAGTATGTAGTGTTCTTCTTTATCCTTTTTGATTGACTTTAGTTTGAAGTCTATTTGATATGAGGATGGAAACCCCTGGTTGCTTCTGCAGTCCATGTGAGCGGTATGATTTTTCCCAACCCTTTACCTTCAGTCTGTGGATGTCTTTTCCTATGAGATGAGTATCTTGGAGGCACCATGTTGTTGGGTCTTTTTTTTTTTCAATCCAATCTGCTAGTCTATATCTTTTGACTGGTATGTTTAGGCTGTTAACATTCAGGGTTATTATTGAGACATGATTTGTATTCCCAGCCATTTTTGTTGATTTTTGGTATTTAAAATGACTTGGTTTCTCCTCTGATTAGATTTTCCTTTAGTAATCCCTCCCTCTGCTGATTTTCATCATTGTTTTTCATTTCCTCTTCTTGGGATATTTTGCTGAGGATGCTCTGTAGTGCAGGCTTTCTAGTTGTAAATTCTTTTAACTTTTGTTTATCATGGAAGGTTTTTATTTCGTCATCAAATCTAAAGCTTAGTTTTGCTGGATATAGATTCTTGGTTGGCATCCATTTTCTTTCAGAGTTTGGTGTATATTGTTCCACGATCTCCTGGCTTTGAGAGTCTGGGTTGAAAAATCTGCTGAGATACAAAATGGTCTCCCCTTATATGTGATCTGATTCTCTTGTGGCTTTTGTTGCTGGGGCCTCTGCAAACTTCCAGCTGCCGGCTGATGGCTTTTAAGATTCTATTCTTATTCTGTATAATAGGCATTTTCATTATAATGTGTCTTGGTGTAGATCTGTTGTAATTTTGTTCATTTGGTGTCCTGTAAGCCTCTTGTATTTGGTTTTCCAATTCATTCTTCGTGTTTGGGAAATTTTCTGATATTATCTCATTGAAGAGATTGTGCATTCCTTTGGTTTGAAACTCTGTGCCTTCTTCTATCCCAATAACTCTTAGATTTGGTCTTTTGATGCTGTCCCTTAATTCTTGGATATTCTGTTCATGGTTTCTAACTTTCTTCACTGTGTGATCAACTTTATTTTCCAGATTGTATACTTTGTCTTCATTATCTGACATTCTTTCTTCCAAGTGATCTAGTCTGTTGGTTATGCTTTCTATTGAGTGTTTTATTTGATTTAATGTATCCTTCATTTTAATGATTTCTAACTGTTTTTTTTTTCAGAGTCTCCATCTCTCTCTTTTGAAGTAATCTTTTGCTCCCTGTATTTGTTCTCTTATCTCATTGTTGGAGTGATCAATTTTTGCCTGTATTTGCTCATTTAGGTCATTCTTTAATTCACAAGTCATTTTAATTATGAACCTTCTGAACTCCTTCTCTGACATTTCATCAACTTCGTTGTCCATGGGTTCTGTTATTATAGTATCCTGGTTTGTTTGGGGCACTTTCCTCCCTTATTTTTTCATGTTTTCTATGTGTCTTTCTTTCTTGCAGTGTGGATCTGAGGTATTACAGTTTCTTCCCTATATTCTTGTAGTACGCATGCAGATTGTCTGTACCTCACCTTGATGTTGGGCTGACAGACTTTGCTGGTGTCCCTCAATGTATGCAACTGCATCATGGACCTGAGTCCTGTGCAAGTTGGTGTGGGTGGATCTGGGCCGCTGGGCTTGACCACCCATGGTAGTCTGCTGGTCACAAGGGGTGGTCCTGTGCCAGAAGCTAGGCTCTGGCAGGTGTCTGACCTGCCTGTGGAGGGGTGGATCGGGCCTCCTGTGAGCCTAGGTCCCCCATGGGCTGGTGTGGGCTGTCTGGACTGGATCTCGGTTTCCCTGGTAGTCTGTTGGTTGGAAGGGGCGGGCCTGTGCCAGAGACTAGGCTCTGGCGGGTGTCTGCACTGCTGGTATAGGGGTGGATTTGGCCTACTGTCCCGTTTGATTTACTTTAACTTAAAGTCTACTTTATTTGATATGAGGATGGAAATCCCTGCTTGCTTCTGCAGTCCATGTGAGTGGTATGATTTTCCCAACCTTTTACCTTCAGTCTGTGTATGTCTTTTTCTATGAGATGAGTCTCTTGAAGGCAGCATATTGTTGGATCTTTTTTTTTTAGTCCAATCTGCCAGCCTATGTCTTTTGATTAGTGAGTTTAGGCCATTAACTTTCAGGGTCATTATTGAGACATGATTTGTATTCCCAGCCACTTTTGTTATTTAACTTGACTTGATTTCTCCTTTGATTCATTTTTCCTTTAGTGTAATACTTACCTCTGCTGATTTTCATTGTTGTTTTTAATTTCTTCTTCATAGAATATTTTGCCAAAGATATTTTGTAGTGCAGGTTTTCTAGCTGTAAATTCTTTTAACTTTTGTTTATCATGGAAGGTTTTTATTTCATCATCAAATCTAAAGCTTAATTTTGCTGGATACAAAATTCTTGGTGGGCATCCATTTTCTTTTTGAGCTTGATATATGTTGATATAAGAGCTTCTAGCTTTCAGGGTCTGGGTTGAACAATCTGTACATAACCTATTTGGTCTCCTCCTGTATGTAATCTGATTCCTTTTTCTCATGGCTTTTATATTCTCTTCTTATTCTGTATGTTAGGCATTTCCATTATAATGTGACTTGGTGTGGATCTGTGATTTTGTACATTTGGTGTCCTATGAGCCTCTTGAATTTGGTTTTCCAATTTGTTCTTCATGTTTGGAAAGTTTTCTGATTTTATTTCATTGAATAGATTTTCCATTCCTTTGGTTTGGAACTCTATTACTTCCTCTATTCCAATAACTCTTAAATTTGGTCTTTTTATGCTATCCCATATTTATTGAATGTTCTGCTCATGGTTTCTTACCATTTTCATTGTGTGGTCTACATCCTGATCTCCTTTTCTGTCATTTCATCTGCTGTGCTGGTCAGGGATTCTAATAACTTGGTATCATTATTTGTTTGGGGCACTTTCTTCCCTTTTGTCTTTTCATGTTGCTCATGTGTCTTCCTTTCTAGCTCTGTGGATCTGAGGTGTTACCGTTTTTACCCTATAGGCTTATAGTGCCCCTGTAGGGTTCCAATACCTCACCTTTGAGGGGAAGGACAATGTTAACAAATACCAATATAAACAAAATACCACCTAAATGGTTGTTATTAAGATGTTTGTTCACAATGTACAGAGATGGTGAATTCAATTATTATCTACAATATAGTCAGTAGGTTTGTAAAAGGGTTTACAGTTTCTGATGGTGGACAAAAAACTGGGGGTGATGTGTAGGAAGATATGCTGAGGAGGTATGAGATGAGGATATAGAGTTATTATATCTTAGGAAATGTGAGAGAAAAATCTAATGAAGAAGGTTAATAACGGGAGAATAGAGAGGAAGTTATTTTGGGTAGACAAGTATGATAGAAGGCAGTGGAGTACACATATGTATTAAGAAAAATAAAAAATGTTAAAATAAGAAAAATTGGAGAGAAAAAATAAAAAATAAAAGAAGAACAAGAAAAAAAAAGAATATATAACACAACTATAATATACTATTCAGTCATCTCAGTCCTCAATATCCTAACTCATGTAAAGTACTTGGTTTCACATATGTTGGGGATGTGAGGGTGGGAGAATAAAGAGGGAGAAGAAAGAAAAAAAATCTTTTTTTTAATTGGTTGTTCAAAACATTACAAAGCTCTTGACATATCATATTTCATACATTAGATTCAAGTGGGTTATGAACTCCCATTTTTACCCCAAATACAGATTGCAGAATCACATCGGTTACACATCCACATTTTTACATAATGCCATATTAGTAACTGTTGTATTCTGCTACCTTTCCTATCCTCTACTATCCCCCCTCCCCTCCCCTCCCATCTTCTCTCTCTACCCCATCTACTGTAATTCATTTCTCTCCTTGTTTTTTTTCCCATTCCCCTCACAACCTCTTATATGTAATTTTGTATAACAATGAGGGTCTTCTTCCACCCAGAATAGCAAAAACAACTCTAAGCAGGAAGTGTGAATCAGGCGGCATAGCGATACCAGATTTCAAACTATACTACAGAGCAATAGTAACAAAAACAGCATGGTACTGGTACCAAAACAGGGGGGTGGACCAATGGTACAGAATAGAGGACACAGAGACTAATCCACAAAGTTACAACTATCTTATATTTGATAAAGGGGCTAAAAGCATGCAGTGGAGGAAGGATAGCATCTTCAACAAATGGTGCTGGGAAAACTGGAAATCCATATGCAACAAAATGAAAAGAAAAAAAATCTTGAAGGAAGAAACAAGGATTGTTTTGGTTGGAGATAAGTATCTTTCCTGCTTCCCTTCTCATCCTGTAGGTGGGGTTGTCTGTTCTTAGTTGGTATCTCTGCCCTCAGGATGGTGGGGGTTACCAGGGCGTGAGGGTTGGTTTTGGGTGCAGGGCACCTGGAAATATGGTATGGCACTGACCGGTCCCATTGGGAGACTGCACTTCAAGGATCTCCTTTTGAGTTCGGCTCCTGTGACATTGGTGCCAGGTCTTATCTCCTCATCTCGCCAGTAGACCTCACAGTTCCTGCCCTCTAAATTAGTCTCTAAAGTGTGTCTCCCTCACTCTCTCCCTTTCTACTTCCTAATCAGGAACCTTTCTCTCTGGGGGTCTTGTGTGTTGCACTCTGATGGCTGTGTACCTGTCATGGAGGGCTGTTTTGAATTGGGCAGTCACTCTGCCAAGTTAGCAGCTGCAGGGATTGGGAGGAATTAGAAAACTATGGGTACCTGGATATCTGGTGTTCCAAACTGGTAGTTGCCCCAACTAAAGATGGTGATGGAGGTGGCCCAAGGTGGAGCCTGCTGCTTTCAGCGATGGGGTGTCGGGTCGAGTGGGGGAGCTGGGTTATGGCGTTGGGCAATGTGTTCAGAGATGAGCTCTGTGGCGTGCAGTGTTATGGCTGTCAGCTTTCTTATGAGCCTTTGATGTCCCCAGGTGCAGGCAGGCTACCGTGAGTAGAGGACTTTGGCAGTAGCTGCCCTGTCCCAAGATGGAGATGATGGGGGAGCCCCACGTTAGTAGATGTGGGTCCACATGGGAATGGCGGCTGGAATTCCTGCATGTGGGTAGTGGCTGAGGGTCCTTCATGGGAGTGGCATCTGGGAATTCTGTGCTGGTACTGATGCCGGTGGTCCTGCTAAGTCACCCAGAGACCTGTGTAGGCAATTAGTAGGAGTCGGGAGTCATTTTCTAATGCTGAGGCCCAGGGTCCCGTGCGGCGGGCAGCCCTGATTCCTGCATGGGATCAGCTGTGGAGAGGTCCTCTATCACCCTCAGCAAAGCAGTATTCCCACTATTTGAGACCCGGGTGACAGAGCGACACAGAATGTTGCCTCTCTCTGGACTGCCATCTTGGATCCCCCTCTGGGTTTCTTCTTCCTCTTTTAAATTTTTAAAAAATATTTATTGTTTAATTGTTTAATACTTATTTAAATGTTTAAATGTTTAATATTTATTGTTTAATATCTTCATTTAAAAAATTTATTTATATGTAATGCTGAGGATTTAACCTAGGGCCCCACACATGCTAGGCCAGCGCTCTACCGCTGAGTGGCAATCCCAGCCCTGGGTTTCTTCTTTTCTTTTTTTTTCAAGAGAGAGAGAGAGAGAGAGAGAGAGAGAATTTTTAATATTTATTTTTTTAGTTTTCGGTGGACACAACATCTTTGTTTGTATGTGGTGCTGAGGATCGAACCCTGGCTGCACGCATGCCAGCGAGCGCGCTACCGCTTGAGCCACATCCCCAGCCCAACCCTGGGCTTCTTCTTTTAGGCAGAGGAAGCCCTGGGCAGCTGGGGCACCAGAGTGTGATCTATCTTGCTCCCTGATGCTGAGAACTGGGGTTTACCACAGAAGTGGGACGAGGAGGTGATGGTGTCTGAGTCCAAAACAAGAGCAGTGCTGGAGCACAAGGAAGGCCAGAGCCAGGCTGGGATGGTGGCTGTGGGGGCTTGAGCCAGGCAAGGCATGGTGGTCAGCTTGCCCCTTGCTGACATCTAGGCAAGTTAGAGAAAGAGAGCTCAGAAAAAATGTGGCCAAGGACTCCACCACAAAGGAAAGAAGATTCTTAGCGGAAATCTCAGTACAGCAGCAGCCAGGGTAGCCATGGCTTTTGGTGGGCTCCTTCCCTGTGGGCCATGGAAGAGCCCTAGAGCTGGCCCATCACTCACAGACATGGCAGAACATCTCTCTTACTACACAGGCTTGCCTTGGTCATTCAAGAGGCAGTGTATGCAAGTGGCATTCCTCAATATCACTTATTTCATGTTGAGTGGTCCCTTAAGCTTATGGAGTCAGTACCTCAGGCACTTGTAATTCCCTAAAAGGACATCTCCCGGCCCTGAAGGGCACCAGGTGGCACTTTTATGGGTTAGGGATTCTGCAAAGGACCTCATCCCTGGCTAGATCCCATAATTTGCTTCCTGCCATCACAGGTACTAAATAGCTGCCTCTTGGTGTGTGCCACCTGTTTACAGATTCAGATGTTGGAGACCACCCTGGAGGTTTCAGACCTGGGGAGGAGTCATTCTTGTTGGATAGTCTACTCTCTCCTTCCATGTTACCTGTGAGTTTTTGGAGTAATAATCGCATCCTGTCTTGGTAATGATGGTCATTATTCTCCCCTGTGCTCATTTGGTAGTGGCCACTTACCTGTCTTGTTCTTGTATTGCTAATATCCAGCAAAGGTTTGCTCTCTGTGAGCGGAGGCACATCTTATTCATGTCTGTGCCTTCTCTTACCTACCAGAGTGAATGCTGGATAAATATTTGAATACCAGAGTGGTTTAGACATATTTGTGAGTCAGATTTTTTTGGAGAGAATGTATTAGTCCATTTTTCTGCTGCTGCCAAAAATATCTAAAGCTGAGTACTTATGAAGAAAAGATGCTTATTTAGCTCACAGTTTTTGAGGTTTGAGGGCATGGTGCTAGCATCAGCTTTGCTCTGGTGAGGATCCCTTTGGCTGTGTCAGTGGTGGATCGTGATGGTAGTGCCTGTGCGGAAGAGATCACATGGTGAGACAGGAAGCTAGAGGGAGACCATGGAGGGTCCATTATTGCTATTTTTATAAGAATTGCATCAGTTCCTTCTAAGAGCAGCACCCTTAGTGACCTCCCATTAGGCCCCACCTCTTAGAGGTCCCAACATCTCTTAATATTGCCACAGCCAGGACCAAACCTCCAGCATACAAATCTTTGGAGGATGAACTGAATCCAAATTATAGCAGAGAGTATGCACTTCCAGGCCTTTTCCTGTTGAGAAGCAGTTGCTTTGAAAATGTAGGAGTTTTATCTGTTGGGCTCTTTCAGCCTGAGAGCAGACTGCAGTGGGGACAGTACTAGATAGGTGAACCTCCTGGTCTCTAGAACCACAGGTGTCCTGACAAGGATGGTGATGCAGGCTCCATAGAGAGCAGCTGTTATGACTGACGGGTCATGCCTTGGGGTATCATGGGATAGGATCATTGTTTTTAAAGATGTTTTTCTCGGAGAGTTGGACCCTTGCTCCTACAGGTGGCAGGATGTTTTAGTCAGAAGTCAGCTTTTTCTCTGATGTGTAAAAACCTGACAATAACAATTAGAGGAGGAAAAGTTTATTTTGGGGCTCACAGTTTCGGAAGTCTCAGTCCATAGATGGCGGACTCCATTCCTTGGGGCCTGAGATGAGGCAGAACATCATGGCAGAACGGTGTGGTGGAGGAAAGCAGCTGGGGACCTGGCAGCAGGAAAGAGAGAAAGAGAGAGCGCTTTCCTTACCATGGCAGAATATAAACCCCAAAGGCATGCCCCCAATGACCGGCCCTCCTCCAGCCACACCCTATCTGCCTTCAGTTCCCACTCAGTTAATCCCTATCAGGGGATTAATGCACTGATTAGGTTAAAACTTTCATAACCCATCATTTCACCTCTACACCTTCTTGCATTGTCTCACAGAAGAGGTTTTTTTGGGACATCTAATATCTACACCATAACACAGGGGTTCTTGTGGATCAAAAATAATGGGACCATCACCCATGAGCAGGAAAGGATTGGGACTGGATAGTTTTATAAAGATTCCTTCTTTAAAGTATTGGCAGAATGTAAAGCCTAAAAGCACTTCCTGTTTGAAACTCTTAGAAATCAGACTTTAGGTGCCCAAATCCTATTTTTCTGAAATGTGTGTTCCATCTTGTATTATCAATCATTCAGGCTTTGCAACAAAAGAAGTGTGTTCAGGAAAGCTATAAAAAGTTAAGGCATGCATCCTCAAGGGCTCTTTACTTCTAGAAATGCAGCTACTGCCTTGTCCAAGCTAGTTACCTCTCAAGTGTGGAAGGGCAGGAGAAGGTGCACCAGCTGCCCAAGGTAGCACAGAAAGAGTGTCCCTGTGTCCCCATACCTGGCCCTGAGAGGTGCTCAGAATCTTGTTCAAATACTGAATCCTCATATAGTACTAAGCATCTTGTTGGTGTTCTTGGTTCAATTGAGAAAACTCAGACTTCAGAAGATGAAATGCTAAATATGGTATTGAGAGGGAAGGAAAGAAGCCTTTGAAGAACTCAAGATTCTCAGTGTTCTGGGACAATATGTCTTGGTGGTACTGACTTTCTTGTGCTGTTTACAAGGGACATGCCATCACTTTTTAAAAGCCTCACCTCTCAACACTGTTGCATTGAGAATTAAGATTAATTCTGGGGGATACCTTCCAATCATAGCACAGTCTCAGATATATGGGGTTCCCCTGGTTTCCTGCTCACCACAGTCCTGGGCCCTACAGTGTGGGGAAGGCCAGCTCAATTCCTAGTCTTTCCTAGTCCTTCTCAATGCTTTCTGGGAACTGGGCTGGCAATGGGTCATCTAGCTTCTTCCATCCCTGGACAGCCCTGTTTTGCTCACCCTGGCAAAGACTTGCTGTGTCATGTGCACATGGTGAAATCCACTGTGGTGTCTAGGGGAAGGCTCAAAGGGTGTGAAACCCACAGGTATTTCCTAGAAGGTTGGTCCTGAAAAGTTAGCCATGCTGGCAGCCTGTGTGCACACGTTATCCATGAATACCTTCCTGATTGGTTGGTTTTCAAAGAGCAGTGGAAAGAAGGAAACAAAAGTGCCTCCAAATCATCAAAATGGGCAGATGTGCAAGATGCCATGCCTGACATTCCTGAGCTGGGAGTGGCTCTCTTTGATCAGGCTTGTGGAACCTACAATTTGGCAGAGGTTCAGTTTAGCCAGGCTGGCCCTGGTCCATGAGTCCTGAGAACCCATCTTCTTCCTCTTGTTGGCAACTCTTCCTGGAGAAAGGTTAAATGAACATAGTGATAGAAACATCTCCCAGCCAACCAGCAACTGCATTTGGCTCTGAATGCCAATGCTATGCAGAGAGAACTCTGTAAGAGTTCTTGAGATATCAGAGTAAGGTGGACAGAACACGTGAAAAAGCTGTGTACTTGGGAAGTACACAAGGTGGGTCCCTTGGTCAGCTCTGGGGCTTGGTGGTTCGTCTGGCCTCTGGGGGAGCTATATGGGAAGTTTTGGTGGGCTCCAAACCTGTGAGGAAAGTGCTTTGCACAACAGTGTGGACAGTACCTAGAACCACCAACCTTCCAGGTGATCAGGGCCTAACTCTACTCTGGGTCTTCCTCTTTTTGCCTTCTTGTCTCTTTCTCTTTTCTTTTTTTGCTTTCTTCCACAGTCAAACCCTGGTTCAGTTCTGGAATCCTAGGGCCCTCACTTGGCAGCTGTAGTGGATAATCACTGGCCATTTCTCTATCTCCTCTAGTGTTATGGTCATTTATATCCGAGTCTTATTTGCCTGGTTAATTATCTGTTATTCCCCATTCTAGATCAGTGCTTAGGCCGATACCCATGGAGGAATGACAGGTGACATGCTCTTATGAAATACAGCATTGCAAAATTTAACATTTCTCAGTTTGGAATTTGTCTACACTTGAGTTTTCTTAATATGGGGCAGTTAAATATCAAAAATGCAGAAGTAGTAATATAGTATTTTATAGTATTATTGTATTGCTATTATTTGCTTTGAGCTATTTGTAATTTATAGTGTCTGATGGGTGGAATTATTTGGGGGAGCTTATGGATTTATTTTCATGTTTCCCAATCAACTCTTTTTTTATTTTTGAGAATTTTAATATTTATCTTTTAGTTTTCGGCAGACACAACGTCCTTGTTTGTATGTGGTGCTGAGGATCGAACCCGGGCCGCATGCATGCCAGGCAAGCGTGCCACCACTTGAGCCACATCCCCAGCCCCTCCCAATCAACTCTTACTGGTTTCCCTTCTTAACCTGAGGATTTGCATTTGGTTGATTAGCTCTGAGGTCAACAGTTCATAGTCAGACTGAAGTTGATCGCTGCGTGATTCCAAGCTTAGAAGGGTCATGAACAGCCTCTCAGCCAAGGCCTGATTACTTTTATCTGTGACTGTACTGTAATTAGAACACAGCTGTGAGAGTTGATAGTTTATAAGTTTCTAATGAGCTATTTCCTTCCCCAATCATATTAGTTGGGGAGTTAATTAGGTCCATCTGGTGTATAATTCACAGTGTCTTTGATAATCTATGATTTTAAAAGTCTATGGTAAACTTGGACTCTTGATGCACAAGAGGGAGTTTTGGTGTCTGAACTCAGAGGAAGAGTCTAATAAAATGCAGGGAGAGTGAATGGGGACTGAGCAGGGGCCTGCTTTGCAGGAATGTGGCCTGGGAACCAGAATCGAGGACCCCACTGAGGAAGCCAGGGCCAGTCAGCACTCTAATCAGTCTCCAGGATCTGGTGCCCGAGAGCAGTCAGAGTGCAGTGCCCTCCACCATGCCCAGCGTCAGACAGGAGGATATGCAGCAGGTTAGCAAAGTCGAGGGCTGATATGTTGTTTTAGTCAGCTTTTTCACTGCTGCGACTAAAGGACCCAACCAGAACAACTGTAGAGGAGAAAAGTTTATTTGAGGGCTCAGGGTTGCAGAGGTCTCAAATCACAGACAGCAGGCTCCATTCCTTGGGGTCAAGATGAGGCAGAACACCATGGCAGAAGGAAGTGGCTCACATCATGATCTAGAAGCAGGGAGAGACTCCTCCCCAAATACAAGTGTATATCCCCCAAGCCACACCCTACTGCCACCTCCTCCAGCCACAGCCTACCACTTCAATTACCACTCAGTTAATCCCTATCAGGGGATTAATTCGTTGATTGGGTTAAGACTCTGACAACCCAGTCATTTCTCCTCTGAACCTTCTTGCATTGTCTCACACGTGAGCTTTTAGGGGACACCTCACATCCAAACCATAACATACATGCATGAGATGCTGACTTCTCTGCTCGCAGAGTCTCTGTTTCTGATCAACCTGCAGAACACTGTGCTGCACAGGGCTGTGTGAAAGTAACTTAGGGAAGATGGATAAAACACCTGTTCAGGTTAAGACCAGAGCAGTCCCAAACACCCAGTCCTCATAGGAGCTGTCAGGTCAGCCCTCTGCAGAGAATTCCAGGCTGACCCTTTGCAGAGCCTATTCCTGGGGGCTTGGGCTTCTTCCCTCCAGGGAAAGTGATAGAACACATTTATTGCTTCATTGGCATTAAAAATAGGAACCGAGTGCAGATTAAAAAAAAAAAATCTGTCCTTGGATTAACACACACACACACACACACACACACACACACACTCACACACACTAATGTCTGTAGATTTTCCAACTGCTTTTGCCCCTTGCCAGGAAGCCTAGCATACTGAACAGCATTGTTCTCTGGAGGCCGAGGAGCTAGGATGTCCTCCTGAGCTCAGGCCAACCCCACACAATGTTCTCTAAGCCTACGAAGACTTGCCCTATTGCCTCAACAGGTCTCCTGTGGGAAATGCCCCATGGTAAGCCCACATACCCCATGCTGTCCTGACCTGAAGCAATCCAGCTCCAAGTGGGGACACAGCGGCTGGCTCCAGCTGGACCGCCCTGCCCTGGGGCTGCAGAGACATCAGCCCAGGACTCGCTGCCTCCACGAAGGTCCTCTCACACCTGGGTGGGAGACTCGTCTCCATGAATCACTGTGCCCTCTGCTGAGAGTGCACACACATGGCTCAGAGCGGCTGTACCCAGTCACAGGGCGGGGATGGGTGGGACCCTGAGGCGTGAGGTGGGAATGGGGAGAGAGGTGGAGTGGATGGGACAGTGAGGTAAGGGGTGGCGGTGGAGCCCGCACTGGTTGCATTCAGATCCGGGAAGAGGATCGGCTTTCTAGGCTCTGCTAACTGACCAAGCCATCTATCTGTGTGGTAAATGTGGATTTTAGTTCTCAGCCAAGAAATTCCAGATTGGTTTATTTTCCAGCTTCACTTTTCAGATACTGAACCCTTCACAAACTACTTAACCTCTCTATCCTCTATTTAATCCTTTATGAGATAGGTTGTAAAATGTCAGCTCGTATGTTGTAAAGTTTAAACTGGTTTTAATTGCTTTCATTATGGCTAAAAAATATAAATCATAAAATTTGCCATTTTGACTTTTTTCCCCACGGTACTAGAGCTCAAATGCAGAGCCTCCTGCTTGGAATGAGCCACAGCCTCAGCACCATTCTAAAGTGTACAATTCAGCAGTATTAATTACATTCAAAATGCTGTGCAACATTATTGCTATCTAATTCTAAAGCTATTTCGTCACTCCAAACAAATTCTGTATCTATTAAGCGATAATTGGCTACTGGCTTCCTCCCAGTCCCTGTAATTTATAATCTGTATTTGTTTCTATGAATTTGTTCACTGTAGATGTTTCATGTAAGTGAAATTGTACAGCATTTATCCTTTTATTTCTGGCTTATTTACTCAATTTTTTTTTCAATTTTTGTTATGTGGTAGCAAGTGTCATTTTTTATGGGTCAATAATATTTCCTTATGTGTATATACCACATTTTATTTATTCATGTATCTATTGGTGGACACTTGAGTTGTTTTCATGTTTTGGCTATTGTGAATAATGCTGCAGTGAACATTGGTGTACAGTTATGTTTTTGTTTTTGTTTTTGTTTTTATTTGGTACTGGGGATTGAACCCAGGAGCACTTTACTACTTAGCTACACACCCAGCAATTTAACTTTTTTATTTTGAAACAGGGTCTTGTTAAGTTGCCCCAGCAGCCTTGAACTTGAGATCCTCCTGCCTCAGCTTTCTGAGTCATAGGATTATAGGAATGTGCTACTGTGCCTGGTCTCATAGTAGTTTTGATTTGTAATTTGTATTTCTCCAAAATACATGTGTTTATTGTTCATTTACACATCTTCTTTGGAGAAATGATCATTTAAGTCCTTTGCCCATTTTTTTTTTGAGAGAGAGAGAGAGAGAGAGAGAGAGAGATAAGAGAGAGAGTATTTTTTAATATTTATTTTTCAGTTTTCGGTGGATATTTCTTTATTTTATTTTTATGTGGAGCTGAGGATTGAACCCAGTGCCCCGCACATGCCAGGTGAGCACGTTACCGCTTGAGCCACATCCCCAGCCTGCTCATTTTTAAACTGGATTGTCTTTTTGTCATTGAGTTATAGGAGTTCTTTACATGCTCTGGATACTAGACCATTATCAGACATATGATTTGCAAACAATTTCTTCCATTCTTTGTTTTGTCTTTTTACTTTATTCATAATGTACCTCAGTGTTCAATGGATTTCAATTTTGAAAAAGTCCAGTTTATCTACTTTTTTCTGTTGTTGCTTATGTTTTTGGTATTTTATCTGAGAATTAATTGTTGTAGCTGAGGTCAAGAAGATTCATCTCGATGCTTTCTTCTAAGAATGCTATGCTTTTATCTTTTAAATATATAATCCATTTTGAGTTGACTTTTTAAATATTTTTTTTAGTTGTAATTGGACACAATACCTCTATTTTATTTATTTATTGTCTATGTGGTGCTGAGAATCAATCCAGCGCCTTGCATGTGCTAAGGGAGTGCTCTACCACTGAGCTACAACCCCAGCCCCAAGAGTTAATTGTTTTGTATGGTATGGGATGTGGTCCACCTTCATTCTTTAGCATGTGGAAATTTAATTGTCCCAGCACCATTTGTTTAAGAGTCTATTAATTCTTTGTGCCCTCATCATGAATCCAATTTATGATAGATGTATGGGCTTATTTCTGGACTTTCAATTGTATTCCATTAATCTCTCCTTATGTTAGTACCACACTGTTATAATTACTATAGCTTTGGAGTAAATTTTGAAATCTGAAAGTATAAATACTGAAAATATGGTTCTTCTTTGTCAAGACTCAAATTTATTTATTTATTTTTTTAGGTACTGGGGATTGCACCCAGGAGTGTTTTACCACTCAGTTAAATCCCTAGCCCCTTTTACTTTTTATTTTGAGACAGGATCTCACTAAGTTTCTGAGATCCCAAGGCTGGCCTTAAACTTGCATTTTTTTTTTTGCTTCAGTCTCCTGAGTCGGGGGATTTCGGGGGTAGTCTTTTACCATTGAGTCTGATGTTAGTTAGCTGTGAGTTTTTCATCAGTCTCCTGTATCACGTTGAAGAGGTTTTCTTTTATTTGTGAATTTCTTAGTGATTTTCACCCTATATTCAGAGAGTTTGTGCTTAAGATATAAGATTCCAGAAAGATATAACCACCAGGGAACCGTGGTCTAGATCATGTCGTTCCCTGAGTTCTGTCTGTAGAGATGAGTTGCCGTTGGAAAGGTTTAAAGGATAGTGCTATTGTAGTGTATCTCATAGTGGGGTACTACAGCAAGATCTTCTGGATGTCATTAAAAATATAGCCCCTGAGCCACAACACCTCTGAATTAGAATCTCTGGGGAGCATATTAGGAAACTGTCTTTGGAACAAACTCCCCAGATGATTTGGCTATGGGCCTACTTTTGGAAACCACTGGCCATGACAGGAGAGACTGAGATGAGAACAGTGTTGGTTAATCTGAAGTCTGTGGGGTGACCTTTGTCCCAGGGGATTTTATCAAAGCCTGAAGAAGGTGGAGGATGCAGGCAGGCAAGGCAGGGAGAGGGTTTTCTGGGAAATTTGGCATGGGGAATCCATTCCCTTCAGAGTTGTTCTATATCTGCACACCGGATAATACCAGGACCTCAAAGTTTTAAAAGAAGGTGACAGGAAGGAAATCTTGAACAGGTGGCCTTTAGGAAAACATTAATTAATTTTCTGGCATATTGATTTGAAGTGAGAACAGGGTCAGCCTGCAGCCACTTCCCTGTATGGATGTGTATAGCAAAGATGGTTCTCTGTCTCTTGTGTCTGATTTATAGGAGATGCTAAAATATGTAGCTTCTCACAATTGTGTAATGGGAGCCTTCCCTAGTCTTTTTCACAGGAGGCCTTATGGTTTTATTTCAGCCCTACATCCTGAGCTCGCTGAGAGTACAGACTGGCCTCCCCTGACTTCCACAGTTGCCTGCACCCTAATCCAGCAGGCACTGTCCAAAGGCTGGTGCTTGGTGCACATCGTACCAGAAGAGGAGTGTTTGTGGAATGTTTCTCTTGAGTTGAATGCATGATCATATAAAATGCTGCAGTCCCGTCCACGTCCCGCGCAGGTGGTGGAAATGGGATTCCTCTTGGTGGAATGGGCTGGCCATGAAATAAAGCCTAAGAAAAATAGAGTGGTGAACAAACCACAGAACGCAGGAAATAATTTTAAAAGTGGGGGACATGATGGTCAATCTTAGGGATTGAGCTTCCACACTGAAAAGAGCAAGATGGAACCTGTGTTTGCTTTATTTATATCAGGGGACATCAATGGTTTTTCCACAGAACGTTCTTTGCCAAATAAGGTAGGAGGGGGGCTGCTCAGTTCCCAGCGGTTACACCCAACTCTGGAGCTTCAAGAGGGGTCCTCCCAGTAGAGCGGAGATAGAGGTCATGTGCCTTGGGCAATCCAATGCTCTTGAGAGAGCCATGGATAGTTCCCAAGGATACACTTAAATCTCCATGGCTCTATACCAAGAGAAGATCCTCAAGTAATTCACGGGGGGCTCCCCGTACTGCAGGTTGCTGTAAAATGAATAACCCCAACTCCCAAACACAATCTTGCTCACTTACAAGTCCACTTGGCAGTGTGAGAGTGGTATGCTTGTGTGTGTGTGTGTGTGTGTGTGTGTGTGGGTGGTGACTCAGGACCCAGGATGATAGTGCCTTTGTCATCTTACTGGCTCCCTAACCTAAGAAATTCTATGGATTTCTTAAAATGCGCTGTTCCAGGTTCTGATTGGCTCAGCCCTTGGGAGTATGGCAGGAGAAGGAGCATGATGAGATTGTGGTATTTATTTCTTCAGCCTTTCCTTTCCCACACTCCCAGAGAGACTCCTATAGCTAATGTGTCCCTGAATTGAAGACTCCCATTCATTTCAGAATAGCCCTTTTGCAATACTCTTTCCTTTTGGGTTTTGGCAGCTACCTTCTTCCTTTATCCCTGTAAGGTCAGGGGTGATAACTATTCTGCCGTTCCTAATCCCCCCACACTTCCCTTGTGTTTTCCCTACTGCCCACACATTTGCAAATTTTCCCTTTATTAAAGTCTCCATGCATTATTCTGATTTAGTTGTTGCCAGTTTCTTTCTGGCACCTTTTTTAAAAAAAATATTTTTATTAGTTGTTGATGGACCTGTATTTTATTTATTTATTTACATGCAGTGCTGAGGATTGAACCCAGTGCCTCACACATGCTAGGCAAGTGCTCTACCACTGAGCTACAACCCCAGCCCTCCTTCTGGCATCTTGAGTGGTAAGATGGCTCTCAAGAAGGCATTACATGTAATGTCCAACCAGTGTGTGGGAGAAGAAAGAGAGTGGAAGATGCGCAGGAGGACAGAGCCTAGAGTGCTGAACTTTGTTCCTCCGTTTCCTGCCACTGTCTTGGTCTTGTGGCCCACTAAGAAGGGAGGGGTGAGACACATGGTTCCCATCCAGCAGACATTTCACTTGTGGCACAGAACTCTGTTAGAGACTAGTATGTATGAGTTTGAAGAAAATCATGAATGACAACTGAGAAGGGTCTTTGTTGGAGAGAAATTCTAGAAGCTTGGATTCAAGTAGTTCTAGCATTTTTTTGTGAGGTATGTCAGGTGCTGTGCTGGGTCCTGGCCTCAGGGTCTAGGTGAGGAGGAGACAGATATATAAACGAGCATTCATGAAGAGGTGAGTTCAGTGTGACAGTGCAGGTAAGGAAAGGTTCAACCAGGCAGAGGTAGTGGGAACCCCAAACCCTCAGAGGAGAGCAGATCTGCACAAAGGTAGTGCTAGAAATGCTGCCAGATTTGTAAATACAGGCCATCCCTTGGTATCCACAGGGAATTTGTTCCAGAACCCTGAGGATAACAAAATCTGTGGATGCTCAAGTCCCTTAAGTTAGTTTTCTGTATTTTGTGGATTCTGCTTCTGTGGTTATGAGGGCTGGCTGCACATACATTTCTTCTTCTTCTTTTTTTTAAATATAAGATCATTTAAACCAAAATAATAAAAATGTAGTGTGTGTTTTATATTCTGTGTAAAAATATGGCAACAGTTGCACAAAGGTTGGGAAGACAGGCATGGAAGCATATTCCTGCAAGTGTGCCTGGGTGTACTAGAGATGTGTACAGTTATGTGTGTGTGTGTGTGTGTGCATGTACATATTACTATAGTGTGCTATCTAGGAATGCATGCAATATCATTTTAAGTAAGACTGTGAGCAAAAGAATGATAATGAGTAAGTCAACAAAAGGATAAATTGGAATCATACCCAATCAAAATAAGGCAGAAAAAGAGAATAAGAAATAGATGGACACATAGAAGACAAATAGCAAGATGGTGTATTTAAACACATGTATATCAATAATCATATTATGTGTAAGTGGACTGAATACCCTGATTAAAGAGCAGGTGCTGTCGTATTGGGTAGAAAAAAAACAAAATTGAGCTATATACTTCTTAAAAAAGAACGCATTCTAAACAAAAGCACAGATAAGTTAAAAGGAGAAAGATGAATAAGAGAGAGACATACAGTGCCAAGACTGATAAAAAAAGAAAAGTGGAGTGACTATGTTAATATCAAAAAGATTATCAGAAAAATTCTTTCTTTCTTAAGTAAAGAATTGAAAAAAGAAAGAGTAAGTTACAGAACAAAGGATATCATTACATGGCCATGTCATAATGAGGAAATGGTCAATTTATCAAGAGTACACAATTCTCAATGTTTGTGGACTTAATAACAGACCTTCGAAATACATGAAGAAGAAACAAAGTGTAAAGAAATCACAGGGATTTCAGTATTCTCTCATTAATTGTTAGAAGTAGAAAGGGAATCCTTTAAAGTTTAACTAGTCCCAAGGCTTGCATCACATGCCGGGAGAATGGTGATCTGCAGAGAACTTGAGTGCTCTCCTTCATTTCCTCTGTGAGTTTCCAGTCCAGGTCCTTGCCAGACCACTGGCAAGCGCCTTTTCTTTTTCGGATAGGCTAATGGTTTCTTAAGAAGAGCTTAGGAAATACAGTCATCATGCAGTATCTGTGTAGAATTGGTTCCAGGAGGCCCCAAAGATGCTCAAGTCCTTTAAAATGGCAGAGTATTTGTGTATAATCCACATGCATTCTCCCATATACTTTAAATCATCTCTAAATGACTTATTAAACCAAATGCAATGTAAATGCAGTATAGATAATTGCTACATTATATCGAATAAGAAATAGTGACAAGAAAAAAAATGAACATGTTCAGCACCAATTAAAAACATTGTAGCCCTAACTTCATTTTACAAGGACAGTTGATTTAATCCACAGATGTGGAAGCTGCAGACATGGAGCATTGACTGTATTGTATACCAAGGTGGGAGGGTCTACTTAGGAACACCAGATAGGGACTAAATCTTCATGTACACTTTGTCATCTGTTGTCATTCATTTTTGGAGACATTTTTAATGTTTTATTTGTTTTAAATTAGTGATGGCTAGAACAATTGAAAAAATTACTTCCTTTTTTAAGATTTGGGATGTCACTACTGAGCAAGTGGCATGCATACACACATATACTATGAAAAACATGGTCTTTCAGGGAGCTGTCAACTCTGGAAAAATATAGCAATCTTAGTCTCACACAGTAACATGCTGAGGCTCTTTTCATCTTATCTGTATTCCTGTTGACAGTACTGGATGTTTTCTATCTTGGGACTCAAGCAGTCCTTGATCTCTCTGTGAAATGATGGCTATCAGGAAAAGATAGAGCTTTTACCCAAGGCCTGCACACCTTTCATTACCTTGGAGAATGTTACATTAATCTTTCCTTGAAAACATGTCTTACATCAGTGTGTTTTGGGAGGACATATTTTTGTTTTTTTGTGCAATAAAAATGATTTACCTATTAAATAACCATCCTAGGCTCAAGTCTATCCAATGTTAGTGATTAATTTTCTGGGCATTCCAGCTAACTGGAGTGAACATTGGTCTGATTTCTTCCCTCAGGTTTTTTTTTTTCTGATTGAAAACAATATATCCAGTGCTGAATGCGTTGCTTGTCGGCTTGAGATTAAAAAACTCGTTTATTACACTGCAGTGATCCTCTGAATAGGAGTCTTTTCCATTTTTGTTAATTTGATTTGAAAAGGAAGGATTGCATCTTTTGTATCTGAGGAATTAATCCTAAGAATCAGTTGTTCCATCTGAATACCTGTGTTGGAGCCCTGGAAAAAGTGGGCACCAATCTTTTTTATGGTGCTTTTTTGACATTTATTGAGCAGTCACCAGATTCCAGAGCAAGCTGATAAGAACAACCATGCACATTTGGTTTTATTACCCCTGTGTCTACTTCTTGTGTCCCACTGGGCTAGTCACTGCCTTACCATCCCAAACCCATATCCCGTTCTCTGTTGCATTATAAACCTCAAAAATCATATAGCTCTCATTAGCTATTTAAACCATTTTCCTTAAGAATAATTGAAAGAATAATTCAAGCCGGACCTTAAATCCAGTTGATGTTTTTACATTGAAGTAAATCTTAAAATTGCTCCTGTAAAAATTTCTTAGTTAAAACCTCCTTAGGCTTTGGGTTTATATGATTAAACTTTTTGTGATTAGTAATAGCCATTCATACTCAACAATTTTTAAAATAAAATATCCTTTTAAGCCATCTGGTGTATTTTTGAAGCTTTTAGACATTCTTTTTAAAATATTAATTTGCGGGCTGGGGATGTGGCTCAAGCGGTAGCACGCTCGCCTGGCATGTGTGCGGCCCGGGTTCAATCCTCAGCACCACATACAAACAAAGATGTTGTGTCTGCCGAAAACTAAAAAATAAATATTAAAATTCTCTCTCTCTCTCTCTAAAAAAAACTTTGTATTAAAAAAATATTAATTTGCACTATTTGTAACACAGTTTTCAAAACAAAGGTTAACATCAACCCCAATATACAATATATTTCAAGTAGAGGACACTTCTAAGATTAGTGAAATACAAATAAGATTTTATTATGGTAAAATAGTGAAAGTGAAAGGCCTGTTGCTTTTTATTTGTAAAAAGTGTATTCTTTTAATTTCTCTTTTTCTACTTCAGTGTGATATACAGGCCATCTTAGGCAATATGCTTGGGATTTCAGCATTTCTTATCAATAAAACTCATTTTCTTTCTTCCCTTCTTAACTTTTAGTGGCCTTTTTAGAAATCAGAGGTTTTTTTTTACTTCTTAGACTAATTAGAAATGACAATTAGACATAGTTTTCAACCTGTATTTCAAGATTTCACTACAGTTTCCCATTCCTTCATTTCTTTTTTTTCTATTTCACTTTTTTTATTTTTAAATTTATGTTTCTTTTTTAGTGAATTATAATTATACATACTAGTGGAATTTGTTGTTACATATGTGTATACAAATACGATATAACAATATCATCCAGCCAGTTTTGTTCTCCAGTATCACCTTTTACCCTTCCCTCCTCCTTCCCCCAGGTCCCCATTCTCTGTACTACTGGTCTTCTTTCTAGTTTTATGTGACCTCCCTCCACTATATATTTTTCTTTCTAGCTTCCACTTATGAGAGAAAACTTATGACCCTTGACTTTCTGAGCTTGACTTATTCCTTAACATAAATATTCTCAAGTTTCATACATTTTTTTTCCTGCAGATAACATAATCTCACCCTTCTTTATGGCTAAATAAAACATATATATATATATATATATATATATATATATATATATATATATATATATATATATATATATCCATATCTTGGCTATTATGTTGCTGTAAATGTGGGTATGCATGTGTCACTATAGTGTACTGACTTTTAATTCTTGGAGATAAATATCGAGGAGTAGATACCTGGGTCATATGGTGGTTTCTTTCCTAGTCTTTTGAGGAACCTCTATACTTATTTTCATAGTGGTTGGGCTAATTTACAATCTCACAAGAGTGTAAACTTGTTCCTTTCCCTCCACATCTTCTCCAGGTTTATTATTATCGTAGACTTGATGGCTGCCATTCTACCAGGAGAAAGGTGAAATCTCAGAATAGTTTTGATTTGCATTCTCTTAATTGTTAAAAGTTGTTGCCAATTTTTCATATATTTTTTGGCCATTTGTATTTCTTCTTTTGAGAATTGTCTGGTTAGTTTATTTGCCCATTTATTGATTAGGTTTTTATTTTGGTGTTGATATTTTTGAGTTCTTTATATATTCTGGATATTAATCCTCTGTTGGGAAAGTAGCTAGCAGATTTTTCTTCCATTCTGTAGCTTATCTCTTCACATTTTTAATTGTTTCCTTTGCTGTGAAGAAACTTCTTGATTTGATGATGTCCCATTTATTAATTCTTGGTATTATTTCCTGTGCATTAAGGTCCTACTAAGAAATTTGTTGCTCTAAGTTGGAATGTTGACCCTATGTTTTTAATAGCAGTTGTAAAGGTTCTGGTCTAATTCCTAGGTTTTCATCCACTTTGAGTTGTCTTTTTTTGTAGGGTGAAAGATAGGGATCTAGTCTCATTTTCTGTAGATATGGATAACCAGTTTTCCCAGCATCATTTGTTAAAAAGGCTATCTTTTATCTAATGTATGCTTTTTGATGTTTGTCAAGGATCAGATGACTGTATCTGTGGATTTGTCTGTGTGTCTTCTATTCTGTTCCATTGGTATTCATGTCTGTTTTGGTGTCAATACCATGCTGTTTCTACTATTATAGTTTTGTAGTATTGTGATGCCTCCAGCATTGCTCTTCTTGCTCAGTATTGCTTTGGCTATTCTGTTATTTTTTTTTTTTTATTCTTTCTAATGAATTTTGGAAGTGTTTTTCTAGTTCTGCAAAGAGTGTCATTGGTATTTTGTTGGGGGTTGCATTGAATCTGTATGTTGCTTTTGGTAGTATGGTCATTTTGACAATATTAATTCTACCTACCCATAAGCATGGTAGGTCTTTCTATTTTCTAGTATCTTCTTAAATTTCTTTCTTCTGTGGTCTGTAATTTTCATTGTAGAGGTCTCTTGACTCCTTGGTTACATTTATCCCTAGGTATTTTATTTTATTTTTGAGGCTATTGTGAATGGGATTGTTTTCTTTTTCTTTTTGTAAATTAATTTTTGTTGTATAGGAAAGCTATTGATTTTTGTGTGTTGATTTATAAGCTGCTACTTTCCTGATTTGTTTACTAACTCTAGCAGTCCTCTAATGGAGCTTTTTGGATCTTCTAAGTATAGGATCATATCATCTACAAGTGATAATTTGAATTCTTCTTTTCCTATCCTTATCCTTTATATTTCCTTCTCTTGCCTAGTTGCTCTGGCTAGCGTTTCAAGTATTATATTGAATAGGAGTGTTGAGGGTGGACAACCTTATAATGTTCTAGATTTTAGAAGATATGCTTTCAGTTTTTTTTTGTCATTCACCATTTTGTTGGTTCTGGGTTTGTTGTGTATAGCCTTTATGATGTTGAGTTAAGTTCCTTCTATCTCTAATTTCTTGAGTATTTGTATCATGAATGGGTGCTGAATTTTGTTGAAGGCTTTCTCTACATCTATTGAGGTTACTGTGATTTTTTCCCCTTTATTCTACTTATGTGGTGAATTACATTTGTTTGTGTATATTGAGCACATTCCATAATTTCTCGAAATCCCATTTTGTTTCTAATTATCTCCATACCATTTTTATGATACAAGTTTACCTTCTGTTCAATTTGTTTATTCTTCCTTTAAAAATAAATATAATGTCTATTATAGACCAATGTTATAAGCAAAATATGAATAGATTATGAAGTTTGTTTCCATAAACCCCCATATACTCACTAACCAAATGGCTCCCAACCTTTTCCTTCTAAATATGGGGACTACTCTGTGGAATTTCAAATTTGTAATTCTTGCACTTGTGTGTGCATTTGTGTGTGTGTGTGTGTGTGTGTGTGTGTATACATGCCCATATACACACACCTATCTCTGTCTTATCCATTCATCCTTCCATTCATCTATCTATCCTGTCAAATCTCTCTCAAAAATATGTTAGGTTGTAGATCTGAGATCTTTCTTCTTTTTTAATGTCAGTATTTATAACTGTAAATTTCCTTTTTTGGTACTTTTTTTTTAACCACAACCCATGAGTTTTGATATGCTCTGACCTATTTCCAGTGGGTCTCAGGGTATTATATTAGTTTTCTGGGACTGCTGTTACAAAATACCACAGACTGGGTGGCTTAAACAACTACAATTTATTTTCTTATCATTCTTGTGACTAGCAGTTCAAGATAAAGGCATTTATAGGCTTGGTTTCCTGAGCTCTTTTAAATTCTTTTTATTTTGATTTGTTATATATGACAACAGAATGCGTTAAAATTCATATTACACATATAGAGCACAATTTTTCATATCTCTGGTTTTACACAAAGTAGAGTCACATCCTCTTGTCTTCTTACATGTACTTAGGGTAGTGATAACCATTGCATCCTACCATCTTTCCTACCCCATTCCCCCTCCCTTCCCTTTTCCCATTTGCCCTATCTAGAGTTCATTTAATCCTCCCAGCCCTAACCCTCAGCATATTATGGATCAACATCCTAAATTCCAAGAAGTCATTCAGCATTTTTTTTGCTGAGCTTTCTTTCTTTCTTTTCTTTTTTTTTTAGCTTGAAGATGACCCCTTCTTGCTGCCTCTTCACATGCTCATCTCTGTCTGATTTTGTGCTCTTGATGTCTCTCCGTGTTCAAATTTCCTCTTCTTAGAAGGATATCAATCAGATTGAAGATATACCATAAGGGCCTCACTTTAACTTAACCATCTCTTTAAATACCTTTTATCCAAATACACTCATATTGTGAAGCACAAAGGGTTAGGGCTTTGATATATGGATTTGAGGCAACACAGTTCAGCCTATAAGAAATACTTGCTAATTTCCCCTTTGATGCATTGTTTAAGAGTATGCTGTTTAATATTCTCAGTTTTTGGTAAATTTTTCAGTTTTCCTTCTGTTATTGATTTCTATCTAGTTCACTTCCAGAGTGAACTATTTTTTTAATCTTCTAATATTTATTAAAACATGTTGTAACCTAACATGTGGTCTATCCTGGAAAATGTTCTATATGCGCATGAGAAAAAATGTATTCTATTATTGTTGAGTGGAGTATTCTGGGTGGTCTGTTAGGTCCAACTGGCTTATACTGTTGTTCAATCTATTGCCTTATTGATCTCTTATCTGGTTGTAATATCCATGATTGAAAGTAAGATATTAGCAGAGCAGGCCCAGCGGCCTGCTGAGGGGCAGAGCCGCCCCCCACCCCCAGTGCCTGCCAGGTAGGCGGAACGGTGACCACCGGCAGAAAAGGCCCAGTGGCCCA
>NW_026000229.1:2782347-2894987 GCF_001458135.2 Marmota marmota marmota | reverse complement strand
TGTAAATCAATGGATGTGTAACTGATGTGATTCTGCAATCTGTGTATGGGGTGAAGGTGGGAGTTCATAACCCACTTGAATCAAAGTGTGGAATATGATATGTCAAGAAATTTGTAATGTTTTGAACAACCCACAAGAAAAAAAAAAAAAAAAAAAAAAGAAAGTAAGATATTAGTATCTGCACCCGGTACTGTAGAGCTATTTTTCCTTCAGTTCTGTCCATGTTTGCTTCATGTATATTGGAGTTCTGATGTTTGATGCATATTGTTTATAACTGATGCATTTTCTTGGGGAATTGACTTCTTTATCATGTTGGCTTTTATAAGTTTTTGACTTAAAGCCCATTTTAGCTACCCCAGCTCCCTTTTGGTTACTATTTATATGGAATATCTTTTTCCATCCTTTCACTTTCAACCTATGTGAATTTCTTATAGCCAGTCTTTAGTTGAATTAGGATTTGTTTTAAGTAACTCTACCAGTTTGTGGATTTTGATTACAGAATTTAGTTCATTTACATTTAATGTAATTACTGATACAAAAGTTACATTTGTGTTTTGCTATTTGTTTCTGTATGTCTTATAGTTTTTTCCTCTGTCACTGCTTTCCTTTTGAGTTTAACTTATTTATTTTGTTTTTATTCTTATTTCAATTCTTTTTGTGTATATGCTTCAGATATTTTCTTTGTGCTTACAGTGTCAATTACACATAACATCCTTATACCAATCTAATTTGAATTGATACCAATTTAACTTAAATTGCATATAAAATTGTGCTGTAAATCTCTGTTGCTCCCCACTTTTGTGTTATTTACATTAACAATTACATTTTTATTCATTGCATGTCTATTAATATGGATTAATAATTATCTTCTCGTGGGGATCCAAGATGGCCACCTAGAGGGGTGCTGCAGTCTTTGTTGATCCATGACCTTGGATTCAAGCAGTGGGAAGACTGTTTCTCTGAGAGTTATTAGAGGACCTGCTGCTCCTGTGCAGGAATCCCGCCCACTGTGCCCATACAGGACCCCTAGTGGCTTGCCCACTCAGGATCCCTGGCCACAGTTTCCAAGCAGGATCCCTGGCATCAGTGCCTTTGACTGCCCACCCACATAGGAACACTGGCTGTTGCTCCTATGTGGACCCCATCTACCAACCTGGGGCTCCCTTGGTTGCCTTCATGTTGGGACACTGCAACCTCCATCATAGCCCCCTCTATGTGGTAGCCTGTACCTGAGGACACTAGAGAGGGTCTGGAAGCAACTGCTTGCCACAGCACTGAATGCCACTGAACTGCGTCTTAAAATACAGTTCCAACACCATCACCTGGCCCACCCCAATGCCCCATCTCTGAAAGTGGCTACCTCCGTCTTGGGACACCTTTGTGGCCTTCTGGGTTATTCTCACTACTGCCATTACAATCTTTAATTGGGGCAACTTCCAGCTTGGGACCCCGGCTGGAGCCTAGAAACAATATCAAGTTACCTCTAGCCCTTTCCCCACAGCCACTAACCTGGCACAGCACTTGCAGCTATGTGGCCAGTTTGTATCTCTCAAAGCCTGGTCCTAAACTGCCCGACACAAAAATAGCTCTCTAGGATAGGTGCACAGGCCCCAAAGTGCAGCCCACCAGACCTCGGAGAGAGAGGTTCCTGATTAGGAAGTAGAAAGGTAGGGGGTGAGTGAGAAACAGTTTAGAGACTAAATTAGAGACCAGGAATTGTGAGGTCCACAGGCAGTATAAGGAGATAAGGCCAGATACCCACAACACCTGAGTGGGCCCCAAAGGAGATCCTTGGGGTACAGTCTTCCAACTGGGACCAGCAAGTGCTATACCCCACTTCTAGGAGTTCCACCTCCAACACCAACCCTCCCACCGGAATAACCTTCACCATCCTGAGAGTGGAGATACCTGCAAACAACAGACAACCCCACCTACTGGATGAGAAGGAAAGCAGGAAAGACACTGAACTCCAACAGAAACAATTCTTTAATTTTCCTTTAAGATTCTTTTCTTTCTTTTTCTCTTTTCCCTCCCTCACATCCCCAACATTTGGGAAACCAACTACTTTTCATGCATTAGGCTACTGAGGATTGGGATGTCTGAATAGTATATTACAGTTGTGTTGTATATTCTTTTTTATTTTTACATTTCTTAATTTTTATGTTTATTTGTTTTTTGTACTCTATTATCTTCCCATTTACTTGTCTCCCACAAATCTCCTTTCTCCTGCTACTAGCCAACTCCTTTTGATTCCTCTTTCATGCTTCCTAAGATCTAATAACTCTATATCCTCACTTCCTACCTCCTTAACTTTTCATTTTACAACCCCCACTCTGTTCTCTCTTTGTCCACCATTTGAAACTGTAGACAATTTTGTAGACCTACTGTTTATATTGTAGCTAATAATTGAACTCACCATTTCTGCCTATTGCGACAAAACTTTAAACATCTTAATAGATGTTATTTGGTTTAAGGCTGTATATGGTTTGTATTGGGATCTGTTAATATTGATCTCCTCCTTAAAGGAGAGGTATTGGAACCCTGCAGGGAAGCCGTAAGTCTATAGGGTAAAAACTGTAACACCTCAGATCTGCAGTTCTAGGAGGGAAGACACATAAGCATCATGAAAAAACAAGGGAAGAAAGTGCCCCAAACAAACCAAGATACCACATTATTAGAATCCATGGCCAGTACAACAGAAGAAGTGACAGAAAAGGAATTCAGGATGTAAATAATTAAAATGTTCTGTGAATTAAAGGATGATATAAGAGAGCAAATACAGACAGCAAAAGATCATTTCAATAAAGCGCTACATAAGCAAATACAGGAAGCAAAAGATTACTTCAATAAGGAAACAGAGGTTCTGGAAAAAAGTGAACAGAAATCCTTGAAAAGAAGGAAATAATAATCCAAATTAAAAACTCAATAAAGAGCAGCACCAACAGATTAGATCACTTGGAAGACAGAACCACAGACAATGAAGACAAAATATATAATCTTAAAAATAAAGTTGACCACCCAGGGAAAATGGTAAGAAACCATTAGCAGAACATCCAAGAAATACGGGATAACATGAAATGACCAAATATAAGAATTATTGGGGTGCAGCCAATTTGGAAAGCAGTATGGAGATTCCTTGGAAAGCTGGGAATGGAACCACCATTTAACCCAGCTATTCCTCTTCTCAGACTACACCCCAAAGACCTAAAAACATCATACTACAGGGACACAGCCACATCAATGTTTATTGCAGCACAATTCACAATAGCTAAACTGTGGAACCAACCTAGATGCCTTTCAATGGATGAATGGATAAAAAAAATGTGGCGTATATACACAATGGAATATTACTCAGCACTAAAATATAAGATCATGGCATTTGCAGGGAAATGGATGGCATTAGAGCAAATTATGCTAAGTGAAGTTAGCCAATCCCAAAAAAACAAATGCTGAATATCTTCCCTGATATAAGGGGGGTGACTCAAAATGGGGAAGAGAGGAAGAGCATGGGAAGAAGATTACCTCTACATAGGGAAGAAGGGTGGGAGGAAAAGGAGGGAGAAAGGGAATTGCATGGATGGTGGAAGGAGACCCTGATTGTTATACAAAATACATGTATGAAGATGTGAGAAAAAAAAGAATAGTGTTACCCTAGATTAGGTAGAGAGAAGTGATGGGAGGGGAGGGGAGGGGTTGGGGAGATAGGAAGGATAGTAGAATGAAACAGACATTATTATTACTGTGTGCATATATGTGGATGCATGACTAATGTGATTCTGCAACCCTATACTCAGAAAAATGAGAAATTATATCCCATCTGATTCAAATGTATGATATGTCAAGGTCATCGTACTGTTATGTGTAACTAATTAAAACAACAACAACAAAAAGAATTATTGGGATGGAGGAAGGTCTAGAGTTACAAACCAAAGGAATGAAAAATCTATTCAATAAAATATTATCAGGAAATTTTCCAAACCTGAAAAATGAATTGGAAAATCAAATACAAGAGGACACCAAATGTACAAAATTACAACAAATCTACATCAAAGCACATTATGATGAAAGTGCCTAGCATACAGAACAAGAAGAGAATTTTAAAAGCACAGGAGAAAGGAATCAGATCACATATAGGGGAAAAGCAATTAGGATACCTGCAGATTTCTCAAACCAGAGCCTCAAGGCTAGAAGATCTTGGAATAACATATACCAAGCTCTGAAAGAAAATGGAAGCCAACCAAGAATCTGACATCCATCAAAATTAAGCTTCAGTTTTGATGATAAAATGAAAACCTTCCATGATAAACAAAAGTTAAAAGAATTAACAACTAGAAAGCCTGTACTATAGAACATCCTTGGCAAAATATTCCATGAGGAGGAAATGAAAACAACAATGAAAATGCAAATTGAAGAGAGGCATTACACTAAAGGAAAAAACCAATCAAAGGAGAAACCAAGTCAAGTTAAAAACCAAAAATAAACAAAAATTACCAGGAATACAAAGCTTGTTTCAATAAAAACCATGAATGTTAATGGCCTAAACTCATCAATCAAAAGACATAGACTGGCAGATTGGATTTAAAAAAATAGTCCCAACAATATGCTGCCTTCAAGAGACTGATAGGAAAATTCATCCACAGACTGAAGGTAAAAGGTTGGGTAAAAATATAACACTCACATGGACTGTGTAAACAAGCAGGGGTTTCCATCCTCAGATCAGATAAAATAGACTTCAAGCCAAAGTTAGTCAAAAGAGATAAAGAAGGTCATTTCATACTGCTTAAGGGAAACATATCAACAAGACATAAATATTATAAATATATATGCCCCAAACAATGGAGCATCTGCATTTATGAAACAAACTCTTCTCAAGTTCAAGAGTTAAATAGAGAAGAACACAATAATACTGGGTGACTTTAACACACCTCTCTCACCACTCTCTCTCTCCACTCTCTCCCCACTGGATAGCTTCTAAACAAAAGCTAAACAAACAAACAAAAAACTATAGAACTCAATAATACAATCAATAATTTAGACCTAACAGACATATGTAGAATATTTTATCCATCAATGAGTGAATATACTTTCTTCTCAGCAGCACATGGATCCTTCTCTAATTCAGACCATATATTATGCCACCAAGTACTCTTAGCAAATACAAAAAAGATACAGATACTACCCTGCATTCTATCAGATCATAATGGAATAAAATTAGAAATCAATGGTAAAATAAAAAAAGAAGCTACTCCAATACCTGGAGACTAAATAATACGCTATTGAATGATGCACAGATTGCAGAAGACATCAGAGACGATATTAAAAAATTCTTAGAGGTAAATGAGAACACTTGATACAACATATCAAAATCTCTGGGGACTGGGGTTGTGGCTCAGCAGTAGAGCACTCGCTTAGCACATGTGATGCCCTGGGTTCAATCCTCAGCACGACATAAATATAAATAAATAAAATAATAAAGGTACAACTAAACTACAACTACAACTAAAAAATAAATACTTTAAAAAAATTCTGGGACACCATGAAGGCAGTACTAAGAAAAGTTCATTGCATGGAGTTCATTCCTTAAAAGAATAAAAAGTCAACAAATAAATGACCTAACATTATATTTCAAAGCCCTAGAAAAAGAAGAACAAATCAACACCCAAATTACTAGAAGACAGGAAATGATTAAAATCAGAGCTGAAATAAATGAAATTGAAGCAAAAGAAACAATTGAAAAAATTGACAAAACGAGAAGTTGGTTCTTTGAAAAAATAAATAAAATTAATAAACCTTTAGCCATGCTAATGAAGAGAAAGAGAGAGAAAACTCAAATCACTAACATATGTGATGAAAAAGGAAATATTATGATGGACACTCAGAAATACAGAAGATAATTACCAACCATTTTGAAAATTTGTACTTCAATAAAACAGTAAATATCGAAGACTCAACAAATTTCTTGAGTCATGTGATTTACCCAAACTGAATCAGAACAATATACACAAGTTAAACAGATCCATTTCAAGCAATAAAATAGAAGATGCCATCTAAACCCTACCAACCAAGAAAAGCCCAGGACCAGGTGGATTCACAGCTGAGTTCTATAAGACCTTCATGGAAGAACTAATACCAATGCTCCTCAAATTATTCCATAAAATAGAAAAAGAGGGAACACTTCCAAACTCATTCTATGAGGCCAATATCACCCTGATTCCAAAACCAGACAAAGACACATCAAGCAAAGTTAAGACCAATATCTCTAATGAACATATATGCAAAAATTCTCAATAAAATTCTGGCATATTGATTACAAAAGTATATTAAAAAGATAGTGCACCACGATTAAGTGGGGTTCATCCCGGGGACACAAGGTTGGTTCAACATATGGAAATCAATAAATGTAATTCATCACATCAATAGACTTAATGATAAGAATCATATGATCATCTCAATAGATGCAGAAAAAGCATTTGATAAAATACAGCATCCCTTCATGTCCAAAACACTAGAAAAATTAGGGATAATAGGAACATACCTCTACATTGTAAAAACTATCTATGCTAAGTCCCAGGCTAACATCATTCTAAATGGAGAAAAATTGAAAGCATTCCCTCTAAAAACTGGAACAAAACAGGGTTGCCCTCTTTCACCTCTTCTATTCAACATAGTCCTTGAAACTCTAGCCAGAGCAATTAGACAGATGAAAGAAATTAAAGGGATATGAATAGGAAAAGAAGAACTCAAAGTATCACTTTTTGCTGACAATATAATTCTATACTTAGAGGATCCAAAAAACTCCACCAGAAAACTTCTAGAACTAATAAATGAATTCAGTAAAAATAGTAAGATATAAAATCAACACCCATAAATCAAATGCATTTCTGTACATCAGTGATGAATCCTCTGAAAGAGAAATTAGGATAACTACCCCATTTACAATAGCCTCAAAAATACAAAAACAAAAACATAAAAAAACCCTTGGGAATCAACTTAACAAAAGTGGTGAAAGACCACTATAATGAAAACTACAGCACACTAAAGAAAGAAATTAAATAAGACCTTAGAAGATGGAAAGATCTCCCTGTTCTTGGATAGGCAGAATTAATATTGTTAAAATGACCATAATACCAAAAGCACTCTACAGATTTAATGCAATTCCAATCAAAATTCCAATGACATTCCTTAAAGAAATAGAAAAAGCAATGAAATTTATTTGAAAACATAAGTGACCCAGAGTAGCCAAAGCAATCTGTAGCAAGAAGAGTGAAGCAGGTGGCATCACAAATCCAGACCTTAAAGTATACTACAGAGCAATAGTAACAAAAAAAACAGCATGGTATTGGCACCATAACAGACATGAAGACCAATGGAACAGAATAGAAGACCCAGAGTCAAACCCACATAAATATAGTTATATTATACTAGACAGAGATGCCAAAAACATACATTGGAGGAAAGATAGCCTTTTCAACAAATTGTGCTGGGAAAACTGGAAACCCATATGTAGCAGAATGAAATTTAACCCCTCTCATCCTGCATGAAATTCAACTCAAAGTGTATCTAGAACCTAAGCATTAGACCAGAAAAGCCCTGTGCCTACTAGAAGAAAATATAAGGCTCGACTTTACAACATGTTGGTTTAGGAACCAACTTCCTCAAGAAGACTCCTAAAGTGCAGAAAATAAAATCAAGAATCAATAAACGGGATTTTATTGAACTAAAAAGCTTCTTCACAGCAAAGGAAATAATCAAGAGTGTGAAGAGAGAGCTGCAGAATGGGAGAAAATCATTGCCATCTATACCTCAGAAAGAACATTAATCTCCAGGATATATAAAGAACTCAAAACTTAACCCCCTCCCCACTGCCAAAAAAAAAAATAATAACCCAATCAGCAAATGGGCAAAGGAACCAAACAGACACATCACAGAAGAAGAAATATGATCAGTTAACAAATACATGAAAAAAATGGTCAACATTTCTAGCAATTAGAGAAACGCAAATTAAAACTACACTGAGATTTCATTGCACTCCAGTCAGAATGGCAATTATCAAGCATACGCATAACAATAAATGTTGGTGAGGATGTGGGGAAAAATCACGCTCATACATTGCTGGTGGGACTGCAAATTGGTGCAATCACTCTGGAAAGCAGTATGGAGAGTCCTCAGAAAATGTGGAAAGGAACCACCATTTGACTCAGTTATCCTACTCCTCAGTATATACCCAAAGGACTTAAAAGCAGCATACTACATGACATAGCCATAACAATGTTTATAGAAACTTAATTCACAATAGCTAAGCTGTGGAACCAATTTAGGTGCCCTGCAACTGATGAATGGGTAAAGAAAATGTGATATATATATATATATATATATATATATATATATACACACATATATATATATATACACACACACAATGGAATATTATTCAACCATAAAGAAGAATAAAATTAAAGCATTTGCCAATAAATGGATGGAACTGGAGACTATCATGCTAAGTGAAATAAGCCAGTCCCCAAATACCAGAGGCCAAATGTTTTCTCTGATGTGCAGATGCTAACACACAATAATGGGCCTGGAGAGGGAAGAATAGAAGTTCAGTGGGCTAAGCAAAGGGGAATGAAGGGAAGGGAGGGGAGGTGGAATAGGAAAGACAGTAGAATGAATCAGACATAACTCTCCTATGCTCATATAGGAATACATCTACCAGTGAAACTCCACATCATGTACAACCACAAGAATGGGATCCTCATTCGAATAAGTTGTACTCCATGTGTTTTATATGTCAAAATATACTCTATTTACATGTATGTCTAAAAAGAACAAATAAAAAAGAGTGTTATTTCCTCCTCTTTTATCAGCAAAAAGACTTTTTGGTATATTTTAATCCTAAGGTTGTCATAAGAGTCAGCAATATCATGGAGTTCATGGCCATCACCTGCTCTGTGTCACTGTCCTGAACACTACACCTCTCACTTCTAGAGTGGACAGTGGGAAGGATGGCTCTGCCCAACAACTGTGATAAACCCTCTCCTAAGAGGGCAAGAGCTAGTGGAGAGATGACCAGAGGGAGGGAATTCTACTGTGAAGAGGTGCTCAACAAAGCTTGAAGAGCAGGCAAGTGGAAGATGTGGACCCTGTGCTCAGCAAGGCCATGGGCCAGGCCAAAATGTGGGACATATATGCCCAACTCCTTGGGTTTTTTGGGCAGAGTTTGTTGTTTGGCTGGAACGCTAAACCATAGCCATGTCCTAGATCTTGCACATGCCCTGGACTCACCCGTTTAATCCTCACAGTAACTGTGTGAAGTAGTGACCATTGGTCTTCTCCCGTACAGGTGAGTAGATGGGGACATGTGGGGTTAGTGTCTTGTCCAGCATCCACAGTGAGGAAACTGTGGCTTAGGCTAGGGGCCCATGCATGTCTCAGTGTGTAGGCTATGCGCTGGGAAGACACAGGTCACAGCCCATCAGAGCCAAGAATACCATGGGTGTAGTTCCCCATGGAGCTCTGCATGGCTTATGCCACCTCTCCTCTGCGCTCAGCTCTCTGCCTTCCTGCCTGCTCTTGGGTTTCCTTAGGGAAGCTTGGAGACATCCTTTGGAAAGTGTGTTGATGTGAGTTTGGTTGCCACACAGATCAGAGTAGAGATATCACTTTCCATTTTGTCTTACATTACCATGCCCTTCCCTGTATGTTTTTGTCCCCCATAACTCAGAAATGTAGATGCCAATGAGATCACCTTGCTTCCTTCCTGTTTTACTGTGCACTGTGTGGTGGGGGCTTATCCTGAAGAAGAGTGTACAGAGGTTGCTTCCAAGCAGCTCAGCTGTGGACATCACTTTCCTTTCTGTGCTAAACTGAACTTAAAAAGCCTATCTCAGCTCAGACAGAATGATGATGAGAGTCTCAGAGGCTCTGATTGTATTCAGGTAAGAAATCGCAGTCTTCTTCCAAGCCTTCTGAAAATTGCACATAAATGGGTAATAGCTTCCTGCTCGTGTTTCTTCCTCACCTGGCTGTGTTCCAGGTGGCCACTTTTGGGGCAAACTCAGCTATGCTTTTGTCTGCTGGTTTGCTTTTCTTTCCTGAGAAGGTAGGTTGGGACAATGAAGTGTGTGTGTGTGTGTGTGTGTGTGTGTGTGTGCGTGAGAGAGAGAGAGAGAGAGAGAGAGAGAGAGAGAGAGAGATGTGTGTGTGTGTGTGAAACCTCATTGTTCTCCCTGACCGGCAGAGAAGAATGGGGGGTCATGTTGGCTGTGACTGCTGCTTGACTGATCCGTCAAGGCCTCTTTGTGGTCATCTGCATGGAGGGCTCCCTGCCTAGCACCACCTCTCAGATGCATTGCCTCCTGGTGGGAAGGAAGGGCTGAAGACTGGTATCAGGAACTGGGCACATGCTGCTCTGCCCTTAGCAGCTGGGGGCCCACCCAGGGTCTGACTTCTTTGAATTATATTTGCTCCTTTTCAAATGGAGAGAAAATTATCTACCTTTAGAGTTATCATGAGGGGTAAATGAGATCATAAGGTGATAGGCACAGATCCTGGATGCAGAAAGCATTCACTTTAATGATCCATGGTTGTTATTAATCCTTATCAAACAGAATCCTAGCAATAATGAGGGGGGGAGAATCCCCTTTCTTTCTAGGACACTTTAGGGATACCGTCAGGCAATGGGGATGTGAAGAGCTGGCCCCAGATGGAAACATGTCTCTGTTTTCTGCAGCCTATCCCCTGCTCTGGTTATGGCAGGGCTCCTCAGCTGCTTCCAAACAGCCCAGCTGTGGTGCAGGCTCTGGGGCAGGGAGGGTCTCGTGGCTCAGCTTGGTTTTCACATACTTGGTCCCCACACATGCATTGGGGTCCTTCCCTGACCTGGTCTCACAGGGCTACTGACTGCCTTCCAACCCTCTGCCTTCTGCTGATTTTTCCTGGTCCCACTTGCAGGCTGGCCCTGGGTGTAGCTCCACATGGAGCTCTGCATGGCTTATGCCACCTCTCCTCTGCACTCATCCCTCTGCCTTCCTGCCTGCTCTTGGGTTTCCTCAGGGAAGCTTGGAGACATCTTTTGGAAAGTGCATGGATGTGAGTTTGGTTGCCACACAGATTAGAGATAGCACTTTTCATTTTGTGTTACCAGCTCTGTGTCCCACTGCCAAGGAGAGCTGACCTCAGCCATGGCCGTGTCTGTGGTGCCTACACGCCACAGGGCTTGAGAGAGACTGAGAGCAAATCTCTTCCTCTGCCTCTGACACCCAGCCTCCACCTCCCCAAACTGTCCATTCTCATTTCTGGTCTTTAAAAATGTAAATTCTCACAGAAGTGTTAATATATGAGGTGCTTCATATCTGCAACAGTTTTAGTTACTTTTCTTCCTCAGTAATATTGCAGAAAGCAGCATAGGGTTGTCAAGTATTTGGATCTAGAAAGAACTGGAAGGTCTGGAGACGAGGAAACTGTTGAAGGTGAGTTGTGGCAGAGGTATGGGAAACAAGCTGAATCTCTCAGTCTGGCATGAACTTGTCTCCCTAATTTTCATGGCAGCAGGATTCCTTGACAGTGGTGGGGTTGGATCATATCCATTATTCTAGCTCTTTAAAACTTATTGCTTGAGGATTTAAACCTTAGCTAATATCAGGACTGGCAGCAATAAAAATTTGTTCTTGCCTGTAACCGAAAGTTACAGTATTAGACAGTCTTTCTTCCAGCAAGAGGATGGTGGTCCAAGAAAATTCTAGACCCATGACTCTACTTTTAAGAATCAATCCTAAGGAAATAGGCAGAGGCACACACAAACTTAAATACCAGTACTCTCGGCATTTGTTACTTACTTCAATAAAAACCCAGAAATCTCCTAGATCTCCATCAATAGATGGACTGTCAAGCTTAATGCGGCAATTCATATAATGGAATATGATGATCAACACTAAAATTATGTTGTACAAGAACAGTAAATAACACAGGAAATGCTAATGAGATGGCTAAGTTGAAAAATCTGAAGAAAAACACCTTATGTGTGAGAATGTGTGTCCGTACATGCATAGATCCATAGGTACACCTGACTTAGAAAAATATTCACTATATGTAGGAAAAAAAAACAACAACAACAACAACCCTGAAAGCAAGTTCTTTAAATGTTAGCTTTGGGTGTCTCTGGAAAATGGGATTACATACAATTTTTAATTTGTTATCCTCTTTTTGAATTTCCAAATTATTCAAAATAAATATTGCCTGCTTATAAGTTTATGGGCATGGGTGAATTTTGCAAATGCATGTACAGAGTTTGTTGAGACATGAGGGAGCCAGACACTGTTGAAATTTATGAAACCACACAGATGTGAAGTCAGAAAAATGTCAAGGGGATTTCTTTTTTCAGAAGAGAAAAGGTCAGGAATAATATAGATCTCATCACTACTTTCTCCCTTAATTATGCCAAAGGAAACAGGCCAGGCTTTCAGCTCTGTGGACTGTAGTTTTTATTGCCAAGCTATGAAATGTGTATTCTGGGTCATCCTGAGTCTCCTCTATGCTAAGTTTGTGTTCCAGGATGCATGTCAGGGATCCTGCCGAGTAACAGGACTTAAAGGGGTTCCTCTGTTCTCCCCTCTTTGGGAAGAAGAATGAATTTGAGACAGTGAGAAACACTATCAGGGTGGTGTCAAGTTTAAATTTTGAATGGCCTGAAGTCTCTTGGGAAATTTCCTGGTGAAACTCATTTTATTTTTGGCTTTTTAGAAAAATAATATAACTATATAAAATAGTTTAGAAACCATTTCATAATGCTCAACTACAATCATAAAATACTGTGTGTTACAAAGTGCAACAGCATATTAAGCAATAATGAAATCAGCTATATGTGGCCACTGCAGAGAGGATAAAATGGACTTTGGACCCTTCCCCCATTTCCAAATTTCCTCCTTAATGGCAAGAAGGCAAATCCTGTGCGTTGTGTAACATGGTGTTGCCCTGTACTGTTCTGAGACCCTCAAGGTTAGGCTTTCCAAGGAACCTGCACTGCACTAACCACTCTTCAGAGGGACAATGTTGATTCTAAGAACATTGTAATGGCTTAGAAAACTGTTTTGTTCGAGTCAAAAAAAAAGTTATTCTCAGCCAAATAAGTTATGATTACTGGGTTTTAAACCATCCATTATTAAATATTTATTAAGAACCTATATTCAATCGGGTACTACTTATGGTGGATAAAAACAACATGGCGGCCATTCATAAGGAACTCACAGTCTAATGAAAATAATTGCATCAGTAATCAAACTCATTCTTTTACATTTACATCTTATTTAATGCATCAAAGCTGATGGGTGTGTGCATGTGTGTGTGTGTGTGTGTGTGGTTTTCTTTAAATCTGTATGACACAGTTGAGGAAATGGAAGCATAGGGTAGTTAAATAATATGATCAAGGTCTTCGAAATAGTGGGCTTTCCCAGTAATACCATGCAATAAACCATTCCTGGGAGCAACAGAAAATACCTAGATATTTGTTGACTCATTGAGACATTTTCCTATAGATACCTGAAGCCCTTCTAGATTTACAATTATGAGAGTTTGGAGGAGTAGACTCAACTAATTGCATAAGCCAGTTTGAGCTGTTAAAAATACTCTAATTATTAAATTTCTTGAGAAAAATTCTTCTACCTACCTTTCTTCCTTCATCTGCCCAAATCAAGGCATCTACTCTATGCCTTTGTCCCTTCGCATTCCCCTTACTGGCTAGGAAGGCCCCTGCGGAGAGAGTTCTCTGTCATCTGTGTTCTCCATTGAAAGTGGCCAAAGGCAGCCCAGACATAGTGCCAAGGGGACTCATGCTGACCTCGAATAGACTCCATTTCTGTCTTCCTGGAGACATGGTGGGTGCTGTTAGTCACAGCTCAGTGGCCTGGTGTTCACTCATCCACAAAACCAGAGTCTTACTGTCTGTCACCAATGAATGCTTGAATGAGAAAAATAGTGGAAATATTATTTTTCTTAGAATTCCTTCCTTGTGCATTTATGATCCAAAGGAATGACTGTTATTTCTCTATGTGAGTGATTCATGGCACCCACAGCATCTTTATATCATCTGGGCTATTTAAGAAAGGTAGTATATCAGTGTATAAAGTAACATATTTCCAATGATTAGGAGTGAAAATGATTTCTACAAGTTCTCATAAAACATCATGTGTCCTTTAATGAGAACAACCATATATTGGTGGTGCACTTGCATCTGGACAATCATTTCCCTTTCACAAAGCTCCTTATCTGGATAATAACATTTTTGGCAGCCTTTCTTTGAGTAGACAGGCCAGTGTAGCAGGGGGGCATCCTCCCAGGGCTTTGCCTCGGTTGTGACTGCTGCCCAATGGGAGTCTCCTCCATGCCACTCTGGCTACCATTTTATTTCTACCAGTTGGCCCTGACTTCTGCTACTTGGTCTTCCAGTAGAAGCCATTAGGACATTTTCACGTGAATGTGTTGTGATCTCTGGAGATAGAATTATCTGCATATAAATGGGTCCATCGGTTTGAATGCTTGTATTGATGGAAAGCTCTGCATGGAAAGTTCAATGCTAACATTAACCTGAAAGTGTGAATCCCATAGCATCTGGTCTCCTGAGAGAGTTTCTGCTTTTTTTTTTTTTTTTTTTTTTTTTTTTTTTTTTGCATTTTGGTTAGACTGGAGAAAAAGGTAAAATTCTAATTGTCTCTCCTAAACTCTAGATTTTTACAATTCAGATAGAACTTTTGGGTCAAAATTCCATGTACAATTTATTGCTGAATCTTGGGCAGATTTTTGGTTGGATCTTGCTCCCTGTTATTGGGGACACCTCCATTGTTTTGTGCTGCTGATTCTGGTTCCTTTCCTGTCTTTTTCAGGTCCCCATCTCCTTTTCTTCAGTTCTTCAGCTCCAGTTCTAAAGACCCCTGCATTACAGAAAATACTCCATTGCTGCATAATTCCTCACAAGACAGAGGGTGAGATTTTTGTTTTTCTTCTTAAGAATGTAAGAACTCTTTGGGCAATGTCCATGGCACTTATGGTGGAGAATTTCTTCCTGAGCTATAACTTTTTACTTGACATTTGATCTCTATCAGATCCTTGATGCATCATTGTAATGGATGTTCATCATGCTGGTGGTTATATCTGTGGCTTAGGAATTCCCAAATGCCCTTAAGCATAACCTTACAATGATTAGTGAGCCCATGTGAGACTGGGGTTTCTCAGCCAGGAGTGAGGTTGGCATTGTCTGGAGACATTTTTGTTTATCACACTGGTAGCTGGGGTGCTGTTGGCATTGAAGGGCAGAGGTCAGAGACGCTGCTCAACATTCTCTAATGCACAGGGAACCCTCCCACACCGTCCCACCAGCCCAAATGTCAATAGTAATGAAGTTGAGAAACCCTGTAGGTAAGATTCACAAGAAAGTTTCATTCCTGCTAGTCAGAAGGTCTTTTCTGAGGCAAACCTGGGTAGCTGTGGAATTGTCTGAGCAGAGCTAACCTGGAGGATAATTTGCAGAGACACTTCCTCTAGGATGAGGGCTTGGCTAGGTCTTCAGTTTTTTCTGCAAACAATTTTCAGAAATCCTGAGACACTTCTTGGTGTTCCCTGGCTCCCTATACATCTTGTTACACAGTATGCCCCCTGCTGCCAGCCCCTCAGTGATAGATGGGTGGTGGGCATTTCTACTGACCCATCTGCTTAAAGCTTCCCTTTGGGGGAGGGGTGGGATAACTCTTGTCTCTGTCTCTCCTAATCCATATCTTTGAAAAACAAACACTTCATACATCTCTTTCTTTAATGCTTTCTCTTGAATTATCCAGTAAACTGCTAAGGCCTGAGACATTTTAGAATTTATAATTCACTGGAAAACCAATGAGGTGGAAGCCTTCGTCTGGAGCATGTTGGACACAGAGACATGCTCTGGGGTGTTAACTGGGCCTCACATCAGAGGCCAGAACATGGGTCAGCTTTGCTTACAGCTTTTGCATGAAGCTCATTAAAGTATTGGTTGTGGGAAGGTCTTTTTGCTGCTTTACTTTTACTCAATATTGTGGCAGTTTTGATCAAGATAACATCCATTGATTTACATATTTTCAGAAATAAATGTGTCCTTTTCAGCATATTGAGGGCAGGAATGTTCAGTGGTACAGGGTCAGAGTTTGCTCTGCATTGGCACTGACCAACATGGTGGCTTCTCATCAAACATGGTTATTCAAATTAAAATGAATTAAGTTGAAACAAAATTAAAATTTCAATTCTTCAAGTGTCCAACAGCAATTGGCTACTGGCCTAGGCAAACAGAGAATGTTTCCATCTCCGCAGAAAGTTCTAGTGCACACCACCACTTTAGAAAGCACTGACATTGGGCTGGGGTTGTAGCTCAGAGGTCGAGAGTACACCTAGCATGCATGAGGCACTAGGTTAGATCCTCAGCACCACATAAAGTAAAATAAAGACATTGTGTCCATCTATAACTAATATATATATTTTTTAAGAAAGCACTGAAATTAACTTGCTTTGTTTTTTCCATTTATAAGAAAGCACTTTCTTAGTTCCAGTTTTGTTACAGTTGTGTTTCTTCAGCAGTTAAGAGGAGAGAGAAATTATTTTTCACATACCTGAGCATTGTCTAATCATAAAATTGACAGAAAAGATTAACAATTTTCAGTCATTTGTTATCTCACTACATATTGATTTTACACAATCTAATTTTCATCTTGGGGCTTCTCCTTTTGAATATGATTTTTTTTTCTTGTGAACCAGTTCTAAAGCCCTGATACATATTCAGTAAAATCATAATACTCTGTTAAGTTAGCTGGGTTTGAGCATCCTCACTTTTTTCTAACATGTAACAACAGATTGCAGCTGTCATTAATGGTGATGCTATGATCTCATGTGTATTCTCTGCAATGCATGAACATCTTGGCATTTGGTACAGCCTCTTGAGAGTCAGGTGCACTTGTACAGAGGGAATTGTTCAGAAGACCAGGGATTCAACCAATTTATGTAAATGGATGTGAGCACCTATAATTTTGTAACAAGTTCCCCTTGGTTTGTCTTTCTAAACATAGACCCCATTCATGGACCTGTCTAGCCAATACTGATGTTGCTCATTCCTGCTCATATTGCCTTGGATGTTGTGTGGGAAATCCAGGTAGACTACTTGCCCCACAGCTTCATTCCAGAAAGATATACACAGAGGAGGAAAAGCTTACACCACTCAACTCTGCTTCAGGACAAGTATAATGGATCTAGGTATTGAGAGATCAAGCCCATTCAGAGAGAGACAAATATTGAAACAAGTGGGAACTGGTCTGAGCCAGTAACAACTGTATTAGAAGATTCCCCAAATCAAAAAAGACTGATATTTCTTGAAGGTCCGCAATTCATTTTGAAGGCCTGAGTGATTCCTGGAGATTCCCAGTGTCCTGTGATGCCAAGAGACCCATTCCTTCCACCAAAGTGAGCGAGTGCCTCACGTCTTGATTCTTTTGAAGATCAGGGTTGGTTCTATGACATTTCACACCTCACCACTGAGAGGAAATCTTGCTTTGCTGATGCAATTTCAGAATAAATAACCACATTGTGCTGAGAAAGTTTCTCCCAAGTTTCCAACCCCCTCTCTGGCACTAACCTATGCCTTCATTCCCCAAATAATTGTGTTCAATTGAACTGAAGTTGAGGGACATGGGTAGTGAAGTTGGATTGGCACCTGGTGGGAGCTTTGGAAATGGATGATGAATACTGCCATGAAGTAAGGAGAGAAAGTGGGGAAGGACTAGAACTCTTGTTATCATCATTGCAGAAGGATTGGATCCTACACCTCACTTCCTGTCCTAAACAGACCCAGCATTATTTTATGTAAATAACATGACTTTCTGAGTGTTTTGGGGTACAGCTAGTTTCTTTTGATCCTTTCTGTGTTTTTTGTTGGCTGTTTTGTTTTGCTTTTTCTCCAGAGCACTTGGGTCTAGAAAAGATTTTGAGTTCTATGCTGGTAAAGAGGCTCTGAGGCAGCCTTTGCAGTTAAAACTAATACGTACTTTTGAACTAAATATCCAGGACATTGAATTGACTTTATCATTTTGAACACACACACACACACACACACACACACAAAAAAAAAATAAAGCAATGCAAAGCAAAAATAACTACCAAGCTCTCGTTTTCCAGGTCTCGATGCATGCCTGCTTACTCCTCAGAGTTCATCACCGCTGATGAATCTTGGGAAAACAGCTCGGTTGAATGGGAACGAAGATACCTGCTGAGCAGAGACACAGCTGGTTTGTCTACATCTGCCTCCTCAGAGAAGGGGGAGCTTCCGGACAGCACCCACCTCAGAGTCCATATGTCCACACTGAGGTAGGTGGATGCCAGCTCTGCCATGGGACAAAGCAGGGGTTTCACTCCCACTAAAGCCTTCTAAAACAACAGGGTGAAGAGGAGCATGGCTTTTAGCATGTAGCCAGGCTCCACATTTCCTTCAAAGTTTTCTACTTTTCTCCCAGGCCTTGGAGGACATTTAAAGTGGCCCTGAAAAATCGGTGTGCAGCCCTTGAGGCTGATGACAAACATAAATGACCCACATCCTATACTCCCTGCCTTTTGCTTGCGGGGTTCGGGATCTTCATGGCCTTTAGGTTTGTAAATAGAATCGATTCACTTCAGGAGTGCCTGCTGCTGGTGTTTCAGAATTTGATACCATCTTTATGGTTTTCGATGAAGGTTTGGGTCTAGCGCATGGTGCAGCCTAAGGGATGCAGTGGCCTCTGCATAGTGGGAGCTGGGAGCCTAAGGCTGCATGTGTGTATGCATGTGTGGACGGCCGATGCAGGTGTGGGGAACAAGGATCTCTGATTCACTGACATCAACAGCCACAGGTGCTGCCCTTGTGGGAGTGCTCTCACTCTAACAGTTTTATTTGCTGGGCTTTTCCCCCTGCGCACATTTATTTGGAGAAAGGACTCTTTTGAGATCAACCTGTTTGAAAAGCATCATCTCCTGGGACAGAACAAGACTTAGGAGTGAGAATCAGTGGTCCCAATTCTGGATCTGACCTGAAATAACTGAATGACTGGCAGAGCCATATGTGGTCATATTACTGTCTTCTGTCACCCGGTGTCCCTTTGCTCTCTGGTCTTCCACGTGCTAACAGTAAGATGGTACGTGCATAATTTGCTGTTTCTGTGTCACTACCTTTGGGGATTAAGTCCTTTTTGAAGATCCTTTCGGGGCCGAATTGAAATGCACTCAAGTGCTTGCCCCAAGTGCACCTACCTGTGCCCACAGGGGCCACTTTCAAACCCTTGTAATTCGCTGGAACTGTTACTCAGTTATCCTACTGGCAACATTCCTGGGGGTGAATGGAGAGTATCTTGAAGGTAAGGAGTTTGCCTAAGGTCACACAGAATTTGAACCAAGATTGGAGCAGGGATTAGACCCCAGGTCCCCCCATGGCTGCTTGACCATGGAGCTGTCTCTTCCCACCAGGCTTCCTACTTGTCTGTAGCTTCTTCACCATGAGTGGTCTCAGTCCTTCTCCTAGGTGCAGCAAAAATTTGTCTCATGAATCTGCCCTGAAATTATGTAAATCATGAAATTATGTGAATGGTAATATGGTCCCATGGGTTATGAGAAGGGTCAACCCTAGCATTGTTAATGTGTTTTCCCTGCTGGCTAACAGCTCGAGAGGATGCCATGTTCTCAACTACCTTGCAATTTAGATAAATAGAATCCCATACATTTGAGACTTGACTTTCAATGGTGGTTTTATTCTCTGTGATTCCTGGAATAGTTGCCTTGTGCTTGCTATGGAACTAAAGGATATTAGTATCGTATTTATAATATTGTAACTGAATGCAAGGAGTTCACCTCTTGGTGAATATAAGCCAATAAGTACAGCCAAGAGGTAAGAGTGGAGATAGGCCAGGCATGGTGGCACACACCTGTAATCCAGCAACATGGGAGACTGAGGCAGGAGGATCGAAAGTTCAAAGCCAGCCTCAACAACTTACCGAGGCCCTGAGAAACTTATTGTGATCCTGTCTCAAAATAAAAAGAGATAGGGATGTAGAGGAGATAGTTTTATTACTTATAAACAAGGTGTCATGGTGTCACCTGAGCAAACAAAGCAAGGGGTTTTTATTGGGGAAACTCATACAAAAAAGACTGGTCATCACATGTAGAGGTAGGTACATTTTTGAACATGTTCAATTTGATATTATGTTTCTTCATGTATCAAATGTTCAAAAAGTGGTGGGTAGGAATGCCTCTGGGTGCAGAGTTTAATATTATAATGAGCAAAGTTTACTCGAGGTCACCTGAAAGGGTTGGGTCAGAATGACACTGATTTTGTCTGGTTCCTTGTAAATTTCTCTGGTGACCATGTTCAAACAAACAACAACAAAACAACTTTAGAGACACATGCACAGTCATTTAGAAAGGCAGCCTCTTTTTCCTGAAAGAACTGGTTATTGTCCCTGAAAGTGGCTAACAATATGTCTAGAAAGTGCTGGGCTAGATTAGTGAAGAAACTTGTAAAAAATATTTTATTGTGGATTGTCAGCTCTGCTGTACATGTCAGTTATGTAGAAAGAAATTTGTGTCTAGAACGGCTCAATTAATGCTTCATTCTTTAAAAAGAAATGTCATTTTGATTCCTATTTAAGTAGGAGCTGTTGAATCATAATTTGGAAGCATGAAATGATTATTCATCAAATTCATTAAGTCTAAGAGAATGCGAAAATAAGACTTTACCGTTTTCAAAGGATCAGATTTTTCCAAGTGTGGAACTCAACTCAGTGAAGAGAGTAAGAAAAAAGATGTCCCAACATAGATCTTCTCCCTTTCTTCTGCAAACATATAGCTGGTATAGGCTATGTGCCAGTACAATTCCTTGTGCAGAGACAGAGCAAACACACCACCTCAGTGACTGCCCTAGCAGAGCGGCTGGCAAGAGAGCAAGCAATAGTGCCATTAAGAGATGGGATGCAGGGCTGAGGTTGTGGCTCAGCCGTAGAGCGCTTGCCTAGCACGTGTGAGGCCCTGGGTTCGATCCTTAGCACCACATAAAATAAATAAAAATAAAGGTATTGTGTTCAACTATAACTAAAAAATAAATATTAAAAGAAAAAGATGAAATGCAGGGTGGGGGCTGTAGCTCAGTGGCAGAGAGCTTGCCTAGCATTTGTGAGGCACTGGGTTCAATCCTCAGCACCACATAAAAATAAAAACAAAATAAAGGCATTTTGTTCATCTACAACTACAAAAATAAATAAATAACACAAAAATAAAAAGAGGTGGTATCTGTGGCTGAATGAGCAGAGATGAAGACTGCAGCCAGGGAGGATATTGGTGAGGTAAAGGTCCTGTGGTATGGTTGTAGCTGGTGGACTGTGGGGCTGCAGAGGGCAGACTGAGTTCAAGTTCATGTAGGGTCTGGGGGCCACAGTTATGAAGAGGGTGATAGTGACAGGGTTGGAACAACTTTGGAAACCCTCAGTTGGGCTGTGTATGTGACCTGTCAAGTTATCTCCTATAGAATTCTTGAAAAGGTCTTGCTAATAAAAACAGTCACAACTTTGCAATTTCTTTCTTGAATTATTTGTTTTTATATTTGATGGTAAATCTATAATTCTACCTTCTGGAAAACTTAAGGGAAACTAATTGATAAGTGTGAATTGAAGAGCCAAGGTAAGGAACTCAATTAATTTGTCAGAAAAAAGAAAAACAAAACAGAAAACCAGAACTGGAGCCTTCAGAAGGTCAGCAAAGAGTACCAAATCATGAGCTTTATTTTCAGGAGCTGGAAGATGTATGCAAATGCTCAGGGTTAACACTGATTTCTTTGTGCCTCCACCAATCCCTTTTTGATGAGGCAGTAGGTTTCTTGGCCCAGAGTTCTCCATACCATGTTATGGAAAGAATTCACGATACATGATTTCCAATGGAGATAACTCAGTTGCATCAGAAAAGCAGCTGAGGTTGGTCAGGTCTGTCCACTCGCAAACAGGATTGTGGCCACGTACTGCTCACGTCCCGCCTTTTCTCTTGCAGGCGCTGCTTGCAGTGGGTGAAAGTCACGGGTCTGTTTGTCTTTGTGGTGGTGTGCTCTGTGAGTATCATGGCGGCTCCTAGCCCTCTGTGGGGTCAGTGAAAGTGCAGGAGGCTTGTTGGGTGGATTTAGCTTCCTAGGTTCCTTGGGCTGGGTGGCGGGAGGATCTAAGGTGCGGGATCCATCCTTTGTCCCTCTTTGCCCATTTTTCTGAACTTTGTTTGAAGGAGATGCTGAAGACATATGGGGGTGGTGGACTAGGGTGGCAAGGGAAGCCTGTCCTTCCACTGTGCCTGACCATATATCTGCTCCTCTTGGATGTGACATGTAGACAGCAAGGGTGGTGCATGATGACTGCAATGAGTCAGTGCAGTCAACTCCTAAAACCTATGAGGGAGCAGTGTCCAGAGACAGGAGACCTCTGCACGAATCAGAACAATTACCCTGAACTCTGAAAACTTCATGATTTTATTATTATTGTTTTTGCCACCTATGTGCCCTTGTATTCACTACTCACACAATTGTGTGGCTGTGAAGCTTCTCTCGGCAAGGCCTGGAGGGTGTGCTGGGATTTCAATGATGAGAGTGAGCCAGGTCTCCCTTGGTCTCTGGAGCTGACTTGAGCTTGGTGTCTACTATTCAGCATTATTTTGGGAGATGCAGATTTTGTGATTTGTATCACTTTCAAATAGAATATGAGAAATTTGTTTTGAACTTCTATAATGTGTCATTTTACTGTCATTACTTTCTGATGGCATTTCAGGTTCTTTGCAGGTTTCACAAATACACGTTATAACCATCACAGAGGCCACATTCTTCTGGCTCTCCTACATGGGCAAACCATAGTTACTCACTTTTGACAATTTAATTTTGTGGTTGGATATTTAATCCTAAAAGCTGGCAAATATCGATAATCAAGACCCATTGTAGCTGAGCGTCATATAACGAATGAGAATATTTTAATATCTAAGAAAAAGCTATTCAGAGTAAGCTGTTGAAATTTGGATGCATAAATCATCACCATCATATCTCTATTTTTAACAGTGATCAAAATTACTTAAATCCTGTTGCTCTCATATCTAAATCTGTCATTAGATGTTTCTGACTCTTACAGATTTTATTCAGCCTGTATCCAGATCAAGGAAAGTTCTGGCAGTTGTTGGCTGTGTCACCGCTGGAAAGCTACTGTATCCAAAATATACAAGGAGATGGTCCGTCGCCCAGGGTCCAGATCCACCAAGCAGGAACTATTACAGCTGTCACCTGGTTTTGATGATTGCTTTGTCTCTTCATACTGTGTTTCCTCTTGACTGTGTGTGGGCTTTGTAACTTTTTGTTAAAAGCCACACACATTCTATAGGATTCTGAGTAGATTCTGAGGTCAGTAGATTTTAAGATTGGCGATGAGCCATATCCTTCTGTAGGCACTAGTTGGAGGGTTTATATAAATCTAGTCAGAAGTCACCTGTGCTCAGGTTTGTGGTTGCTATGGGAATCTGGTGCACTAGACACTTGGAATTACCAGGCCTCTAGCCAGACTGTCTGCAAGGACTTGCTCTGATCCTCCCCTTCCACTGCGTAGAGCTACTCTCTCCCTCTTCCCCTCTCCCAGCTACAGGGTTTCCGCAGCACCCTCAACTACCAGATTTGATGCAATTCCCAAGCAAATTAGGGTTTTTACACCTTTGGGGAGATAGAGGAGGGGGATGTGGGTGGAGTTTGACAATGGTTGCCATCTTTTCCAACTGGGAATGTTGGGATCTGCTCTCTCTGAATTCTCCCCAGTCTTGTCTTCCCTGTGGGCACTTGCTGGGGTTCCTGGAAGAAAAGCCTGGAAGAAGATATAAACATCTCTACCCCTGAGTCCCTGAGCTTGTTCTCATACTGCTCACACCTGAGCAGTTTCTGAATTTCCTGGTTTGAGCTTGCCTGTTTCTATAGTGTGGTGGCCACACTTGTGCCAGGACAGCAGAGCCCCACCTTGTTTCTCCTGAAGATTTCAGGCTTATTGTTTGCCCTGACCTCATTTTGGAAGAAGCAGTAAGCCATTCACTCATGTTTGTCCAGCCTTTTCTGGTGGAAAGGGCACTTTTCCAGTTGTTTACACATTCAGTTAAGACTGGATGCCAGAGCCTCACTTGGAATAGACATTTAGCTTCAGATGCCTGAGCATGAGACCCCAGAAAACTGCTCAGAGCAGTGGGAGTCAGTGGTGGGCCCTGGGAGGGGATGCTTCTTGGAAAGGGGAGTGGTATGGGGGAGAAGGTGAGGAAAGAGAAGGAGGAAGAGGAAGCTCTGGCCAGGTCAAGAATTTCTGATTACACTAATTCCCCACATCTATAGTTTCACTTTCCAAGGTTTCAGTTAACAACATTTTTTTTGTGGGGTGGGGGGTATCTGGGATTGAACTCAGGTGCATTCGATCACTGAGCCGCATCCCTAGTCCTGTTTTGTATTTTATTTAGTGACAGGGTCTCACTGAGTTGCTTAGTACCTTGCTTTTGCTGAGGCTGGCTTTGGACCCATGAACCTCCTGCCTCAGCCTCTAGAGCTGCTGGGATTACAGGCAGGTGCCACTGCCCTTAGCTCAGTTACCCACAGTTAATTGTGGTCCATACATATTAACTGAAAAATTTACATGAATTTAAACAATTCATAAATTTTAAATTGTGTGCTGTTCTAAGCGGTATAATGTAGTCTTGAGCAGCTATCCCACTCTGCCTGACCCGGGACATGAATCATCCCTCTATTCAGTGTGTTCATGCTGCATATACTACCCTCCTGGTTAGTCACTTAGTAGCTATCTCAGTTTTCACAGACTGTCAGGATTTTAGTGCTTGTGTTCTGGTATCCCTTATATCACTGAAATTTTAGGAAATTGGGTCATTTCCTCAAAGTCAGTTGCAGTCTGCCGCATAGTTTTGTTTTCTTAAGCCCTTCTGGGGAATCTCCCTCATCTTCCCAGGAGACCCTCTCTGTGAGCCAAGTGATTTACACACATAAGGTACCAGCAGCCCTCTGGAAAGGCCTAACACTCAAGGTCTTTAAATGAGCTCAGGATCATGGTCCATGTTCATCCTTCTGTCTCAAAAACCAGAAGTGCCCAGTCCACCTGCCCCAGGACAGAGTAGCTCTGATGCCCAACTGAGCACTTCCTCTTGTCTTTGTATTTCCTTCACCACTTTAAAATTGTGATTTGACTTTTGTCTAAGAAGTGTCTTCCTGAAAGAGAACTGAAGAGCTCTAAGATTTTGATAAACACTTGTTTCTCATTCTTCTTCCTTTACCTCCATTCCACCTCTATGGCTGGAAAAAAACCAAAAACCAAAAAACAAAGACTTCTTCCTTCTTTTCCCTGGCTCTTCCAGGAGCCTTCTCAAAGTCCTGGCTTCATGGTGGCCCCTGGGATATGGATGTTGCCCTCCCTCTGGGTGGTTTCACTTCAGGTAGTTACAACCTGCAGAGAACCTGGTGGGAGGGGCTTGATCCTGATCAGACATTGTTCAGTGAGACACAGGTGGGGGGGGTGGGGAGGTGTTGAGGGAGTCTGGTGATTGGACGCTTTCAATGCTCTGCCTGGGCAGCCTGGTGAACACCAACACCGACAACTTATCAGTCAGTACATAGCTCAGGTAAGCACAGCAGATTTGCACAAGAAGATGGATCATAACAACAAAAAATGCCATCTGTCCATCCCACCGATCTGCAGTGTATCACTTTTTTCTAAAACATTTTGATAAAGTTTCTTCCTGAGAAGTCAAGTGTGCCAGGTCCTGCCCAGGATTCAGTGACCCGTCTATTCCAATGAGCCCTTCTTTCTTGTCAGCAGGAGTGATCAGGGAGCTCTTTCTTCTGCTCTCCGAGTGCCTTGCATGTTTAGATGAAGGGAGAGAGGGTGGAGGGAGCCTGGCAAGAAGGTAGCGGTGCTGGTGAGTCTGTGGAGCATCACCTTCTATGAGGGCTGGTGAGTTCCCTGCTGGCTCCTTGGGAAAATGCATGATTGTATTATGGATTTCCTATGGATTTCTTCCTGTGGAAGCTCATGCATCCTCTCCCAAGATCCTGGACTAAGGTTCCACTGAAGGGGTTTGTGAAAGCAGTTGTCCTTGGGCCTGCGTGGAGAAGAGCTGGGGAATTAGACACTACAGAGGATGCTCCTGGATGCCCCAGAGAGCAAATCACTGCTGGATTTTAAGAAGGGGCTAGAACTTTTAAGGGTGATTCTCAGGGAAAGTGCATTAAGTGTAGACCTGGGGTAGGAGGTGATTCAGGACTGATTCTGAAAGGCCAATGGCAGCATCCTATGGTTGTCATTTGAGCAAACAGCCCTGTGCCCTCCCTTTCTGACTGACCTGTGGCTGGCCCCCTGGATGGGGTCTGGAGGAGGTACATGGTAGTGGCCGTGTCTATTGTGATGGCAAGGGCTTTGGGGGAAAGCACCACTTCCCCTGAGTTGGGGAATAATAAAGCTACCATTCCCTGGTGAACTTGTGTCTCCTTGCAACAGTCAGACTGTGTCAGCTCAGTAATTATAGGGTTTATTTTAGAAACCTGTAATTGCAGGCACCTGAAGTTCTTTGTCCCTGAATTGTTGTCTATGCTTGTTATGAGGAAGGTCTGTCAAAGGCGCCTAGGTCATGAGGAAATGAGGAGGCCGGCAAACCTTGACCTGCAGGTTCCTGAGGCTGGCCCTCCTGCCTTCCCTCCCTCCTTCCTCCCTCCTTCCCTCTGCCTTCCCTCCCTCTCTTCCTTCCTCTAGCCCTCCCTCTCCTATTCCTTCTTCCCTTCTTTCTCCCTTCCTTCTTTCCTTTTTCACCACCACTTCTTCCTCCTTCTCTTTTTCTCATTCCATCTCCCTCCTTCTATCTTTCTACCCCACGCCTTCCTTCCTTCCTTCCTTCCTTCCTTCCTTCCTTCCTTCCTTCCTTCCTTCCTTTCTTCCTTCCTTCCTTCCTTCCTTCCTTTCTTCCTTCCTTCCTTCCCTCTTTCCTTCCCCTCTCTTCCCACCCCCACCTCTCTCTCTTTCTCTCTGTCTTGTAGCCAGGGTTCTCAGAATGTTAAAGAAACAGTATGCCCAGTGTAGGGTTGTTATTACAATCTTCCCCCTACCCTCCTAGGCTTTCCAATGGGGACCTGTAAATTAAACTGACAAAAGCCAGATTAATAAGGAAAAAACATATAAAGAAATTAAAAAGTATTGGCTCACATGATTACGGAGGCTGAGAAGTCCACAGTCTGTCCTCTGCAAACTTGGAGATCCAGGAAAAGCAGTGCTCTAGCTTGAGGGCATCAACATTGGAGAGCTGCTGGGATAGATTCCAGTCTACACCTGAAGGCCTGAGAGCCTGGAATGTCTAAGGCAGAACAGTGTCTCATCTCCGTCGTCAAGCAGAGAGCAAATCCCCCTCCTCCCCCTTTGGTTCTACCTGGACCCTCATTGAATTTGATAATGCTCACCTGTATTGGGGAGGACCAGTTCTAATGCCCATCTCAGAAATACCCTCATAGACACCCAGAAATAATGCTTTACCAAACATCTAGGCATGCCGTGGTCTAGCCAGGTTGACTCCCATGTTAACAGGGGAAAAAGAGGAACTTGATCAGATGTGAGGGATGGAATGATATCTTACTAGAATTAAGACCAGCAAATCAAGGATGAGGCCAAGATTAAGGCCTAGTGTAGATGAGGGCTCAGATGAGCCAGAGCACAGTTTGGCCAAGAAGGGAATCTTCACCAGGTGTTAACTGAGCTCCACCTTGGACGGCTCTGTAGCAAACTGAAAGGTAAGCCTTTGAAGGCTTTTTAGTTTAGGTGCAAGCGAAGGTCCCTCTTCAGGTTCTCTTGGACTGTTCCATGTCCTGGGGTAGCTCATATCTTCCTCCACACGGTGTGTGGGGCCTCCAGGACAGCTGCCTACTCCACACAGCCAGCAGCAGAGCAGAGCAGAGTAGAAGGGAGAAGCACACCAGGGGCTCGAGGAGGGAGCCTCAGTGCTCACAGGATGAGTCACAGAGGGAGTCTTGAGTTAGATCTAGAATAATGGGTTTAGGTAATGGGAAAAGCAGGAAGATTGTAGCTGATGCAGCTGGTGAAATGGAGGCGATTTCTCTGTTTTCTTTTCTCCTTGCTCCCCGCAGGCTGGGACTCTGGGCTAGTTTCATCAAACTTCCATGATGATGCTGTAAACAAGTATTTATTAACTGAACAAATAGTGATTAGGGACATCTAATGTAACGAGAAGTAAAAAATAAATAAGAAATAATTCCGTCCCTTGAGGAACTAGATCAGTTGGGCAGAAAAATCTAAAACAAACTGTAGTACAGTGTGAATAAACACTTTAATAGCAGAGTATGCAGTCTGCATTAGAATGTGGGAAGGAGTGGTGGAACCTACTTGGGTTGAGATGCAGAGGTCAAGGACAGACTTAGAGGATGTGGGGCAGGGGCAGCCTGTGGGTCAAAGGCTCTGGTTCAGAGGGAGATGTGGAACTGCGTGTTTGGGATCACAGTGGACAGTTCACTGTAGCTGGAAGACAGTGTCAAAGCTGGACATGAGGGTGGGGCTCAGTCTGGTGGATCCTTTCTGCTGGAACTTCAGAGTGGGCTTTGAACATGTGGTGAGCATCCAGAGGATGAGAGGAAAGGAAGGCCTTCTGTCCCTTGGATTTTGTGTGAACTCCATGTGGATGGTTAATTTTAGAGTATTTTAATTAATATTACTTGGTTATCTATCTCCCCAGGAGGGCTTGAGACCCCATGACAAAGGCTTTGCTTATCCATGTCTCTGCTCAAATACCTGAGGAAGAAGCCTGCTGTGCTTCTGATGGTAGCCTCCAGGTGGCACTGTTCCACCTCCTGGTGTCTGCAAGGTCTGGAATCTATTTTGTGCTAAGCTATTTGTCCTGCGTCTGCTTTGGGGGAAAGACCAGGACAGGAATAATTTTGAAGTATAGCAGAAGCAGCAGAGTCTCTCGGGCATTTTCTTTGTACATTCTGCCCCGTGTGTGACTTCCATTTTCCATTTGTCCTTTCTGAGGCTCAAGTAGCTGTAGAGGTGTGTGGAGGGACTGTCCAGTCGAGGGCTGGGGACAGCTGTCCCTTCTGTTCTCTCACATAGACAACAGGACTGATAAGATACTTTCTTTACTAGAAAGCTTTTGCAATTTTTTTAAAAACAATACATTTTGCCGGAGGAACAATGAAAAGAATGAACTATTCACCGACCCTCCCCAACACTCAATGCAAATCTTGTAGATACTCTGGCAACAGGGAAGTTCTCCCCCACCCCGCCTCCCCAGGTCTGCTCTATAAGCTAGCTGTTTCTTTCATTTAAGGAAGAACAAAGGAATTGGCTCATGAATCATCCTAACACCAGTGAGCTTCTGCTAAAAGACATTGGAGACCTGACATCAAACACATACAATTGTGAAATTTATTTTTCTATCTACAACAGTTTTTTCTTCTGGATCAAGACTGACTGGCTAGAGGTTGTGTAGACTCTCTGTCACTTTTAGACACCTTGTTTCCCCCTAGGACCCTGTAGCAAGGGTGAGAGGTTCTAGAGCCAGCCGGGGGCAGGTAGAGGCTGAGGAGCAGGGGCTCCTACATTTGTATCAGATATACGTGCAGGGTTTTAGGAGCTGTGGGGAAGAGCTGCTGTGGGGCCCTAAGTACCATGGGAGGCTGTGGTAAGGTGGAAGGAGCCTCTTTTTATAACAGTTCTTCCTTGATCAAGAGCCTTTCAGTGTGCTTTGAAGGAATTTCTACCCTCTCACTATTGTGAGCATCATTGATTCCATCAATTTTAGATCTCTCTTTCTGTTTTTTTTTTTTTTTTTTTTTTGGTTCCTTTTGCTTTCTTTCTTTCTGTACTGGTCATTGAGCCTGGGAATGCTCTACCACTAAGCTATATCACTACATCTCTAGCCCTTTTTGTTTTAAGACAGTGTTTCATTAAGTTGCTGAGGCTGGCCTCAAACTTGCCATCCTCCTGCCTCAGACTCCAGAGTAGCTTGGATTACAGTTGTGTGCCACTGCAGAACCCAATTTCAAAATTCTTTACCTTTTGTGATCTCTCATTTGTAGACACATGGACCTGACATCCTAGGATGTGTGTGTAGATTTGGATTCGTTCATGTGTTCATTCATGCAGGCATCTGGCCTTCTGCCCACTGGGAGCTCATGAGCTTGGGTAGTTTTATGATGGCTGCAAAAAAATGAAAACAGAGGTGACAGTCAGTAACGTCAGAGAGATGCCTCACAGACCTTTCAGCAGAGGGTCCTAAACACAGTGAGTGATGCACAACCGGTTGCATGTGTGGGAGAGAGGGGCTGAAGAGACAGGTAGTCAAGGGCGTGGGGCCATGGCAGGAAATGACCTAGCGTGCATTATCTTTGTGCACTGTCCAAAGAGGATGTGTGTCCAGTGGGTGGTTGGGGGACATTGGACTTCTCCTCTTTGCTTTGCGGTTCACCTTGACGTGCCCTCAGCTGTGAACCTCAGCAGCCATGCAGACTCCATGCTGCTCCAGGTGGACCTGGCAGGGGCCCTGGAGACTGGTGGGCCAGGTCGTTCCGGGAGAGAAGAACATGTCCTGGTAGAGGTGACCCAGACGGATGCACCGGGCTCCAGGCGGCGTTGGCAGCAGCAGGTTATGCTTATGTGTTATTTGAAAGGAATTGTAAAAATCTCATTTCATCTCATTATAAATTAGGTTTCCTCTTGAATGAATTTGATGGAAAGCCATAAGGCAATAGCGCCATTATCAGTCAAGCCATTGACGCCTATCTCCCCCTTTGTTATTGAAATTCTCCTCCCCGGCCACCTTTTTTTTTTTTTTTTTTTTCTCCTAAATCATTTATAAACTCTTGCCATTTCAGTAAAATCAGACTTGTGAGTTCTTCCCTCAGAATCATTTTACTGGGCCATTCAGGGAAACATTCTATATTTGAAAGTAGTTTTTGTTGTAAAGCAACACTCAACCTGGGCCTTACCCTATGGTATAGAAGACACGCCAACACCACAGTTGCCTTGTGTCTGTGGGTAATTGCTGAGAGGACACAGGTCCCTGAGCTTCTGCATCTCTACCCGTGGGCCACTGTGCCTGGTCTTCAGCTCACATTCTTTAAAGGCGGTCTACACATAGGAGAGCCAGCAGCAGGGATGGACATCAAAGGCAGGACACCTCTCTTTGCAGTTTGACCCATCTCCTGAGCGCTGGCTTCAGCGACCCCACTGGATTGTCACAGTGCCTTCTGCACGGAAGTCATATTCCTCGTTCATGAGTTTCCCTTGATATAACCAACCAGTGGGAGAAAACCCTGCCTGTGTCCAGGGCTGTACCCCTCACGTTTTCCTGCTGTGCAGAGTGTGGTTCACAGAGCAAAGGCCTAATTATGAACAAGGATGCAATTTCCTGGTCAGTGGCTGGTACAATACAACATTCCAAGCCGGCTGCGCTGGCTGAGGTCTGAGGACATAACCTTGGTCCTGCACAGTTCGCTGGCAAGGGGCTCACTGGTAATGAAAGAGGAGGACACACCTCTGCCAACCCCGCATCCATGACCTTTATGCAGAAGAAGGTGGGACAACCTGCTCTCTTTAAAACATTATTTCATAATAATAAATCTTAATTGATACACTATTGATGCATACTTACTTACGGGGCATGATAGTTTGATACATGCATAACCATGGGTAATGATCAAATCAGGGTAATTAGCATTTCTATCTCCTCCAACATTTATCATTTCTATGTGTAAGAGAGCTTCAGACTCTTCTAGTTGTTTTGAAATAGATCACAAATTGTTGACTATAGTTACCCCACTGTGCTATAGAACACTAGAGCTAATTCCTGCTGTCTAGCTGCCTTCTCAGCACATGCATATTTATAACTCAAATTAAATGAGCTATATCAAGCTTCCCTGCACTCACAGGAAGGCTCTTCATAACATGTTGACACTCCCCAAATGCCCACGTACAAATCCAGCTCCAGAAACACAAAGATCACAAGAGCTTTACTAAAACACTTTTTCCTTGAATATGCTCTTTACGAGCACCCAAATATTTTAAGAGAATTCCTGTTCTTTTATGCATGTGCTTCTCTGATTCGACCAATTTCAGAATTCCTATTTTCAATTTCCTTTGTGATTTGTGTGTAGACTTTAGTCCTCCCAGAGAAAGTTTCCTCTCCTGTCCACCAGGCTGCCCCTCTACATCTGTCCCTGGCACCCTGCTCTGCTGGGGACAAGAATGTGAGGGCAGGTTTGCCTGCAACACATGTGGCTCCATGTCAGGCCTGTTCTTGTGAGGCTCTTGTGACATGGGGTGTGGAGAGTTTTCTGTGGGAGGGTTTGTTGTCTCTAGGTTGCGACCAGGAAGCATTTCTAAGGAAGCATTTCTTGTAAATTGCCTTGGAGAACTCCGAAGAGTTCTCTAAGTCTCTAACAATTGTGGTGATTTCTTTTACTTATAATAAATCAGTGTGGTAGGCCCTTCCTACCCACAAGTTCTACATCCAAGGATTTAACCAACTGCAGATTGCAAATTTTTGCAAGAAAAATTGTGTCTGTACTGAACATGCACAAATTTTTTTCCTTGTGATTATTCCCTAAATGATACAGAGTAACAACTATTTACACAGCATTTACATTGTATAGGTATCATAAGTAATCTAGAGATGATTTGAAGGGTAAGAAGGATGTGTGTAGATTATATGCATGTACTAAGCTATTTTGGCAAGGAACTTGAGTGTCCACAAATTTTGGCATACTTGGGGTTCCTGGAAACAATTCCCTGCAGATACGGAGTGAAGACTGTATTTACTTCCATACTTTTCTTACCTTTGTGTACAAATTCTGTATTTGTACTTCTGTGGTCTTTTTTCTTAATACCCCCTTAATTCCAATATCCACATAACCTGGACAAGCGCCTAATGTTAGGGATGCAGGAATTCGTATTAAAAAATGGTCTTCTATTATTCTCTTCCTCTTTTACTTATTTTAAATACAGACATACACTGAATGGCACCAGATATCCCAGATGAGATTTCAAATGAAAAGCCTTACCACAATTTTATGTTTTGTTTTTTACAGGTCACTCACAATTGGACGGTAGTTTTAAATCCCAGAAGAAGTGAGCATTCAGTGGTGAGCAGGACCTTTGAGATACTGAACAGGTGGGTCCTCAGGTGAGACAGGCCTTGCGCAGACTGTCTCACTGTCTTGTCTGTTTTCTGTTGGTGTAACAGAATACCTGAGACTGGGCCATTTATGAAGATTGGAAGTTTAATTGGCTTACTGTTCCAGAGGCCGGGAAGTCCAAGATCCTGGTGCCAACATTTGCTTGGCATCTTAAGGATTTGCTACCTGGTGACTTAGTTGAGGCCATCACATGGAGAGACAAAGCAAGTATGCTTGCTCAGGTCTCTTCCTCTCCTTCTAAAGCCACTATTGTCATCTACTCTGCCTTCCTGACCTAACCTAAGCCTGATTATGTCCCAAAGGCATCACCTCCAAATTCTATCCTCATATGAATTTGAGAATTAAGTTTCTTTTGGGGGAATGTATTCAATCGTAGTACTTGCCTGTAAGTTTGATTTATAGGACACTAGACTTTGGCACAAATAGCACTAGATGAGTCATGTGGTTTGGATTTGGTGCTCATGCAGTGTAGAAAGTGAGTACAAAGACTGCCTGAGGACTTTCCTCTTGGCTTACAGAGGCCACCTTCTTGCTGGGTCCTGCTGTGGTCAACCCTTTGTGTGTCTTTGTCTCTTCTCATAGGGACACCAGTCCTACTGGATGAGGACCCACCTAAGATCAATCCTAAGTGACTCCTTTAACCTTTATTACCTCTTTGAAGACCCTACCTTGAATACAGTCACATTCGGAGGTGCTGGGGGTTAGAAATTCAACATGTGAATTTGGGGGTGGGGATGCGATTAGACTCATAAAAGTTATTGACTGACCTTTAAAAAGTGCTTCAGCTGCATGTGTTTACTGGCAAATACCATAATATGTGGTATTTTGCTAGAGCAAAACAAGGGGAAAGAAAGGCAGGGGACACCGTGAAAAAGGAAAGGAGATCAGTGGAATGAAGGAGGAGGGTTGAGGGTGAGGGAGGGATGGCAAAGGGGAGGACCAGTGGAATGAGGTTGATCAAATTACACTGTGTGCTTGTGCATTCACATGTACCCTGGTGAGTTCCACCTTTACGTACCTGTAAAATACCAATTTATAAAAACAATAAATAGATGGGGGAAGACCAGTGGAAATAGCAGAGGGAGAATAGGCAGTGGGGAAGTAGATACTGGGGACAGAAATGGAGCAAATTATATTTCATACTTGTGTGGTTACATCGAAAGGAACCCCACTGTTATGTATAGTTGTAAAGCACTCATAAAAACACACACAAAAAGAAAAGAAAATATCTTTATAATCACTAAGGGGGAAAAAAGTGCTTTAGCTTCAGCATGCCACAAACTTCTGATTTTTCACAGCCTTCTCGTTTGTGGCGCTTTATCCCACAATCAGAGACTGAAGTCTAAAGAGTTGGTTTTGCTGTTTGTTAGCAGGCACATTAGCCATATGCTGGTGAGGAAGATGAGCCGAAGCTAAAATAGCTTTGCAGGCCCCTGCTTTCAGTCTGTGGTCAGAGTGGCACCTGTGGGGACACACTGAGGATGGGGGCCAGGGAGCCTTCACTTTTTGGGTCTTTTTGGCCACAGAAGGGCTGCATGCTGCACCTCATGACACTGACCATGACGCTCGGTGCTCTTCCATCTGTGACACCAGGCATTTGGCTGGATCACTCTGAGATCCATTTGGGGTCTGGTTATGACCTGGCTGACTTGGGTTAGAAAGGACACCAAAGGAATTGTTGGTCTGGGGTTTACTGGTAATTTACAACCAACTGTTGACCTAGGATTTGTTTCCCTGGCCAGCTGCAAAGTCTTTGCTTGATTCTGCAGAGAGACTGTTTCCATTAGCATCCGGGCCTCCCTCCAGCAGACCCAGGTTGTTCCTCTTTTGCTGGCTCATCAGTACCTGCGGGCAAGTATAGAAGCACAAGTGACCATCGCTGCGGCCATCCTTGCAGGGGTCTACGTGCTCATCATATTTGAGGTAATCATCATGCCTGTTCTGCTTGATTTACTACTGCCCATGATCGGGATATTTTAACTTGTTAGATGCTTTGCTGAGCTCATTCCCGACCACTTATTCTGGAACAGTGTCGATCCTAGAAATTAGCACATCCCTCATTCCACATAGAAAATAGAACAGTAGCAGAATATTTGCTGAATCTTGGACACTGAAATATGCAAGATGAGTTGTGAGAGGACCAGCAAATAGGTACATGAGGAATTGGGATATGCACATGATTTTCTGATCACTCCAAGTGTGACTTTTAGGGGTGACCTTGATCAGACACGTTTTGAACTTCTCTGAGACTCAGAATCTCCATCTGTATGATGGGCATACTACCACCCCCTACATGCTTCAGAGGATGGACACATATGGGGGTCATGGAAAACCCATTGGCTGTGCGAGGCAGAATTATTATCTTTCACATGTTATCAATTTGCTAATGGGCATTTTCACAAATGATCTTAAATCCTGACAATTTGATGTTCCTGGAAAATTATGTGTCTTTATCCTGAATAGCATGAAGTAAAGTACAGACACTTTCTGGTGGGACAGGTGCATTGTTGACTTAACTGTGACACCAAACATCACAGTAGCATGTTTGACAGGAATGTTGGTTCAGCGTGTCGAGGCTGCAAGATGAGTGGCTGATGTGAATCTGAAGAGGCACATCTTAATGAGCCTGGGATGGGTATGAGAAATTGCTTGGAATTGTCAAGGAGGTGGCCAGCAGCAAGAACAGCCAGGAAAGTTCTGGAACTTTACATATGGTTTTCTTTTCTTCTTCTGTATTTTTTTTTAACATACCAGAATACATTTATTTATTTATTTATTGAATAGTCGACATTTATTTATTTTTTAGTTTTATTGATTTTATTTTTAAGTACATGACAGCGGAATGCATTACAGTTCTTATTATACATATAGAGCACAGTTTTTCATATCTTTGTATACAGAGTATGTTCACGCCAATTCATGCCTTTATACATGTACTTTGTTTTTTTTTTGCATGATAATTCTTATTACACATATATACCACAATTTTTCATATTCTGCCTGGTGAGGAATGCTTGTTCCTGTAAGTTGAGTTCCTGATTATTGAACAAGGTCCACTCACAGGTGTCATTGTTACATCTGTTATGTATCTTTTATTCTAGAACAGATTTAATCTTTCCATTTCTTATATCTTTTCCTCTTAATCAGTGTTGTCATTTTGTGCTGGAGAAGGACTCAGATTCAGTGGCAACTGTATACTCTGGGATGGGGACCATTACTATGACCAGCTTTGGAACTGGTGTCTGGTGGAATCCTGGGGCAGATTCCAGAAGGACTCCTCTTCTGGAGAATGTGCCGCTTCCTCCAGCTCAGGACAGGGACGCCTGCTTCGTGTTTTTGTCCAGTAATGCCTGATTGAGTCTAAGGGGGTGAGGGTGACCCTTAGCATGTTCATTGTTAAGCTCTTTGTCACCTTTCCTCATAATGGTTTTCATATCCACCAGGCACCATTCATTGCCAGACTCAGTTATTTCATTGGTATTTACAATAAACTTTCAATCTTCCCATCTGCATTTAGACATGAGTCATTCAGTATTAAAGAACTTTCTCCCACCTAATTTTGTTAATGTGAAACAGTTCATGCTGGAAATACAAAATAGGTTATTTTCTTTATAATTATTAATTTTCATGATAATGAGTTGTTGCCTTAGCAATTTCTGGTAGTGTATATTGAGTTATTTAGTTTCCCTCTTCCTTTTTTCTGTATGATTTTAAATGTATAGAGTCAATAGATTCAAAGTGCATCAGTCATAGTCATTGTTAATTAAAACTATACTCCAATGCTGATTTGCTTTTATAGTTAAGTTTTTCTTTTTAATTGACTCATAATAATTGTACATATTTATGGGTTACAGTGTGATAATTCAATACATGTACCCAGTGTGTGATAACCAAATCAGGGTAGGTAGCATTTACATCCGTATCATATTTATGTTTGGGTCCTCCATGGTCCTCTCTTCTAGTTCTTCATTAAATATATAATAGGTGTTGCCAACTATGTCTCTCTACTACATGGTAGAACTCTAGAGCTTATTCCTCTGTGTATCTGTTTTAGTACTCTTTGTTCAACCTCCTGCTATCTCTGTCCCCCATGCCTTTCTCAGCCTCTAATAATCATTATTTCAGTCTTTTCTTCTTTGGGACCAACTTTTTAAGCTTCTGCATGTGCAGTTTTTGTATTTCTGTATTTGGTGTATTTCAATTCACATAATGTCCTCTGGTTTCATCCATTTTGCTACAATTGACAGGATTTCATTTCTTATGGCCAAATAATATTCCATCATACTTTATCCATTCCTGATAGACACCTTGGTTGATTCCTTATCTTAGCTATTATAAATAGTATTACAATAAACATGGAAGTGCATGCATCTCTTCAATGTAATGATTTTAATTTCTAGGGACAGACACCCAGAAATGGGGTAGCTGGATCATATGGTAGTTCTACTTTAATTTTTTTGAGGAACCTCCATACTGTTCTCCATAATGACTGTACTTATTTGCATTCATTGTTTGAGTTCCCTTTTCTATACATCTTTGGTGTTATTTTTGCATTTTTGATTAATAGACATTTTGAGCATTTTTCTTGTACTTTTCTGATGCTAGTTTGTTTGTTTATTTATTTACTGGGGGTCTGAATCCTGTTTTACTATTTCTGGTTGTATGAATTTACACAATTTGGTCCTTCTTAAAATCAGCTTCCTTATATATTAAATTGAACTGAAGGGGTAGTATCTTTTTAAAAAATTATTCTAATTTGTTATATTTAGTTTAGTTTTTAAAAGCCTTCTCTGTTTTTCTAAGATTTATTTATCTTTTTGGTATAGTTATATAACCCTTGAAAATTGTATTATTTGTAGAATTTTATTAATGTTATATTAATTAATAGTCATTTTAAGTAGCCATTCAGAAAAAAAATGCTCCCTCTCTCCCATCAGTCATCCTGAGATGTAAAAAGTCCTGTAAGAAGGCCAATTCAACATGGCTTCTTAACAGAAAGTGGGAAGGAGAGAAGAACTTGCAAACCAGCTACATGGTGTATTGTGAGGTCTCAGGTGGGCTTTGGCTGATGGGAGGCTTGGAGTGGGGTTAGATTCTGCCCATGAAGTGGGTGGCAAATGCTCCTAGATTTTCCTTCCCATGCAGACCACCCATTTCCTGGGAATCTTCCACCAGGTTTTCCTGTACAGCTCCTCTCTGCACCCGTTGTTCAAGGACTTTCTGTCATTTGCTGTTCACAAATACCTGCCTATGACAAGTTTTTATTCTTTATGGTTGAGTAATATTTCATTGTGTGTATATACCACATTTTCTTTATCCATTCATCTGTTGTAGGGTACCTAGGTTGGTTCCACAGCTTAGGCATTGTGAATTGAGCTGGTATAAACATTGTTGTGCCCACATCACTATAATATGCTGGTTTTAAGTCCTTTAGGTATACTGAGGAGTGAGATAATTGGGTCAAATGGTGATTCCATTCCAAGTTTTCTGAGGAATCGCCATACTGCTTTCCAAAGTGGTTGCACCAATTTGCAGTTCCAGAAGTAATGTATGAATGAACTCTTTTCCCTACATCCTCTCAACATTTACTGTTGCTTGTCATCTTGATAATTGCCATTCTGACTGGAGTGAGATAAAATCTCAGTGCAGTTTTAATTTGCATTTCTCTAATTGCTGGAGATGTTGAACATTTTTTTCATATATTTGTTGACCAATAGTATTTCTTCTTTGTGAAGTGTCTGTTCACTTCCTTTGCCCATTTATTTATTGGGTTATTCACTTTTATGGTGTTAAGTTTTCTGAGTTCCTTAGATATCCAAGAACTTATTACTTAGTTCCACACCTCAAAGGTTTTTTTTTTTAATCCTTGAATTTGTTATAGTTTTACTTTATACATGTAACTTCAAGATCCATTTAAAATGTTTCTTGTAGGTGGGTAAGGTTTAGGTGGAGGTTCAATTACTCCAGTACCATTTATTAACAAGACTATCCCTTCTCTATTGAATTGCTTCTGTTCCTTTGTTAAAAGTTAATTGGACTTATTTGTGGGATATAGTTCAGGATGCTGTTCTGTTAAATTGATTATGTGTCTATCCCTCCACCATTACCACACTATCTTTTTTTAATGGTTTCTATTGGTGAGTCCAAATTATACATAACAGTGGGATTCATTGTGATATATTTTTACGTGTACATAACATACTTGGATTAATCTCACTCCCCAGTTCTCTCTGCTTACTTCCCTCCCACTGGTCTCCTTCCATTACTCCACTGAATACTACACTGTCTTGATTACTGCAACTATATCATAATTCTCATTCTGGGATGAGTGATTCTTCCCACTTATCATTTTCTTCCCCCAAATTGTTCTAGCTATATAGTGGTCTTTGTCTTTCCATATACATGTTAGAATAACCTTATAGTCCATGAGTATGGTATGTCTCTTGATTTATTTTGGTCTTCTTAGGTTTTTTTTTTTTTAATTTCATCATACTGATCCTTTACATGTTATGATAAAACTTTATGTCTTTTCTTTTGAGCAATTATAAATGGTATTGAGTATTTATTTTGTTTTCTACTTGTTTATTATCAATACATGTAAATGCAATAGTTTGTGTGTGTGTGTGTGTGTGTGTGTGTTAATATTGTGTCCTGTTATTTTCCTAAACTTACTTTTTAGTCCTTGGGGATTAAAAAAATAGAATCCTTGATATTTTATATGTAGATAATCATGTTACTTATAATGGGGACAGCTTTATTTCTTTCTGATCTGTATCCCTTCAATTTCCTTTTCTTGCTATGTCACTGTGGCTAGAACGAGAGTGATGAAAATGGATATCTCTGTCTTGTCCCAAGTTGTGAAGGAAAGCTTTCAGTCTTTCATCTTTAAATATATTAATTTTAGATGTTTTGTAGATTTTTTTATGATACTGAGGAAATTCCTTTCTTTTCCTACTGTACTAAGAGTTTTTACTATAATTGGGTATTGAATTTTGTCAATGCCTTTTCTGTATCAATTGATGTTATTATATGATTTGTCTTCATTAGCTATTTGGTGTGGGTGACTACATTGATTTATTTCAGAATATTGGACCAGACTTGAATACCTGGAACAATCTTTTTTTCTGATGTATGTATTATTAAAATTTTATTGCTGTCATCACTGCTTTAGTTGCAATCTACAGGTTTTGATTTGTTGAATTTCAGATTTGATCTGTTTAATTTTGTTTCTCTATTTAAAAAATTACCCTTTTGTCTTCCTTTTTGATACATATGTGATTCACACATATGTTGTTTAATTTTCAAATCTTAGGAATGTTTCTGTTGTCTTTCTTTTACAGTATTATAGTTTGATTCATTTTTTGTCAGAGCACTTATTTCTACATTCAATTCTTTAAATTCATCATTATTTCATGGTCCAGGTTTATGGTACATCTTGGTGAATCTTCTGTTGGCTTAAATAATGTGATTTTCCCTGTTTTAAACATTAGTATAACTTTCAAGTAGGAATCCTGTATAATTAGACCTTCCAACAACTCATGAAATACCAACCCTGCCCTTTTGCTGTCTTGTGGCTTGGTAGAAGGTGAAGAAGCTTGCAGAGGTATTGGGAGAATAGTATATTCTACCTTGTGTTTCTGAAACTCTTATGTTTCCAGAATTCCCTAGAGGTGCTCTCAATGGGAGGGCTCACATTTTTGGAAGTGGGGAGAGAGGCTGGAGGCTGTCACCACATCTATGAACTCTCCTGAAGTGGAGTCAGCATTGCAGCCTTCCTAGGATCTACTCCAGGGGCAGAATTTGCCTTGGATAAAGACTCAGAGGTTCCCTGAAGTCTGGGGGCAGATCTGTCTTCCCAGGATGGAGGTCTCTAGACTCTGCAGGCAGGCACCCTAGGCTGTCTGCACTTCACTCAGGAGAGTGAGTCTTGGGGTGGCTGCAGACTCACTCCTCCACTCTTCATATCTGCTGTTTCCATCTGCTTCCCTGACACTGTGCTGCTCCTGCCTGTCTGACTCTCCTACCTCTGACCTGATCCTGCCTCACCTGCTCTGTTACTCTTTCTCACTTACCATGCATGTTGTTCAGTGTTGAGTCCCGGTGTCTTGGACAGTGCCTGGCCCAAGGCAAGGCCTAACAGATATTCATTAACAAAATGTTCCCAGAGTGTCCAGATATTTGAGATGGGTGCTGAAGTTCTGGGATTGGTTTTACCTGGTTCTTGGGCAGGAGGAGGGCACCATGACCCATGGCCCATGTGTGACTGAACAGGAACAAAGGCTCAGCCAAGGTTCCCATAGGTCTTTAATGGGGTTTGAAGGGAAATTCCTTGGATTATTTGTTCTTCTGGTCCTATAGATAATCCCGGCTGACATTTTCTTGGGGTCGTATTTCTCATCCTTGTTTAAAGTACTCTTTATTGAAAGTCTCAAAGAACAAAGTGGGAGCAGTCTTGCCTTTGCATCCATTACGGGGCTTCAGGAAATTTCTTAGTGCAGAATTCTAGAAGTACCATTAACACAACTAAGACTTTTAGGCCTTTGTACTGTACAAAATCATATTAAAGCAATTCTTACACAGTCTTATTGAAAAAATACTTCACAGCAGAAGGGAGATAATACTTCCCCTCTGTGTCCTACCCCCAGCTTCTGGAATTATGTCTTGAGAAGATTGCTGCCATGGCTCCTTCCTGTTGGAAACACAAACCCTCTTTCCCTTCACCAGCTTTATCCAATTGCGGCAAAGTGATCGGGTCAGAGGTAGGAGAGTCCAACAGGCAGGAGCAACACAGTGTCAGGGGAGCAGCTGGCTACAGCAGACATGAAGAGTGGAGGAGTGAGTCTGCAGGCGCCCCAACACTCACTCTCCTGAGTGACGTGAAGTGTGCAAGATCATATTTCATTGCTCTGGGTCCTTTCAAATTTAATTTAGGAGTTCATGTACTGTTTGTTTTAAAAAATTAACTGTGAAATTAAATTCGAGAGAGCTGAATGGAGAACACCTTTAGTCTTCCGGGGTCTCCACTTTAATTTACAGATATAAGAAGCATATTTAGAGAGAAGGAAGATGCTACCGTTCAGAATGCAGTGTACACACCACAATGGTGTTTTTCAGTGGAAACTGCCATGCTAGGTTTTCTAATTTTGTTTCTTATTACATAGTTTGCAAAACTGAAATTTAAATTACAGCCATGGTCAATAGCTCTGCCTCCGAATTCATTTCCTTGTGTCTGCAAGCCTCTTCCTATGACCAATTTATGGAGTAATGACTGCTAAAGCATTGGGCAAACTCTGTCCATTACCTAATTCCAGAAGTAACTTTCATTTTCACTTTTGGAAAGGACTTTAGAACTGCAGAAAAACTGGTGGGTTATGTATTACAGCCCCTTTGCTTAACAGACTCATACTGAATTGCAAAGGCACGCTTTTGCAATGGAAGGAGCAGGGTGGAACACAGGCCTTCTGACCACTGAGCCCATATTTTTTTCTGATAAGTTCATAGACCAATATTTCAAAGTTTTTGAAAGTGGGCAGTCACATACTTCATTATGAAAATGGCAAGAATTTTGCAGACTGCTTTTATTATTTTTTATTTTTTTGTAGTGGGGTTTGAACCCGGGGCACTTGACTACTGAACCACATTCCCAGCCCTTTTTTTGTATTTTATTAAGACACAGGGTCTTGCTGAGTTGCTTAGGGCCTTGCTAAGTTGATGAGGCTGTCTTTGAACTCTCGATCTTCCTGCCTCAACCCCCTGAACCACTGAGATTACAGGTGTGTGCCACAGCGCCCAGCTGCAGACTGCTCTTGAAGGAAGTGAAACCCTCCTAGGGTCAGCAGTTCAAGGCAGTGAGCAGGCAGTGAGCTGGGTTATTCTGTTGTTTGATCAAATAAAAATTCCTGGTTGTGGAATTTAGATGGCCTCTGGAAGCTGGAGAAAGGGAGGAAGTGGCTTCTCCTGAGTCTGCAGAAGAATGCTGCCCTGCCAACATTCTGATTTTATTCCAGCAGCACTTGTGTTGGACTTCTGACCTCCAGACTGTAAGAGTAAGTTTGTGGGGGTTTGTGGCAGAAGCCCTAGAGGGCTAACACAGTGGCACTGTGAGGGAAATGCCAAGACAATACCTCCACCCAGGGCCAGACATTTCTCCACTCCTTGAGAAGCTCTTAGGGAGACTAAGCATAAACTGTGAAGGCAGCCACCAAAGGTGGAGCCCTTGCTCTGTCCTGCTATGTGGGAAGGGTGGATGGAATGCAGGTCCATGCCACATCTGGGCTCTTTCTGTGCCATAGAGCTCCTCCTAGGGAAGGAAGTGGAGGTGCTAAAGACATGCTGAGAGGGGTCCCCTGGCTCTACCACCTTCCCACCCACGAGGGTAGTGTGAGGCCAGGCTCAGAGAGAGTGAGTCTCCACAGACACATTGCCAGACCTGGTGACTCCTCTTTTATATACAAGAAACCTGAGATTCAGAGGGGTAGAGGGGCTGGCATGCAGTTGGGGCCTTGTTTGCGATCAATAGATCTGGTTGCTGGGAGTTCAAGGGGTCTAGTGGAAGGCCTTTTTGGATCTTTGGACCAATAACTCCTTAAATCTCTGTGGGCAGCACTTAGAAAATATTTGGATTTGTGAATGTTTGCTCTCCTTGGGCAATGTAGTAGATGAGGGGCTTGGCAATGGGATAAAACAGATAAAACACAACAGCGGCAAAATATCAAGAAGAACAAAGAGCCAGGACCTGACAACATGTGTATCAGGGTAGAGTGACAGACCCAGTGGGTTGATGATCCCCTGTGGCCACAGAGCCGGAGAAGGCTGGGAGCAGATGATGGGGAACATGTTATGCAGCCTCTCTGGTCTATTCACAGTGTTGCTCCTCATACCAGGTACACCTGTTCCACAAAGGCTTTTGTCCTTTCAATGCCCCCTGCCCCAAATCCAGAGCTGGTGATGGCATGAGGTTCAGAGGCCGCGACCTCCTAGTAGGCATTCTCTGCCCTCTTGCCCTGCATTCCACAGTGAGGTCAGGAACACTCACCACAGCACACCACCAGCCAGTGGAGGAAAGCAGAGGCCATCAGGCCCTGTGGGAGCCTCCATGGAGCTGGCCTCGAACCTCACAGCCCGGTGTTCTGGCATCACTCCTGCTTGTGTTCAGAAGACCCAAGCTCCTTAGGCACACAGTCTGCGTCCCTTGGTATGGCAGGAGACCTTCCTACTCTGTTTTTCTACTGCACAAGCCTTTCCTTGCCTCTTCCGTCAGCTTCTTTATGGCCTGCTGCTCAACCTCGAAACCCTGCCACATATTTTAGTTTTTGGCCTCTGTGGCATCAAGCTTTAGACCAATTTCAGCATTAGCCAGTGTTTGCCTTATCAGTAACCCACCCAGATCTCACAGTTGCTGCAGCCCTTCTCTGTGCCTCTCAGGGATCTGCTGGGCCTGACTGGGCCCTAAAGGCAGGGCTCAAGACTGCCCAGCTGTTCAGACCTAAAGGTCAATGCTGTGGAGAACTGGATGGTTCCAAGGCACCTGTACAGCTCTGCCCTGTCTTGACATTTATTGGGGCTGTGCTCATGGCCTCGGGACAGCAGTGGGGTGGATGATGTCCCCCTCAGGCACCATGTCTGAGGCCCACGGTCCCCAGGGTAACACTGCTGAGAGCATGTGCAGCCTGTCCTGGTGGTGTGCCTTCCTTCATCCATTCTTTCCGGATTCATATTGATTCTAATCAATAGCCAGGGTTCTGGAGATAACTACAGATGTACATTTCTCTAGCAAAAGGAGACTTGAATTCCAAGAAAGGCTGCAAGAGACACCCAGGTATCTGAGTTTTACCAGCATCTCCCAAGCCTGCTGGGCCATGCAGCCCTGTGGGAGGCTAAAACTATCAACAGTTCAAGGGACAGAGGACCTTTGAGCACACTTCACACACTCCATCTATCTTCCATGTGATATGAGATGCAGCCCCAGCAAGGTGGTGAGAGTGCAGGGTCAGAGGCCAGGGCAGGTCCCTTGCTCCTGGACATCATTTGAATCTGAGTTCAGGGTGAAGCAGAGGCCAGAGGAAACTGATTTCAAGTGAGGTGAGGTTTAGGTTCCAAGCACAAATTCTCAACAAAATAGCGAATCTGGGTTACTATGGGGGCATTTGATGATATTCTTTTCCTTTCTTTACTTCTCCGCCTCCCACCTCTTTTCTTCTCTTGCACTAGTATTAGGCTACACTGTCATAAGAGCTAATGTGTAGTGATAGTCAATATGTAGCAGAGCCCTGAGAGGCACAGCAGAATGGGCAGAGTAACTGACAGTCTTTAAGTCCTTAGCTAGAAACAGGCCTTGCAATTAAAGTGAAAATTTATTATCACCTTTGAAATCTGCTTTATAACACATTGGTGAAAGTGATTTCCCATGTAATCAGAGGCCCTTTTGATTGGCATGATACCTTTCAAAGTAGTGGGAACTTGCATTTCCAGAATAGCTTACTAAAAATTTGAAGTAACTTTGCCTGCATTATTTGTGAAGTTAATAAGATCTTGCATAATGTGAAGGTCATCTCTGTGAGCACCATTGAAAATATTAGCATTTCAGTGTTGATTTTGAGGGTCATTTTAGGTTTCTGTACTATTCAATACATAACAGACAATAAATGGGGGATAACTACTGTAGATCATATAAGCTGCCTCTAAAATGATTTAAAACTTCTCAGTGGAGTGCATTAATGTGAAAATTTCATGAAATTATGTACAGTGCTGTAATTTGTCATTTTTCATGAAGCCTTTGCTGATTTTAATGTCAAGTGCTCTGAGAACCATCTTTGGCCAACTGAAAAACCAATTCTATGTAATGCCTTTCAATAATAAAATTCAAGAGACCTGTGCATTCCCACATTTCTTGCAGCACTATTCATAATAGCTAAGTGTTATGGTTTGGATATGAGGTGTCCCCAAAATATGTGAGACAATGCAGGAATGTTCAGAGGTGAAATGATTAGATCGTGGAAGCTAATCAGTGGAATAATGGTTTGAATAGATTAATGAGTAGAAACTTCAGGCAGGTGGGGCATGGCTGGAAGAAGTAGGTCACTGGGGGCATGTCCTTGGGAATTATATTATACCCTGTCTCCTTGCACTCAGTCTCTCTTCCTACTTCCTGGCTGTCACGAACTGAGTAGTTTGCCTCTGCTATGCCCTTCCACCATGATGTTCTTTCTTCCTCACCTCAGGCCCAGAGCTATAGAGTCAGCTGACATGGACTGAACTTCTGAAACCATGAACCCCCAATAAACTTTTTATTCTCTAAGTTGTTCTTGTCAGGTCTTTTTGTCACAGCAATGCAAAGCTAACTAACACAATGAGATAGGAAGTAGATTAAGTATTCATCAGCTGATGAATGAATTAAGAATGTGGGATATAAACCACTTGAATCAAATGCATGAAATATGATATGTCAAGAGCTTTGTAATGTTTTGAACAACCAATAAAAAAATGTGGGATATAGACACAATGGAGTGCTTGCTATTCAGTCATATAAAGAATGAAATTCTGTTATTTGCAGCATATATGGACCCAGAGATCCTTATGTTAAGTGCAATAAGGCAGGTGCGGAAAGACAAGTATTGCACAATCTTATTCATATATGGAATTTAAAAAAGCTGATCTCATAGAAGTAGGGGGTAGAAGCTGCGGGTAGGAGAAAGGGTGATCAATGGGTACTAAGTTACAGTTAAAGAGGAGCCATAAGTTCTGTTGTGCTATTGTATGGATAGTGGTAATGTGCTGTGTATTTCAAAAAGGGAGAAGAAATGATTTTCAATGTTTTTTCATCATTAAGAAAGAAGAGATGCATATGTTTGTTTAGAAGATCAATAGATATGAACATTACACAAAAGATATATGAATGGAAACATCACATAGCACCTCATACATGCAGATGATTTTAATGTTTTTTAATGTTTTTATTAAATAGCCAAAAATAAAATAATTTAAAAAAAGAAGAGATAGTCTTATTAAAAGTGATTGTGGGGCAAAAAATAAATAAATAAATAAAGTCAGACAAATGCAACCTGCCTTGTAATGGTGGTGAGAGGTAAAATGTGTGGTATCTTGGCATCTTGCCTTCCTGGGTTAGACAAAAGTAAGAGAAATTTAACACACAAATAGTTTTCCTAGAATTCCTCCTTGGAGGCAGGGTTGTCTTATGTTACTTTGAAGGTTGTTGCTCTGAAACCATTTCCCTTCACCCTTCTCATTGTTCTTTCTCCTTTCTCCCTCATATATACACAGAGAAAGAAATCTCATATATATATATATTTGGTGGGGGTGAAGGCAAAGAGTTGACTCTGTTTTAAATGAGAAATGATGTAATTAAACCCAAACTCCCTCCCTGAACACATGGCTTTGTGCTCAGCCTCGGCCACTGGCCCTTGTCTCCTATTCCTCTTTCTCTCACCCTTCTCCTTTTCTTCTCATCTCCTCTCTTTCTGTCCCTGACCACACAGTTTCCTTTGGCTAGACATATGTGAGATCATATGGTATTTGTTTTTCTGTGCCTGGCTTATTTACTTAGCATGATGCCCTCCAAGTTTATCAGGTCTCTAATGTCAGGAGATCCTTTTCTAAGAGTGAATAACATTCTATTGTGTATGCATAACACATTTTCTTTCCCCATTCCAGCCTCATTGGGTATAATTGACAAATTGAATATTTTGAATATTTGTATATTCAAGGTATACAACATGATGATGTGTGTATGCATTATGAAATCCAGCTAATGAACATATCGATCACCTTACTTACTTATCTTTCAGTGTGTGTATGTGGTGAGAACACTTACAATCTACTCTTTTAGAAAATTTAAGGTATATAGTTCAATATTTTTAACTGTGGTTACCATACTCTACATTAGATCCCCAGAACTTATTCACATTACACTTAAAAGTTTGTACCCTTCAACCAACAACTCCTTAAAATCTCCGACACCCCTTCCTCCCTGTGCTCTTTCCCTGGCAACTGCCATTCTAAATTGTGCTTCTATGAGTTTGACTTTTTAAAAAAATTCCACTTTTTTTAGATCATGCAATACTTTTGTCTTTCTGTTTTTGGCTTATTTCATTTCACATTTAAATTCATTCATACTATCATAAATAGCAGGACTTTTAAAGGTTGAATATATATATATATATATATATATATATATATATATATATATCCATTTCTTCAAAATTGTCCAATTTGTGGGCATATATAGTTGTTCATAGCAGTTTATAATCCTTAGCATTCCTATGGTATCAGTAGTAGTGTCTCCTCCTTCATTTATGATTTTATTTATTTAAATCCTCTTTCCTTTTTTTCTTGGTTAGTCTAGCTAAAGGTTTGTCAATTTTGTTTCTCTTTTCAAAAAGCCAACTCTTAGTTTTGTTGATCTTTTCAGTTGTATATTTAGTCTCTATTTAATTTATTTCTGCTGTAATATTTATGTTTTTCTTTCTTGTGGTAACTTCGGTCTTAATTTGTTCTTTTTTTTTCTTTTTACTTGAGGTGTAAAGTTAGGATTTTTATTTGAGATCTTTTTGGATGTTGGCATTTATCAGCTTATCTCTTAGAACATTTTTGCTGCATCTCATAAGTTTCAGTACACTGTGTTTCAAGTTCTATTTTTTTCAAGATAGTTTTGATTTTTTTTGAACCATTAGTTTTTCAAGAGTGTGTTATTTTATTTTCACATATTCATGAATTTTCTCATTTTCCTTCTGTTATTGATTTCTAGTCTTATATCATTGTGCTGAGAAAAGATACTTGGTAAGATTTTGACCTTATAAGATTTTTTAAATATTTGTTTTGTGATTTAAGTTGTAATCTATGCTGGAGGATGTTCTGTGTATATCTGAGAAGAATGTGTATTCTGCTGCTGATGGGTGGAAATTTCTGTATGTGTTTGTTAGATCCACTTGCTCTATAGTGTTGTTTAAGACTATTTTACGAAGTTGATTTTATGTATGGATGTTCTATTCACTATTGTAAACGAGGTATTGAAGTCCTTTACTATTATTACACTGTTGCAGTTACTCACTTTGGATTTGTCAATATTTGTCTATGTCCATACCACCCTGAATGAGCCTGATCTCGTCAGATTTGTCAATCTTAATTTTATATACTTAAGTGTTCTGATGTTGGTGGTGTACCTATTTATAATTGTTGTGTCTCTCTGTGGAATTAACCCTTTAATCATCATATAATGATCTGGTATTGCTAGAGACATTTTTTGACTTGCAGTCAGTTTTGGCTGATATAAGTTTAGCTGCCCCTGCTTTCTTTTGGTTCCCATTTGAATCAAGTATCTTTTTGATCTTATTATTAGGCTCTCCTACCTGTAGTTTGTGAGATGACTGGCTGTGTCTGAAACCTAGTGTGAATAAGGAGGGGCAGATGTGTGGAGGTTGGAGGTACTCTAGATAACCTTAGAGGACCAGTCCTGGGGACTGCTCCAGAACTCTTCCTTTTCTCTCCTGGTATTGGTTCTGGCTTTCTTCTTCAACCCTCTTTTTTTAGACTTTTTGCTCCTCACTTGTTCAGAAAGTATTGATTGTTCTTCAGAGCTCTGAGGAGAACCTAAAAGAGACACTTTACAGTTTCTGCCCTCAAGGAGCTCACAGCCTGGACTGTTGTCAAAGAAATGAGAGCAGAACGTATAGGCTTGACTGATGAGGAGTGTGGATGGAAGGGCAGCTGGTGTGCTGCCCAGGCCCTGCCTGTGAGGCTGTGCCTGGGAAGTTGGTCATGCATTCTGTGCTTCCTAAGCCATTTGGGACACAGGAAAGAAACATTATATTTTTCAGCAAACAAATAAGAAGAGGGCCTTTATATATTCCTTTAAAGCACCTTTTAAGAGGTTTTTTTAAATTGATTTTACCATTTTTGGCCCATCTACCATTTGCATTATTCCTGATAATTGAAAAGTTTTTTATCTTTAGCATAGAAATGTAGGGATGTTCATAATTAGCTAAGGCAATTAAACTCATCTTATTATAAGATCATTTAGTTTAAAAGGTTTTATCGCACAGGTGTAAGGCTGATCATTTTCCTTTTTTCTTTTTATGATTCTGGGGATTAAACCCAGGGTCTTACTCATGCTAAGTACTTGTTCTTCCAGTGAGCTACAACCTCAGCCCTGATCATCACTTTTTTTCCTTTAATAACAAGAATAGAAGATATCTCCTCTTATATGGTGTGGGCTCCTAGCTAGCTGAAGGGATGGGTTTCTGAGTAAGGAATAGTTGTATTCACATGTCCCAAAACATGTACTTTAGATGGCAGGGATGTTTGTGTGTGGGTTGCCTAGCATGTGTATTAAGGGACTGTCTGCTTCACAGAGGAGAAAGGAGCTGATGGTGGCAGTGGCCCAGGTGAGAGTGGTGAGAGTTCACGGTATCATTGGAGCTGCAACCAGCTTCCTGGCTCTCCTGAGAACTGTGGGGGATAAGTACTATGGCTGTGGTTTCTTGCTTTCATTTTTGCTCATCCATATGGTTAACTATCAGGGCCAAATTCCACCGATATCCATTGATTTTTCTCCAGAGCCAACAGCTCCTTTAGGTATCCAGTATAGTTTTCTGATTTTACAAATGAACAAGCGATTCTCCCCCTAGGAGAGAGGAGGTACCCTGGAGTAGGAAAAATTTGGGTTTAATCTTGACTCTGAATCTTCTTGGCTTTGTGATATGGAGAACATTACTCAACATTGCTAGACTGTTTCTTCATCTGTAAAACAGAGTAATGATGGCTTCTACTTCCTGGGGCCATTTTGAAAAATACATTAGATTATGTCCATAAAGTATTTAGTTACTTCCAGGTACACAGTAGGTGCCCAATAAAAGTCAGTTATTTCTGTTGCTAATATAGCTATCCAGTGACTAACAGTCAGATCTCTTAAAGTCTTTTTTCCTTCCTAAAAACTTAATCAAAAGCTTAAATTGGAAGATAGGAATATGTCTCAGATTGAGACTGCAGAGTAGATTCCATCTCCACTCTGCTCTACCTCCATAGTGCCTTTACTTTCTTAGTCCATTTTCTGTCGCTCTAACAGCATACATGGGACTAGATAATTTATAAAGAATAGAGGTTTATTTAGCTTTATGGTTATGGAGGCTGGGAAATCCAAGAGCATGGTCCTTCCATCTGGTGAGAACCTTCTTGCTGCATCATGACATGGAGGAGGACATCACATGCTAGTCCATGTCTCTCTTCCTCATCTTATAAAAACCACTAATACCATCCTAAAGGTCCTACCCTTGTGGCCTCATCTAACCCTAATTACCTTCCAAAGGCTCCACCTCCAAATATCAGCATATGGATCTGAGGGTCGGTTTCTAACACATGAACTTTTTGGGGAACACAGCCAAATCACAACACCTCCTTTCTTCAACGAAGCATATTTGCAAATCTGTCACCACTTGTTTAACACATGAAGCATTAATGGAATGCAGAAAACAAAACAAAAAAAAAAATGAAAGACATCTCCAAGCTGGAACTGTCTTTGCCTTGTTCTTTATAGCGGGTAGAAAGGAGCCCTCAGTGTGAGGAGGGAAAACCTGGCTCTGACTCTTGGCTTAGTCACACTCTAGCTTAACTTCAGCTTTTGTCTTCAAGCTATAAAGCTGAGAGTGAATTCCTGTTATACCTATTTCCTATGGCCTCTCTCAAATATGAAGTATTGTTAAAATGAGTAAGTAAACTGAAATGGAAAAGCAGGACACAAATGGAAGGAATTAATATAATTTGGTAGCTATTTACTGGATTTTAGACACTCAAATACATCAACTCTTAAAAACCTAAACTGTGGGGAAAAAAAACCTGGCATAAAATTAACTGAAACCTAACTTTAAATCTAGTGGTACAAATTATAGATGAAACAATTTTATCAGAATTTGAATTTCAGGTAATTACGAATAAGAAAGGTTCTATGAGGTAGAAGCCATAAAATAAGGGAATGAAAACCACTTTAGGGTATTAAGAAATGAATATGTCTGTTAGTGTTTAATTTTCAACCCAGTCTTGCCACATTCTTTTTATAGTTTTAACAGTTTTATTGAGAAGTAATTTAATTCCATAATTTTACCATTCGTAAGTGTGCAATTAAATTATTTTTACTAAATTTAAGGAGTTCTGCAACCATCAACACAATCCAGTTTTAGAACATTCCATCACCTCATAAGGATACAGAGGGCCTATTTTAAGACAACACTTTTTGTTACCTCCAGCCTTAGGCAACTCTGATCTTTTTGTGTTTCCTTAAATTTACCTTTTTTGGATAGTTCAGATAAGTGGGATACAATATAGTGTCCTTTGTGTCTGTCTCCTTTCATTTAGTTCAATGTTTTTTAATTTATTCATTACACATTCCATATTCCATGTTGCATCTCTTCCATGTTGTGGCCTATATTGCATTTCATTAGTCTATTCATTGTGGATGAACTTTAGGAATGTTTCCAGTTTGACTCAGAACATTCATGCTCTATGGGGACACATGTGTTCATTTCTGTTGGGTAGATTCCCCAGTAGAATTGTTGAGTGAAAGGGTAAGTTTACATTGAATTTTTTAATAATCCGCCAAGCTGTTTTACCACAGTGGCTGCACCATGTTACATTTGTACCAGCAACATATGAGAGCTCCAGTTTCTCTACATCTTTATCTTTCCTTCATATTTTATTTTAGAAATTCCATGTCCATTTAAATCATAATTAAATAAAAAAGATTCTTTTGTGAGTCAGTGATAGCACTGAAGTCTCAATTAGACTGAGTGCTTCATATTTGGGGTTTAAAAACAGCCTCAGTAATTGGGAAGAATTGATTTACGTTGTTGAACTAATAGTTCAGTTGCTTGGGGAGTAGATGGTAAATAATTAATGACAGTTCACTGCAGGCTTCCTTGTAGAATGTACTTTATCCAACTTGCTACTGTTTTATCAGGGTCATCTAATTATTCAGGAAATAAAAATAACTTTCAGTAGAAGGCAGAGTGTGGTGGTTGTGCGTCTGTTGGGTTGTCTAGACCCTCCAATATTGAGACCCTTGGCTTATTTATCATTTTAATAGATAGGGTATCTAATGCAGATACAGACAGCTACTCATGTCAACACAGGCTTTTGTGTGTGTTAAATCCCTTGTGGACTGGAATGAAATAATTTCTTGTTTCTTTCCAGATAGTCCACAGAACTCTGGCAGCCATGTTGGGGGCCCTTGCAGCATTAGCAGCACTGGCTGTGATTGGCGATGTAAGTTGTGACGTTCTGAATCTCTGACTTACCGCTGGAGACAATGTCAGACTCAGAGAAACTCCAGGATTTGGTGTTATAGATTCTTTTATATGCTACTTCCACATTTCCCCCCAAGGACCACGCTAGAGGTTTGAACCAACAAACTTCAGCATTGATGAATATTTTTCATTTGATTTTTCTCATTCACACATTCAGGTAGTTTTGGTCCTCATTTTGGCTGAAGAAAGGCTCATCCTGCTCATGTGTTTACCCAGGGTTGTTTGGTTGCGGGATATTAGAGTTAGCAGTGGTGTTGTCAGCTCTTGAGAACTAGACTAGCAGTGGGAGTAGAGAGGTCCTGGGGTTAGGGTTCTGTCCAGGAGGCCCCTGGAGATGCATGTATGGGGCTGATGGTGTCCTGCCAGGGCCGGAGCATGTCCTATCAGGAAGCCACATTGGGAATACACCTAGGGAAGTAAGAGAGGTGAGTGCCTACTGGAAATGGAAGTCCAGAGTTGTTTGACAGTAATGCTGAAACCAAATTAGGAACCCACTCAAAGGTGGAAACACAAGACTGGATTTGAAAACAACTCTATGCAATTACATGGATTGTTCTGAAATTGCTAGTAGAGGCCATTCAATCAACCCAAGAATAACAACTAGTTTAAAAAAACTGTGTGTGTGTGTGTGTTGCTGAATTAGTAATTTATTATGCTTTTTTTAAAATCTGGAATTTGAATGTAGGCCCACCCTAAAAGCAGTAGTAAAAACTTGAACTTTTTTCTTGACCAGAGTTGGTATAAACAAATGCCAACTCTAAAGATAAAATGTCCCAGAATTCGAAAACCTAGACATAAAAATCCTTCAATGTGTTCCTGCAACGAACGCTTCAATCTAGAAGAACGAAATTTGGGAGACCACGTACAAATGGAGGACTCATCAATCCTGCCAAGTATCAACAAGATCGGGTGAAAAAATAATTGCTGAGATTCCAGTAAACTCGGAATTCTGTGGAATCATTGCAAGCGCTTTCAAATGAAAGTGTATTTTCCTTGCCTTTGGTTAGGGCTACTTCAACAGGGAACAAAGCCTGGTACATGGTAGACACACACTGTGGGAAGCCACTGGGTCACTCTCTTTCCCAACAGCCAGATGCTGGCAGTACCCTTACTTACACTCTATGCTCCCTATCCCTGTGACCCACGAGAGTGGGAGGGCATATGAGAGTAGGAGACATGATTGTCCACGTCGTCATCATCTGGCTTCATGCCATTACACTGAGGAAGACACATGTGGACTCCAAGAAGTACCTATTACTAAGCTTTGCATTTAAAAATCGATTTAAAAGAAAAAAGCTTTATTGTGGCTTACTGTTTTTGAGGTGTCAGTCTATGTTGGTTGGCCCATTTGCTTTTGGGTCTGTGGTAAAGCAGTACGTCATGGCAGGAGCACATAGAAGAGGAGCTATTTACCTCATGGCAGATGAGAAGCAAAGAGAGAGAGGAAAAGACTGGCATCCCCAAATCTCCTTCTAGGACACTCCCCTAATGAATTAAGACCTCCCACCAGGCCCCACATTTGAAAGGTTCCTCCACTACCCAATCGTGCTAGAAGCTGAGATCTAAGCCTTTAATACATGAGCCTTAGGGACACATTTATGATCCAAATGATAGCAGTAACTTCACGGACCAACCCTGCAGTTCAGGCAATAGTTCTTCTTAGAGTTTTCAGGGACAACGTTAAAAAATTTTAAATTACTTTAATGCATAAGTTTGATGTTACAGATGCACTGGGTCATGAATGTTTTTCAGAAGTGATATAATCCAATTTCAAAGGCAAGTAGATGTTGTGTTTCCAACTTTGGCCCAATGAGTGGATTTGTAGTAAAGGGCAGCACATTTTTAGAGCTTATCCCCAGGAGGGAGACACACAGGATTAATTGGCAAATTTGTGCTTTGATTGCAGAGACCCAGCCTGACCCACGTGGTGGAGTGGATTGATTTTGAGACCCTGGCCCTGCTGTTTGGCATGGTAATTATAGTCCTCCCAGCAGGACATGCCTCCAAGCCTGCTAAAACCTGGGTCCTTCTTTTTTGCTGCTAATCCTATCATTATATTAAAGACACCATGTCTCTTGACAATTAGGGCTTGATTGAGAAGTGTTAATGCAGGTCTAGCTAATTTCTCCTGAGGAGGAATAGAACGATTGGTACTCTGGTTAGTTAGATGGAGAGTTTCAGTCTAAGTCCTATGGAATGATGAAATAACATTTCCATTAGAAAAGTTAGCAAGTTTTTGGAGGTACTACCCTTAAAGAAAAAAAATGGAATATCTTAAATAAATGAACCAGTGGTTAACATTAAATAATGTTTTGGTTATTTGAAAAGTACATTTAATTACATAAGAAAAGGAAGACTTTGTCCCTGAGGAATCATTGGGGCATTTGCTAATTTATCTTATTACTGAATGGCTATTCTGTGCTATGTGCTGCAAGGAATGTCACAAGTCAACTCCTAGGAAAGAAACTTAATACACCAGTAAATTAGTGTGAGACAGGAATCATGACTAATTTAACTAAAATGAATGGAATTTGGCAAGGATCTGGACAACAGCGAGAATGACTCATTTGCTTGTGAACGACCCCTAAACAGCCAAGTGATCTGAAGGAGGGTTCATCCCTCTGGCCTAGAGACTTACTCTGTGTAAAATGGTCACCATTTGCCCTCATTTTCCTTGCTAATGTTTTATTCCTCCCCAAACTGGCAGATAAAAGAGAGAATTCTGCTATTCTAAGGCTTCAATGTCACCCAAAGTAGCACTGCTATCCTCTGGGGGTAGGGTGCAGGGAGACAGGCCAATGCTCTGAACTGAGGCTCCATAAAGGATGCAGTATCTGTGTTGGACCCTGAGAAGTACCTAGGGTTTGGGCACCCAGACAGAAGAAGGGGGCATACTAGATGATGTCTATAAGTGTAAAAAAATAAAATGAATGACATATTTCTCTTCTTATGAAATAGAAAACCTTCCAGTGAGTTCTGACTAATTAAATTCAGAATATTTTTTATTAGCATCTTGATAGTTGTTTTTACCAACTCTTCATTGTCAATAGAAATAAACATGTGAGGGCTGGGGCTGGGGCTCATTGGTAGAGCGCTCACCTTGCATGTATGAGGCTCTGGGTTCCATCCTCAGCACCACATAAAAATAAATAAATAAATAAAATAAAGGTATCATGTCCAACTATAACTAAAAAATAAATATTAAAAAAAAAGAAACATATGAGTGTACATTCTGGATTGACCCAGAACTGGGAAGATAATCATTCTAATACAACTGTTCCTACTTGAATGTGTAGATCAAGTTGGTGACAAAAATCAGTTTACTTACTTTAGAACCCAAAATTAATCCAGTTTTAAAATCTTAAAATACCTAAGTGTTGCTTTTTTTTAATTAGTTTTTTTTTTATTTATACACGACAGTGGAATGCATTACAATTCTTATTACACATATAGAGCATAATTTTTTCACATCTCTGGCTATATACAAAATATATTCACACCAATTCGTGTCTTCATCCATGTACCTTGGATAATAATGTCCATCATATTCCACCATCATTACTAACCCCATGCCCCCTCCCTTCCCCTCCCACTCCTCTGCCCTATCTAGAGTTTGTCTATTCCTCCCCTGCTCCCCCTCCCTACCCTACTATGAATCAGCCTCCTTATATCAGAGAAAGCATTCAGCATTTGTTTTTTTGGGATTGGTTAACTTAGCATTTATCTTCTCTAACTCCATCCAAGTGTTGCTTTTGTGGATAATGAGGTATGGAAGGTCACCTGGTGCACCCTGTCCTTCTCTGCTTCTAGCTTTAGGACTGAGCAGGTTCCCTCATCTCTCTGATCCCGAGTTTCCTGGTCTATAAAACAGAGATCAGTAATAATGCCTGATATTTGTTTGAGGATTGGAGGGGATGGTGATTGATCTTCAGGACAAGTCCTGGACAAAATATACATATAAAGCCACTAGTAAGTGACTCCACTCAAGGCGTTTGTAAGTGGGAAAACTAAGAAATGATGGTCTTTCAGCAAGACAGCAAGGAGATTGATTATGTGGCAGTTTTCAGGGGCTAGATCTCAAATTCATAATGACCATCTGACTTTGTTTCAATATTGTGTTTTCTCTTTTTCCCATAGATGATCTTAGTAGCCATATTTTCAGAAACTGGATTTTTTGATTTTTGTGCTGTAAAGGTAGGTGTGATCTTACATTTAATAGATAAGTACTAACTAACATATTTGTTGTTTGGACATTGTACATTTAGTACATTAAAGTATTATTTAAAACAAATATTTAAAAATTTTATCCTCCTTTTCAAAATTGCTTCTGCAAGGCTGGATATAGTTACCTGACTCTGAGCAATGCTTTCAGCTTCTCCATAAATAAATGAAGAAGGAGATGAAGGAAAAGGGTACTCACGTTGAATGTTTGTATAACATTATTTAAATTGGCTGGTGAAAGCTACACATCAAAAATTATTTTGCATATTAGAGTCTCTAAATATTCCAAGCCATCAGCTTCTGATTGCTTTGCTTTTTGGTGAAATAATTTCAATGATTACTTTCTAAATATTGAAGTATACACATTTACTATTTTTAAATTATGGAAAAACATGTTTGTCTTTTAAAAATCCCTTAAGGATCTTATTTATTTACTTATGTTTTGGTGCAGAGGATTGAATCCAGGGCTTCACACATGCTAAACATTACCACTACCACTTACTCCACCCCAACCCCTTAAAGGTCTTATTTTAAAAAAAACATATTATTGATATTATTTTTTGATTGGCAAATCATAACTGTACTCATTTTTGAGGTACAATGTGATTTTGTGATGAATGGATACACAAAGTGGCAGGACAAAATCAAGCTAGTTAACATATCTATCACTTCATTTATCTTTTTTATGGTGAGACATTTGAAATCTACTCTCTTAGTTATTTTGAAATGTATACTACACTATTATTAATTAATTATTGGCTAATTAACTATAGTCAATATGCCTGTGTAGTAGATCTCAAAATGTATTCCTCTATCTTCAACTTTGTACCCTTTGATCAACATCTCCCCAACCCCCTCTCCCAGCCCTTCCATCTCTGGTAAGTCTCATTCTACTCTCTACTTCTATATCAATTTTATCAGATTCCATATTTGAGATCATGTGGTCTTCATCTTTCTGTGCCTGGCTTGTTTCACTTAATGTAATGTCCTTCAGTTCCATCCATGTTGTTGAAAATTACAGGCTTTTTTCCTTTTTTATGTATTAAATAGTATTCTATAATGTATATATTGCCTTTATCCATTCATCTGTTGATGGACACTTAGATTAATCCATATCTTGGCTGTTGTTAATAACTCTTCAGTAAACATACAGATATACATTCCTTTGGATATATGCTCAGTAGTGGGATAACTGGATCGTACAGTTGATAGATTTTAGTTTTTTGAGGACCCTCCATCCTATTTTCTATAATGGCTGTACTGATTTACATCTCTACCAACAGTGTATGACTTTCATTTTCTTTACATTTTCTCCAACACTTGTGATTTCTCATTATGACCTTCATTTGCATTTTTAGCTGGAACTTTGGAGAGTTTCACTAGTAGGTTCTGGCATGCAGGATTTGTACTAACTCTAGCATGCATGGTTGGCAAGAGATCTTGCAGGGCCCTACTAATGCAAAGGCTAGTGCTGTCTTGATGTTGCTTTTGTAACTGAAAAACTCTTATAAAAATAATTTATCTAACAAAACACTTTGAAAATTCTGAATAAAAGAACCATGTAGTGATTTTTGTGGTCTTTGTGTACCATATTGTATATACCAGGCATATATCTGGCCTCTTCCTTCTAATACCTTGATAATAAAAGTATTCCTTATGTCTCCAAAGATCAGGGTCACATGGATCCCAAATGTAGCTGTTCAGGATATCTAATCAAAATTATAGATAACATGAAAGGGATTGAATGTTGACATTTTGTAACAAATTAACCATCATAAGGGCACAGTGAAGAGAGAGAATCAAAAAAGAGAGAATGTAGGGCCTTGTGGATTTAGATTGTCCAAGTACTTTAATGGCCACTACCATGTGATCTTAACAGATTTAGGGATTCTAGAGTATAAGTTCTAACCCACCATGCATAGATTATTTGGGTCCCTATTCCTTGGATTCACTTATGTAAAGTCGCACCTATTCTACAAATGCACTGATTCTATCTTATTCCTTCCAACATGTGTGTGCACCCAGGCATACCGACTATCCCGAGGAAGGGTATGGACCATGATCATCATGCTGTGTCTCATTGCTGCCATCCTTTCTGCCTTCTTAGACAATGTCACCACGATGCTCCTCTTTACTCCTGTGACCATAAGGTATGCAGAGCACTTCTGCTGTGGGGACCATAGCCAGGCTCAGGGCAGGTATGTTCTGGCTGTACCACCTGACCCAAGGCTCCCTTCTTACATATACAAAAAGACAGGGGCCAGTACCCACCCTTTCACTGAAGCACAACTCACTGCATTCCAGACCAGCCAGCTCTGGCTTTGTGAGACTTAAATGCACTTGACAAGCTGTGGTATTCCCATAGCTGGGTGACAGCAATGTGGTGGGGAGTTGGAAGATGTGGGCATTGCTTTCCAGGAGACTGGGCTGTTATTGAGGACCCTAGACAGTTCTTGTCCATGCACTCCCATTATCATCTTCCACCTGGCTAGCAGTAGTTCACAATTGTGCTGGTATGAGAGCTCTATCCAGGGCTCCGAGGGGCACGTGCCTTGGGGAAGATGAAACGGTCATTGTCTGATTCCTTGTCTGAGGGCTTGGAAGGTAGCAGGACAGACTGGGTTCACCTGAGTTAGGACTTGGCCTAATGGTACTTTGCAGGCAATTTCAGGAAAGAGACATTCAGTCTAATTCAATTCCAACTCTTAATCCCATCTACTTCAATAATTTGACATATATTGAGTGCCACAATATGTTGCCCAGAATCTTCTGCAGCTACAGGTTCAGTTCTGGCCCTTGTGTGAACCCTTTTTCCAAAGTATAGACCTTTTGTTGTATCTACCCTGTATATTCTTTGTTTTAAAGATGGTTCTCCAGCATTTGAGCCCCAGGCTCCCAAACCTGGGTCCTCCCCAGCTTGGACCCATCATGTACTGGTACTTGGCTGGTTCTGGGGATACAGAAAGTGATAGGTAACCCTCAAAGGTCCACAGTGAGGGGAAGCACTAACATTTGTCCTGCTTAGTGATTGGGCATCTTGAATAAGTCACTTCAGCTGCATTGATCTGAGTTGCACCATCAAAGGGATTAACCTGAGCTAGCAGGATGAAAATTCTGTGAGATAATGGACCTGCTTGGACACAAAGCATGAGACAGAGAAAGTTCAGTCACTAGCAATGGGCTACTTCCAAGGCTCACGATTAATTCTGGGGGATGCTTTTGGCATTTGAAGAGTGATGTCTCTTAGAGGAGGAGTGAGTTGGGGTCTTAAATGGGGACTGCAGTATTCTGAGACTATCACTTACCTCACCACAGAGATGTGGGTTTGTACCCAGGCTCCTGCAAGTTGGCCACGTTGTGAGAGCCAAGTGCAGATGGGGACTTGGAGTGAGATAGGCTGAATTCTCAGCCTTTCTCTGTAGGATGGGGCAAAGCACCCTTTGGTACTTGGGTTGAGGGTAAATGAGAGATGGAGTGAACATATTTGAAGGGTGTGGTAAATTTTAATATACATTACTGATAATACTGAACTGTGCCTCTTAGACTCTTTAGGGCCCTAAACTGCCCTCCTCCAATCAGCATGAATCTGCTGCCCACCTCAGATTGCTGACTACATCATTTCCCAGATGCGTCAGATTCTAGTACCACTGCACTCTCCCATAGCAGCCTGGGAAAAGTGGGATTCAGGACTGAGGTCCATGGGGCACCCTTTTCCCAGCATCCTCACACAGCCTGGAGAGCCCAGGGGCTTGTTCAGCCTTTCTGGAAATTGTTTTGATCATTGTTGCTCAGAAATTAGCTTTGTAATTTTTTAAAATTAGGGACTTCATTTTCTAGTCTGAAACCCATGTCTTTCAAGATGTGTTTCACATATCGTTGGGCTTAAGATTCATTATTTATATTATAACGTTATTCGTATTTTAGAGGAGTTGATTGCTTTCTTCTGCCTTTGTCTGGACTGAGAAGTGCTCAGTCCCTAGAGTTCAACAGCGAGGTCCATTTAGATCAGGTGCCATCTCTGTGCTCTGTCTATGAATTATTTTCTTGCTAGAAGGAGATTCTGGTAGCTTCCTCCACTGAGTGTAGCTGCTGACTTGGGTCTGATGCCCATATGTAGAGTCACTCTGAATCCTGGTGGCCAGGATCACTCCTTCTTCAGCATCCATAGAGCCTCCGGGCCAGTCTGCCCTCACATCATCAGTGGAGGGGAAGGCTGTGTGGCTGGCTATGCTCTGAGCTGAGGGCAGGAGGTGGTCGGAAAACCTTCAAGTACAGCAGGACCTGTCTCAAGGAGTGAGATCCAGAGCCCAGTTACTACATGACAGAGGGAAATGAGGATGAACAAGTTTTGGAGGATGCTGTGATGTGCTCTCTGTACTTTCTTTGAGCAATGTTTCTCATCTCTGTGCACAGCACTCACTTGAGGAGTTCTAGAATGCTGCTGGTCCAGGCTCACTCCCACGTATTGGTCTCTGCAGACCAGGCTGTAGAACTTTCAAGGATTATTTATTTATTTTGGCACTGGGGATTGAACCAGGGGCACTAAACCACTTAGCCACATCCTCAGCCCTATTTTGTATTTTATTTAGAGACAGGATCTCACTGAGTTGCTTCAGGCCTCACTAAGTTGCTGAGACTGGCTTTGAACTTGAGATCCTCGTGTCTCAGCCTCCTGAATGGTTGGAATTATAGGCATACATCACCACACCCAGCAACTTTTGAGGATTCTAAGACAATCTAGTGCAGCCATGATGGAGAACTTTCTTCTCTAGGGAAAAAGTCAGTAATCAGTAGTTAAAGGGAAGGACTGAGAGGAAACCTTGGGGTCTTAGCATCTGTGAAGGGGAGGCAGGTACAGGACTAGGTGAGCAGGCTTAGTGTGAGCACTGGTGATTTCTGCATTGACCCCTGCCCCTGACTCAGAGGGTTTTGGTGGCCAGTGCCCATCTGCCTGTGCTGGGCCTTGCCTTTCACTGGGAGCTTGCACACAGGAGACTGTGCTCCATCTAGACTTGTGGGGGTGGAGAAGGGTTACATCAGGACACTGATGGTTCAGAGGATGATGGGTTAATTCAGAAGAAATGTCATTTTCAGAATCAGCTGCAGCCCCAGGGTATTATTGTAGTTGAGTCCCCAACCCCCACACTGCCCTCTCATAAATGTGTGTGCTTTCTAGGTTTAAGCCAGTACTTTACATATATCTGGGCTTCACATGGGCCCTTTATGATGTAAATAGTGGGACTACTTTCATTTTCCTCCATTTATGATAGATTATGTGAGGTGCTCAACCTTGATCCAAGGCAAGTCCTGATTGCAGAGGTGATCTTCACAAACATTGGAGGAGCTGCCACTGCCATCGGGGACCCACCAAATGTCATTATTGTTTCCAACCAAGAATTGAGGAAGATGGTATGTACCAGTATATTAGGGTTACTTTCAATAAATGCAGAACTAAACTCACTTAGCCCTCTGACTAGTGTTTTAGAAACCTTTATTAACCTTTATTATAAATCAAGATCCTCTGTATTACCTCTTTATAGTAAATGCTTTTAGATGTCTTGTGGGTGGGACGTAAGGAGACAGAGATGAATTGCCTTCATTCTCGATCTCCTAAGTTTTTGAAGAAATGATTGGATAACATAGTCATAATATGTTGTATTAATTACATCAATAGGAATGGAGGTTTAACTAGTATTAAGAACAAAATGGCCTGTCATCTTTTACAGGAGATATGTGATTTCCTTCTCAACTGAGGTAGATAAATTTATTGAAGAACTTAAACTTTTTTTAAGGGTCAGAACGTGAAGGCCTTAGAAGTTCTTTGAAAACCCCTATAGCTATTTTTTTCCACATTTTTAATTGGTGCATTATAGTTGTACTAAATAGATGGATTTGTTATTACATATTCATACATGCACACAATATAAGAATATAATTTGGCCAATATCATTCCCCATTATAGTTCCCCTTCCCCTCCTCTCCTCCCACCCCATGACCCCTTTCCCCTACTCTGTTGATCTCTCTGATTTTCATGAGATCCTCCCCACTTTTCTTGTCCTTTTTCCTCTGTAGCTTCCACATATGAGAGAAGACATATGACTCCTGACCTTCTAAGTTCTACTTATTTTACTTAACATAATGTTTTCAAGTTCCATCCATTTTCCTGAAAGTGACATAAATAAAAATTATAGCTAAATACAATTCTCTTTATAGCTAAATACAACTCTAATGTGTATGTATACCACATTACCTACATCTATTCATCTGTTGATGGACACCAGTTCCATAGTTGGGCTATTGTGAATTGTGTTGCTATAAATGTGGGTATGTATGTATCATTATAGTATGATGGCTTTAATTCTTAAGGATAAATACCAAAGAGTGGTATAGCTGGATCATATGGTGTTCCATGCCTAGTCTTATATATATAGTCAGCTATATATATATATATATTTCTGACCTTCAGTTTTTATTTAAATATAGTAAACTTTTAATAGAATAAACAAAAATCCTCTACACAGCAAATATTTTAACATAAATGTAACATGCATGCCTATTTCACAATTAAGCAAAATGGACTTTTAGGCACAAGATTTAAAAAATCATGAAAGAATGAGACATGAACGTAAGATAGAAATAACAGAGGCAACAGAAACATACATTACTTAACACCTCAGTTGGTCTTATCTTCCAACCTACTAATTAAGGCCTGAGTTTCAGGAATCCTATGTTCTTAACTGGAAATATCTAGTTTGGTTGTACCTAACATATATCCCCATAACAAATAATTATCTTTCAAAATAATCTAATAAATATATCATTCACACACATATGTACACACACACACACACACACACACATACACACACATTCTGCTGAACTATCCTCTCAAATAGGGAAGTAAGAATTTTGGGATTTTTACATAGAAAAATTAATTCTGCTACAGAAATACAACAATGAGTGGCATTATTAGAAGTCTCTAGTTCATTTGTATTACTTTTCCCTAAATCACCTTTTTACTAAGTCTTGCCATGGCTCCTCAGACACTCCTGACTTAATCTTTTCATCCTGCCTAAATGACCCACAGTAGAGATGCTTTATAGAGAAAAGGAGACTTAACAATTCAGTTAGAAACTTCAGCATGGGTATTGTACAGTCAGCTTAGTCCAAATGCCTGGGACAATTTCTTTATGTCTGTTTTCTTGGGTTTTATTGGTTAGTTTTCTCTGTTTACTCCCCTACCAGCCTATAAGCACCTGAACAGCCTGTGATGACAGTCCCTGATTTTAGGGAGATCACACCAATCAGAGTTCAAGCAGGAGAAAGGTCTGTTTGAACATGCAGGGCACTTCACATGGGGTGAGGCAAGCAGAGGAAGAGTCCATGAAGATGGTGCCTACAGAACCTCAGAAGTGGGGTCTGGAATTGGGGAGAGGAGCAGGAGAGTTAGAGAAGAGAGAGGCAGGAAGAAAAAAAATCCAGTTTGACTGGCAAGAGGATACTTGTGAGAAGTCATCTGTGAGAATGTGTTCTCAAAAGAGAAATCTTCCTTATTCTGGCGGGTAAAGTTGGGGGTGTGGGTGGTGCAGAAGCACTGAAGGCTTTGCACAGGGAACAAAACCCAGAGCTATGCTGGAGAATCACTACACAGTGCTGGGTGGGACAGATGACAGAGGAGAGGGCAGTAGCTCAGAAAGCTTCACTCACCAAGCCCAGTGCTACATGCAAGTATTTCCCATAGAGACAAGTGTCAACATGCCCCAAACCACACAGTTCTGTCTACATAAATCAAGGCTTTTGGACAAAAAGTAGTGGAGAGGGGACTTAAACACATATTTTTAGTTTAAGTTCTTAGAGCCTGTCCCAGTTTGAGCAAGTTAAGAGCAGTGAAACAATTCTCATATCCCCCAGTAACAATTCAATTCTCCCAATCATGACCATCACCTTCCCTGAACTGTCATCACCAAGTAATTATAAAGCAATAATCATTTCACTACAGCTAAGTTCCTACCTGCCACTCAATCCCCTGAGCCCTCATGAAAGGCTGAAACCCCACCACAAGATACTAGGCACATGTATTGCCTATACTTGGGCAGAGTGGTGTGGGCATGCTGCTGGGTAACAGCTTCTTGTCCCACCTTCAGCCCACTGGAGTCATGGTGTGGATAAAACAGTTGACGTATAAGGTACAACTCTGACCAAAGCCCCCATCAGGGCCACCCTTTCTTCTCTGGGTCCAGACTGCATCCCTCCACTAGCTAGGGAGGGAGAGTTCATTTGAGTAGAGGAACTCAAGGAAGGAAAACCATTGTCTTGAAGCTCACTGATAGAAAACTTCTTAGGACACAGTCTTTCAAACTACTAGTCTTTTGATTCTATAATTACTAATAAATATTTTCTTTGTACACTAAAATAAAAAGCATTTATTTTAAAGAGAACAGGTATAACTTTATATATCTTAAAGAGTTAAAATTAAAACTTTATCATTAATTTTCACTTATTATTTTTTCATCATTAGAATTTTCTAGATTTCCCTTCTCTGAGGTATCAGTAAAATGCTTCCACATTTGGTATGATTTACTGTAGATGATATTGTGTGTATGTATTCCTGTGAAGTGCATCAGTATGTTTGTGTGTGTGTGTGCGCGTGCCATCTTCCTTAAGTGTATTTAAACTGCTAAGAATTCATGGCTCTAAGGTATTGATGGCCACATTGAAGACCCCCCATGTTATAGAGATTCTGGGTATAATTTGGATGCTGTGGTGAAAGTCTGTAATCCTGGTTGCCCTGGGGAGCTTCCTCGAAGCACACCACTAGTCCCGAGTGTGAGCTGAGTTGTCATGTGGCCATGAACATATCATCTTGGAACATATCAGAAGGTAACAGAGCCTTGTCATCTATTCTAGGGTCAACTATCAGCCAGGATAGGCCTGGGAATACACATGGGAAAGAACTATCTTCAGAAAAAGAGTATTTGTTTAATTTTTATTCTACAGTAATATTTTTTTGTACAAAATAGAAACCACAAACACACATGTACTCATGCATACACAAATAAAAGCTGTCATAATTCTGCCACTCAGAGACAAATTCTCTTAGTATTTTGATGCAATTAATCTTCTAGAATACTTGTATGTGGATGTTTTGAATAAATAACATAGCTTCTGCTCTGGCCAAGATGGAGTAATAGGGACTGGGTTTCCTCTCTTGCCTGGGACAACCAACCAATCAAACCAACCAACCAAACAAACAAACAAATGAACAAAACTCCAAACCAAAACCAAACAGCATACCAGTGGCAATAGTAATTAAGACACTGAACACTAGACCAAAAATGGATAGCAATCCCCATGATATGGGAAATGAGATTAAGCCAGATGATTCCTCTGGCTCACTGCTTGAGAATTTCCAGGGTGTATTGCAGGGAGGAAGAAACCACATGGAGCTCACTCAGCTCCCTGAGTTGATAGGATGGAACTGACAGTCTGGGGAGACCAAGGCAGCTGGAATTTGCAAGACAAAGGACCAGAGAGGACAGTGCTGCTTAGAGAGAGAACCACAGAGACCTTCAGAGAGTCTCCCTTGAGAATGCAGTAGTGTTCATACCAGTCCATGTATGTGAGGAAACCACCTGATGTCAGGGGAAGCACAACCCAGAAGGATTAGAAGTAAGAGTCCTTGACATACCAGGGACAGGAATAGTCTCTATTCCTGCCAGGCAGGTTGGAACCTTGTAATTCATAGGGCACATTGTAGGCTACTCAGTAGGGTCTTGCCTCTGGAATTACTCCTTGTGGGGAGTGAAGATGGCTGGATATGGCTCTGATTCCACCTAATAAATCTTAAAATCAAGACCTGAAAGAATCAAGCTTTCTATATAGTTTAACAGTCTCCAGAACAGACCTCAAAGATATTTGAAGGATACAAAAACATTCAACAGTGTATAAAGCAAAATCACAATATGTGGCATATCATCAAGGATTACCAGGCATATGATAAGAAGAATATGAACCATTGAAGTCAACCTTGAGTAGACACAGGTGTGAGAATGTGCAAACAAGGACATTAAAACTGTTATGATAAATGCATTACATAATAATATAATATGTGGATAAATGTCCACTAAGTGGAAACATTAAAGACATGTTTTAAAAAGCCAAAATCAAGCTTCTAGAGATAAAACTTAAAATATCTGTAATAGAAATATACTTGTTGGGATTAACGGCAGCATAGCAGAAGAAAAGATTAGTGAACTTGAAGACACAGATCCAAAATGAAAAAGACTGAAAAGATAGTAATGAAAAAATGAAAAGTGTCCTTGGAAAACTTCAGTAGCCTAACACATATGTAGTTCTAATCTTTAAAGGATAGGGGAAACAAAAGAGGGAGAGGGAGAGGGAAAATGAGAGGAAGAGAGACAGGGAGAAAGACAGCACAGGCTAGCTCTGTGGTGTCTCTTGTAAGGGCACCAGCATGTGGGCCCCAGCCTCATGAACTCATCTAAACCAAATCACCTCAGAAAGACTCTGTCTGCAAATAGCATCACATTGGGAATTAGGGCCTCAGCATAAGAATTTGACAGGGGAACACAATTCAGTCTAGAGCAAATTTGAACTGAATTATAGTAGAAACAGAACATAAAAATTCGAAGGGTTTCTTTAAAGGAGGAGTCAGCAATTTTTTCTTAAAAGGCCATATAGTTAATATTATAGGCATTTGGGCCAAATGAAAAATAATGATGAAACTTAGCAGAGGGAGGGATTATACTAAAGGAAAATTTAATCAGAGGAGAAACCAAGTCACATAAATACCAAAAATAAACAAAAATGGCTGAAAATACAAATCATGTCTCAATAATAACCCTGAAATTACTCAGTTCTGCCAATATGGCATAAGAGCAGCCACAGACAACACATAGAAGAAGGGACATGGCTGTATCCAGCCTGCAAATGGTGATTTAGTGGTCCTTGCTCTAATGCAGTCTCTAAAGGGAAATTTATACCCTGAGACACCTAAATCAAGAAAAGATGAGACAAAACTGCCCGCACCAGCCTGCGTGGGACTCAGACTCTCAGTAGGCCCGGCCCACCCCTCCCTTGGTGGGGTAGACACCCACCAGAGCCTAGCTTCTGGTGCAGGACCGCCCCTTCCGACCACCAGACTACTGATGGAGGTCAAGCCCAGAGCCCAGATCCACCCACACTAACTTGTGCAGGACCCAGATCCAGGATGCAGTAGCATACATTGAGGAAAACCAGCAGGGTCTGTCAGCCCAACATCAAGGTGAGGTATAGACAATCTGCACAGGTACTACAAGAATATAGGGAACAAACTGTAATATCTCAGATCCACACTGCAAGAAAGGAAGACACATAGACAACATGAAAAAACAAGGGAGGAAAGTGCCCCAAACAAACCAAAACACTATAATAACAGAACCCATGGACAGCGAAGTTGATGAAATATCAGAGAAGAAGTTCAGAAGGTTCATAATGAAAATGATCTGTGAATTAAAGAATGACCTAAGTGAGCAAATACAGGCAAAAATTGATCACTCCAACAATGAGATAAGAGAGCAAATTCAGATAGCAAAAGATTACTTCAAGAGAGAGATAGAGACTCTGAAAAAAAAAGTCAGAAATCCTTGAAATGAAGGATACAATAAATCAAATAAAACACTCAATAGAAAGCATAACCAACAGACTAAATCACTTGGAAGAAAGAATGTCAGATAATGAAGACAAAGTATACAATCTGGAAAATAAAGTGGATCACACAGTGAAGATAGTTAGAAACCATGAACAGAACATCCAAGAATTATGGGACAGCATCAAAAGACCAAATCTAAGAGTTATTGGGGGTAGAAGAAGGCACAGAGTTTCAAACCAAAGGAATGCACAATCTCTTCAATGAGATAACATCAGAAAATTTCCCAAACATTAAGAACGAATTGGAAAACCAAATACAAGAGGCTTACAGGACACCAAGTGTACAAAATTACAACAGATCTACACTAAGGCACATTATAATGAAAATGCCTAGCATACAGAATAAGGATTAAAAGTTTCAAGAGAGAGGAATAAGATCACATATAGGGGGAGACCAATTTGTATCTCAGCAGATTTTTCAATCCAGACCCTCAAAGTCAGGAGATCATGGAACAACATATACCAAGCTCTGAAAGAAAATAAATGTCAACCAAAAATCTATATCCAGAAAATCTAAGTGTTAGATTTGATGATGAAATAAGAACCTTCCATAATAAACAAAAGTTAAAAGAATTTACAACTAGAAAGCCTGCACTACAGAATATCCTCAGCAAAATATTCTAAAAAGAGGAAGTGAAAAACAATGATGGAAATTAGCAGAGGGAGGGATTACGCTAAAGAAAAATTTAATCAGAGGAGAAACCAAGTCACATAAATACCAAAAAGAAACAAAAATGACTAAAAATACAAATCATGTCTCAATAATAACCCTGAAGGTTAATGGCCTAAACTCACCAATCAAAAGACATAGACTAGCAGATTGGATCAAAATAAAAGACATAACAATATGCTGCCTCAAAAAGACTCATAGAAAAAGATATCCAGAGACTGAAGGTGAAGGGAGGGTTGGGAAAAATCATACCACTCACATGGACAGTAGAAGCAAGCATGGGTTTTCATCCTCATATCAAATAAAGTAGACTTCAAACTAAAGTCATTCAAAAAGGATAAAGAAGGACACTACATACTGCTCAAGGGAACCATACACCAACAAGACTTAACAATCATAAATATATATGCCCCAAACAATGGAGCATCTACGTTCATCAAACTCTTCTCAAGTTCAAGAGTCAAATAGGTGACAACACAATAATTTTGGGTGACTTTAACACACCTTTTCCATCACTAGATAGATTTTCCAAACAAAAGCTGAACAAAGAAAACTTTCTTAATAAGACTCCTGTGGTGCAAGAATTAAGATCAAGGATCAATAAATGGGATGGACTCAAACTAAAAAGCTTTCTTCTCAGCAAAAGAAACAATCTGTGAGGTGAATAGAGAGCCTACATCTTGCGAGCAAATCTTTACCCCTCACACATCAGATAGAGCACTAAATCTCTAGGGTATATAAAGAACTCAAAAAGCTAAGCACCAAAAAAATGAAATAATCCAATCAATAAATGGGCCAAGGACCTGAATAGATACTTCTCAGAAGAATATATACAATTAATCAACAAATATATGAAAAAATGTTCATCATCACTAACAATTACAGAAATGCAAATCAAAACCACCCTAGGATTTCATCTCACTTCAGTTAGAATGGAAACTATTATGAAGACAAACAACAGTAAGTTTTGGCAAGGATGCGGGGAAAAAGATACGCTGGTGGTGGGACTGCAAATTGGTACAGCCAATATAGAAAGCAGTATGGAGATTTCTTGAAAGCTGGGAATGGAACCACCATTTGATCCAGCTATTCCTCTCCTTGGTCTATACCTAAAGGACTTAAAAACAGCATACTACAGGGACACAGCCACATCAATGTTTATAGCAGCACAGTTCACAATAGCTAAACTGTGGAACCAACCTAGATACCCTTCAATAGATGAATGGATAAAAAATATGTGGCCTACATGCACAATGGAATTTTACTCAGCAACAGAATAGAATAAAATCGTGGCATTTGCAGGTAAATGGATGGAATTAGAGTAGATAATTCTAAGTGAAGTTAGCTAATCCCAAAAAACCAAATGCCGAATATTTTCTTTGATATAAGGAGACTGATTCATAGTGGGATAGGGAGAGGCACGTGGGAGGAATAGACAGACTCTAGATAGGGCACAAGGGTTGGAGGGGAAGGTAGGGGTCATAGGGTTATAACTGATGGTGGAATGTGATGATCATTATTATCCAACATACATGTATGAAGACACGGATTGATGTGAATATACTTTGTATGCAACCAGAGATATGAAAAGCTGTGCTCTATATGTGTAATAAGAATTGTAATGCATTCTGTTGTCATATATAAATAATAAAATACAGAAATAAACAGAGCTGGGTTTGTGGCTCAGTAGCAGAGTGCTCTCCTACCATGTGTGAGGCACTGTGTTTGATCTTCAGCACCACATAAAAATAAAGATATTGTGTCCACATATAACTAAAAAATAAATATATTTTTTAAAAGAAGAGTCTCAAATTCATGACTTCAGAAAATTGTGTCCTTTAGCTGCTTCTGGTAGTGCTTTCCTCCATTCCACTGGGTGACAACTTTCAGTGTCATTCTGCTGGCTCTGCCTCTTTGGCCATTTCTTAGTCTCCTTCATGAGCATTTTACTCCCATACCACTCTTCAGTACCTATGGCGGATTCTTTAGTTGATGTTTTCCCCTCCTGGGCCAGTTCATCACTTCTGTGGCTTGCTGTTTCCTGCATGCTGGAAAACTTCATAGTTATTATATTACAAACACACCCACCTTCACTCTTCCAGAAGTCTTCTTATCTCCTTCAGATCCATAGGTGTCAGGACCCCTCTGCCACATGCACTGCTGGTCCCTTGCACACAGTAGGATCACACCAATCACTCCTGTCTGTCACCATATTCATTCCTATGGTATCTATGTTCTCTCCTTACTGTGTTCTCCAGCCCTGAGAACTCCTCTGTCCTGGGCAACCAGACTAGATTCTGTTTCCAAAATGCACTGTGTGTATTTTACTAACACACTCAGTAGATTCAGCTTAACAATTCATAAGCTTTTCACTTAGAAGAGTTTTCACTGGGTTTTTACCTTGGAATAATTCAAGAAACCACTTTGGCTTGAACCATCCCTTATGACCCAGTGGACTCTTGACTAGTCACATAGCTAACCGGATAGCATAGTGCCTAGGAAACAGTATTGCTTGACTGGGAATCCTTTAGCTACATCCTCATAATTTTATGTAGCTTATAAAGTAAGGCATATTCTACTCTGTTTTCCACAGGGTCCTCTATTGGTTGTTTCACATGCTTCAATGTTTGACCACTAATCCATTAAATGAGGATTTGTGGAAAACTGCAAAGAAAATGACTGAGTGGAGCCCCAAACAAAACCATACAGAATAATGTAGAAGCAGAAGCAGTACCATGCAAGAAGAAAGGGCTGCAGTTAAACACCGTATTGATGTAGTGTGACAGGAGATGGTTTTGTTACTGGGAACATTAAAGAGAAGTATCTAGGAAATTATAGAGATCTGCGGTAGCAGCAGGGGGGCCCAGATACATGCACCTAATAAGCTTAGTGAAAACATTTGCATCCCATTGTACATTGCTTTTGCTTGTATTACTTCTTAAAAATATCAGTTTGAATTTTTTTCTGTTTTGTATTGCTTGATAAATTCACCCATTCCACAACTCTAGTAGCAATCAAATACCTCCACTCAGTGCTGTGTAATTTTGCTGTGGATGTATTGCTTGGACCTCTTTAGTTCTTGGGTTTTGTTTTTTTTCATTTATCTACCCAGTTTTTCTTTAAATGCCCCACCATTTCTAAAGCAGCAAAACTTCATAGTTATTATATTCCAAACAGACCCAGAATTACAAGGGGTACAAAGATCTGTGTTTTCCTGGGCCATTTCCATGAAACAGAATTAACAGTTACATTTCATGACCCAGTTGGGCATAAAGATAACTATCTTAATATTGTGTTTTAAATAATTTTCTCTGACCCAAAAGTTCATTTTTTTTACTTCTGATTTTAGAGGAAATTAGAACATTTTCATGAGTACCTTAAAGTATTATTTTCAAGCAGATATCTGGAGTATGAATGCTGTAGATAAACACAAAGTTCAAGGTCATGGTCAACATCTGACCATGGTGCATCCCCCACGGGCAGGCCAGAGGAAGCAAGCAGAGGGCACTTGCCTAGGACCCCTGTGACTGGTCCTCATGCTCTGGGCAGCCTCTGATGCTGACCAGGGAGGAAAGACTGTGCTTTCCAGCCCTGAGGACTCTCTCCTTCAAATCAATGGCAAGAACTTTAGTGAAATGCTTTAAAAACCCAATGTACCTTTAAAATGGTGAATACTGTTAGTCACATTGTTTAATGTTTACTCACATTCAGTCTTTTTACACCTGAAACTGGAAGCCAAGGTTGGAATTAGATATGTTAGCTTGTTTTTTTTTTCCCTCCTAAGATGGTTTTTTATACATGTAAGAATTATTAGTTCAACATGAAAGAAAAAAACCTTGACTGTTTCAAACTCATGGTGAGGCATCTGTATTTTTCCTTGGTTTTTGTGCAGAGTTCCCAGAGGTCCTGATGTTCCCTACAATCTCTGGTCTTGGCCCTCCATGGACCCTGATGTGGGGAGCTGCCACCAGTGCAGAGGAAAGGGCATTTCCACCCATTTCCCCTTTTATCTTTCCAGGGCCTGGACTTCGCCAGATTCACGGCACACATGTTTGTTGGGATTTGCCTTGTTCTTCTGGTCTCATTCCCACTCCTCAGACTCCTGTACTGGAACAAAAAGCTTTATAACAAGGAGCCCAGTGAGATCGTTGGTAGGTATAAACCTCAGAGTTCATATGATTATTTTTCCCAGGGGAAATTCTTACAAAGAGGTCAGAGCTGCCATCCCATGTAAAACATGAGGGAAGTGTCTCTTGTTGGGACCCTGTGTGCTCAAGATCAGAGACTGTGCATATCTGCCTCCCTTCTCCCGCGCAAAATCTCTCTCAGCTAAATCACTTCAGAATTCCTGTTTAATTCCACAGTTAGAAAACAAAAGTGCTACCTGAACATTGATGATGGGCTGAGCAGAATAGGGCCAGTAGAGCTTTGGATTTGATGGTCTGGAAAGTAGGTAGGCTCTGAGCGTGCATGGGTGGAGTTGAGGCTGCTTCTGAGGACACACCAGCATAAGAGAGCCCAGGGGACCTAGAAGGCCAGCATCACCAGTGCAACGCTGGCTCCCAATCTCTGCTTCTCTAAATACAAAGACATGGATGAAACTCCCAGCCTGCATCCATGGGCTGCCTCCAGAGTGGCACCATGTAGACATGTAAGCTTTTCAAAGCTGATTAGTTGCTTCAGAAAGTACCCTTCACTGTGATGACTTTAAAGAGCTGCTGGAATGTCTCTGGCGTTTATGGATGGGTTTTTAATGATACCTTTCATCTGATGAGGTTCGGAGCATTAGATGAAACCCAGGCACCATCTGAACTTATGCTGAAGCCATTCCACAGCCCTGTCTCTCTTTTCCTATCCCAATGTGGAGTTTCGTGTTCAAAGTTTCGGGAAGGCTCGTTCATTGCTTTCTCCTCCTCCTATTCTTCCCCATCTTTTTATGTTATCAAAACCTCATAGGAGGTTTGATGAGGTGTGAGTCTTTTCAGAGGGAAAGCATGGATCCACTTCTCTGAAGAAGCCTTTGAATTACACCCAAGTTCATTTTATTTTAGAAAGCTGTGGTGCATCTTTGTAAGGCTGAAACTCAAAACCAAGCACTGGCTGATGTTGTCTCAGTGCTCCCGTTCTCCCTGGGTCTCTCTATTGAGTCTTGGCAGCCTTCATTTATAGTCTGTTTCTCTGACAAACGTCTCTGTTTTCTCAGCAGTGCAGCAGGTCTGCCACACGGTAGGTGATCAGCACTTGTGTACCAAATAGAGGGGGCGTAAAAGGTAGTGTTTTCTTTATTGGTTGAGTTCACAGTGATTGTACTGCTGTGTCTTGTCTCCACCTGAAATAGGCTGTCAGGAGCTCCAGCCCCTGCTTTGGTCTTTTAATTTAATTCTTGTGACGTATATCGTATGGTGCATTGCACATAATGTAGTTTGGATCTGGAATTATCCCCTGAGGTCCCTGTGTTGAAGACATAGTCCCTAGGGAGGCACTACTGGGATGGGTGGAACCTTTAGGAGGTGGGACTAGCTGGAGGGAGTTAGGTCCCTGGGGACATGCTCATGAAGTGGATGTTGGGATCTGCAGGCCTTCCTCTCTCTGTCTGCTTCCTGGCTACCATGAGGTGAGCAGCTTCCTCTACCATACACTCCTGCTGTGATGTGCTGCTTCACTCTACCCCAAAGCAGTGCCAACTGACTATAGACTGAAACCTCTCAAACTTTGAGTCAAAATAAACCTTTTTTCCTCTTAAGTTATTAATCTCAGCTATTTTGTTTTAGTGACAAAAAACTGACTGAGTGGTGAATGAAAACAGTGCCTTTTTCTTATTCTCTTAGTGATTATTTTGAGAATTTTGTATAGCATTTTAAATTGTAAAGTAGAGGTAAGCTTTCATGAAGTTCTTTAATATCTTAGGCAATGAATCATCTCTCTTTTCTCTCTCAGAAGCTTCTGAATTCACTTTTGGATGAAAATTCTGCTCATCTACTGATGTCAGCATTTCATCAGGCTACTTCTCCCTTTCCTGGGTAACAGACTTGAGCTCAGTGAGGGACTGATTGGGAATGAGGGCTATTCCCAACTCCTCTCTCTTCCCAAATGTCCTGCTGGCCCTGAAAGCCACTGCCTGAGAACAACCCTTGTGCTTCTGATTTTCACTAGGCCTCTTTCTGAAGTCAGTCAAAGAATGGGCACTTGGCTTTGTTCATTTTCTGTTACTGTTACTGAATACTACAGACTGGACAAGCTCTAAGGCATAGAGTTATTTTTAGCTTATTGTCCAGGAGGCTGGGAAGTCTGAAGCACAACCTGACATCTGGTGAAGGCCTTCTCGCTATGTCATCACATGGCAGAGGGCATCTCCTGGTGCATGAATTTTGGAGGAGACAAACCACATTCAAATCAGAACAGCAATGTATAGATTTTGGCTAAAAGTGGGTCCTGCAAGAAGGGGTTAGTGTTGCTGGGCATTAGGTTTGATGTGTCTGTTTAAGATAGGAATTTATTTGTCACCAGAGAGTTGAAATTGTTCTACTTCACTTCCATGATCATTTTAAAAAGTGAGCCTTGTCACCTGGTTTCATTATAGTAACTAACGTGCTGAGAAGCTTCTGCTTTGGGCTGAGCCTGGGAAACCTGAACATTATGAGTGTGTTGTGAGCACTGACTTCCCAGGTTGTGGGAAACTCAATTTTGCCTTACTTTCTCTGCAGAACTGAAGCACGAGATTCACGTGTGGCGCCTGACAGCGCAGCGCATCAGCCCAGCCAGCCGTGAGGAGACGGCCGTGCGTGGCCTGCTGCTGCAGAAGGTGCTGGCACTGGAGCACCTGCTGGCCCGAAGGCTGCACACCTTCAATAGGTATCAAGCTGGGTCCTGCTCAGATTTACAGAAGCAGTTCTTGTGTTTAATGGTTGTGCTTAATGGTGGGATTGTATAAGCAACATACTCCACTACCATCCAGATGTCACATAAAATACAAATCAAGTGAATTAAAATTGTTATTCCAAGCATTTGTGCATTATAAACTGGTGACACTAACTGAGCAAATATGCAACTTTTAGGCGCCATTCATTGAGCTAAGCCTTTTATGGTGCACAACTTTATCTAATTCCCACCTAGCTCTGTGGGGTTAATGTTAGTTCAGTTTAGAGATGAAATAAGCAGAGGCTCAGAGAGTTTGGGCAACTTACCTATGGTTATGTAGCTCAGAAAGAGTGACACTGGGAATTGAACTTACATTCTCAGCCACATTTTATAATTTCCCCACATTTTAATTGTTGTATGATAAAAATCAAAACCAATTAATGTAACAAACTAATCTTACAACAGATTCTCTCAGCAGTTGATTTTCAAGCATTTCAAAGAATACAAATATCCTAATCAATTCATTTCTTGGTATTTCTTAATATTATTTATTTATATTTTTATTTTTAGTGCATTATAATTATACATAATAGTTGGGTTCATCTTGACATATTCATAAATGCATATAACATAGTTTCTCCATTTCAATCCCCAGAATTATCCTTCCTCTCTTCTTTATTCTATTGGTCTTCCTTCTATTTATGTTTTAATTGGTGCATTATAATTATATATAAAATTGCAATGCATGGTGATATATTCATATATATGCATGACATGTTTTGATCAACTTTATTCTGCTTTGAAATGATCAAACCCCCATCACCCAATACTTGCTGTCAGCCAAGGAAGAGGCAGAGCTCAGCCTATAAACTCCTCTAACAAGTTGGGCTGGTTTGGGTCAGAGCTCAGAACAAATAAATAGTATAATAATTGTGTCATATATACTCCTCATATTCAAAATTATGGAAAGAAATGTCTTCATTTAAAAAGTCTCAGCAAGAAGAAAACTGAATTTAAAATATATTGTGATTGCATTAGCTGCTATAGATAGTAATTTTTAAAATATATATTTTAATTGTTGAATTTATTTATTTATATGTGGTGCTGAGAACCCAGTGCCTCACATATGTTAGGAAAGCGCTCTACCACTGAGCTACAACCCCAGCCCTGTATGTAGTAATTTCCAGTGTCTTCCCTCATGTGTTTTTTCAGAGTTCTAATTTTACACTTTTTTTGGTCAATTAATTGGATCCTTTCTCAATAACTTATTCTTTTTCATCTTCATTCTCTTTCATTCTCCTCTATCCTTCTTTCTCATCTCATTTTATCTTCTGCCTCTCTTCCCTCCCCACCCCCTTTTTTTCTGTTTTCTATTTCCTTTATCTTTTTTTTTTGCCTGCTTCCAACACAACTTACTATAAAGGATGCTATGATTGATGCTTAACCTTCTAGCCTATTCTTTATTATTTCTCATTCACTTTTCTCATTGATTAGTAGAGTTGTGGAGATGATTAGTAATAAGTTTTCAAATGTATGCTATTAAGTTATCATTATGACTGGCTGTTGCTTTATCCTCTTGAAGTAGTACTGGGTATTGAACTTAGCACCTTGATTATGCCAATTGGATGTTTTGAAAATAATATAAACTCCCAGCTCAGGGTAGATTGTAAAGAAGTAACTGCTCACTAAAAGACACTTACATAATAGAAAAAGAGGAATCTATGACAATGGATGTACATACAAAAAAAAAATTTGAAAACACAAAAAAATAAACCCCTAAGATATCTCCCAAAATTTTTAACCCCCAAACTACAGATTGAAATGGATGAAATCTTGAACAAAGCATTCAAAAAATTGATTATTAAAATGATTAATGATTTTAAACAAGATCTAAGGAATGAATTAGGGGAGAAAATGTAGGCTGTGAAAAAGTATTTTAATAAAGAGATAGAGGTCCTGAGAAAGAAGCAAACAAAAGTCATTCAATAAATCAAATGAAAAATTCAGTTGAAAAAATTTCTAGATTAGATTAGATGAAGAAAAAGCAGAATTTCGGAGCTTGAAGACAAGATGGTCAGCCTTGAACATTTAGACAATATTAAAGGGAAAAAAAGGAAAGAAAACTATGATCAGAATAGACAAGATATCTGGGTCAATATTGAGAGACCAAACTAAAGACTCATAGACTTTGAGAAAGAAGTAGAAATACAGGTTAATGATATTGAAATAATTTTTGCAAAAATTATCCAAACCTTAGGAAGAAGATGGACATCTAAAAATTGGAGGCATTTAAAACCTCAGACAAGATCAGAAAAGAACCTCTCCATGACACATTATCATTAAAATGCCAACACTACAAATCAAAGAAAGGATTTTAAAGGCTATAGGAGAGATATGACAGGTCAAATTTAGAGGAAAAAGAATCAAAGTAATACAAGATTTCTCAGTATAAACCCTAAAGTTCAAGAGGACTTGGAATGATACATTTCAAGCACTGAAAATCAGTAACTCCCAACTAAGATTGCTATATCTATTAAAGCTATTCTTCAAAATCAAATAAGAAATAAAATCTTCCAGTGTGAGTATAAACTAAAGGAATTCATGACTACTGAGCCAGCATTGCAGAAGATACTTAAAGAAATCCTACATACAGAAATATAAGATAATAACAACAAAGACAGCTTGGAAAAGAATAAATCTAATTAAAAGAGTATATAAGCAGATTAAAATTAGGATTTAATAAAATATTAGAAATAAATCAATAAATCAATAAATTAAATAAATTTAATAAAATTATTAGAAATAAATCAAGGTAGCAGGCAATAATAAACACCTCTCTATAATAACACTGAATGTTAATGGTCTTGATACTATAACTAAAAGATGTGTACTGTAGAGTGGATTAAAAAACAAGATCCAACAGTATGTTGTCTGTAAGAGACAAACTCATAGGAAAAACACCCACAGGTTGCAAGTGAAAAGCTGAAAAATGATATTCCATGCAAATGGAACCCCAAAGAAAGCAGGAGTATGTACTCTCGTATCCAACAAAACAGACTTCAAGCCAAAATGAGTTACAGGGGACGAAGAAGGTCACAACATACTGCTGGAGGGAATGATACAACATGGAGACATAAAGATAGCAAATATTCATGCTCCAAACTTCAGTACAACTACATAAACAAACACTACTAAACATAAAGTCTCAGATAGATCCCAATACAATAATACTGGGTGATTTCAATACTTTCTTTCACCAGTAGATAGGTCATCCAGATATAAAATCAGCAACAATACTTCAAATCTAAAACATACTATAAATCAAAAGGACTTAACAGACATCTACAGAGTATTTCATCCAACAACAGGTGAATATACTATCTTCTTAGCTGCTTGTGGATCATATTTTAGGTTACAAAGCAAGTCTTAGTAAATGCGAAAAGTCAATATAACTCCTTGAATTTTATTAGCTCATAATGGAATAAAACTAGAAATGAAGAAAAACAAGAAAAATAGAAAGCAAGAAAAATTACAGAAACTATATTAGTATGCAGAGATTGAACAATACACTTTTTAATAATGAATGGGCCAGCAAAGAAATCAGGGAAGAAATGTAAAAATTCTTGGAATAAAATGAGAATAAAGATACAACATATCAGAATCTCCTGGATGCTGTGAACGCAGTTATAAGAGGAAAGTTTACAGCTATGAGTGCCTAGATTAAAAAAAAAGAAAAGAAAAAAGATCCCCAATAAATAACCCAATGATGCACCTCAAACACAGAAAAACAAGGAAAAAAATGAATTCCAAAACTGCTGGAAGGGAGGAAACAATAAATATCAAAGCCAAAGTTAGTGAAGTAAACAAAAAACAATCCAAAGAATCAATGAATGAAGAGTTGGTTCTTTGAAAAGATAAACAAGATTGATAAGACCTTAGTCAAACTAACCAAAAGAAAAGGGGAAAAGGAGATATTACAACAGAAATCTATGAAATCCAGAGGACAACTATTTTGAAAACATATTCCAACAAATTGGAAAATCTGAAAGATATTGATAAATTTCTAGACACCTATTATCTACCAAAACTGAACAAAGAGGACAAAGAAAACCTACTAAAGAGATGGATAACAAATAATACAATTGAAACAGTAATAAAAAACCTTTCCAATAAAGAAAATCCCAGGCCCAGAGGGATTCACAGCTGAATTAAATGGGCAAATGAACTAAAGAGAGGTTTCTCAAAACAAGTAGTACAAATGGCTAACAAATACATGAAAAAAATGTTCAACATCTCAAGCAATTAGGGAAATGCAAATCAAAAAACTACACTGAGATTTCATCTCACTCCAGTCAGAATGGCTGCAATCAGGAATACTAATAATATACAAATAATAATAAACACTAGTGAGGATGTGGGTAAAAAGAATGCTTATACACTGTTGGTGGGATTGTCAATTAGTATAACCACTGTGGAAATCAGTTGGAGGTTCCTCAAAAGAGTAGGAATGGAACCACTGCATGACACTGCTATCCCCCTCCTTGGTCTTTATCTAAAATAATTAAAGTCAGCAAACTATAGTGTTACATGCACACGCATGTTCATAGCAGTACAATTCACAGTAGCCAAGTTATGGAACTAGCCTAGGTGTCTGTCAATGGATGAATGATAAAGAAAATGTGGCATATATACACCATTTATCTAGCTATAAAGAGTAATGAAATTATGTTATTTGCAAGAAAATGAATGGATGCTTCAGAGCATTATCTTAAGTAACATAAGCCAGACTCAGAATATTAAGGGCCATGTATTTTCTCTTTTATGTGGAAGCTAGACAGGAAAGAGGGGGAAAAAGGGTCTCATGAAAATAGAAGGAAGACCAAGTAGACTAGAAGAAGGGACTCAGGGAGAAGGCTGGGGAACTGGCAAATGAAATTGACCAAATCATGTCATATATATANTATATATATATATATATATATATATATATATATATATATATATATATAAATTAGGCCATAATGAATCCTACTAATGTGCATAATTATTATGCACCGATGAAAATATTTCAAAACTTTTCTCAGAATAATTCACTTGGTTCTGCTTTGGTTTCCCTGCGGACCTTACTGGCTGCATGCTCAGCCTCTCTTTAGTGCTCACTTGTGATGTGTACATGCTCAGTAAAGTGTCATTCTCCACTGTGCAGCATCTTCCCTTTGATTGGTGTCAGAAAAAAATAACCAAAAAAAAAAAAGGTAAACTGAGTTGGAAAAGTTAAAAGGAAAGGTAAGTGGGTTCAAACAAGGGAGCCTCAACAAGAGAAGAGGGTACCATGAGAGAAGGAAGGAAGCAGGCATACAATTACTTCAAAACTGAGCTACTCTTGGTAAAATTACCATTAAAGCAAGTGCTGTTTCTTTTATCTCTTTTCCCTTTAGTTGTAAAAGCTGGTTGTAAACTGTGTCCCTGTTTTGGAAATGGAAACCATTCAGAAGCAGAGAAACTAGTGGACTGCAGGTTCCACATCTCTGCATCCAACCAACAACTGATTGAAAGCATTTGAAAAGAAAAATCATGACTCTACTGCACATGTACAGAGTGTTTTTCCTTGTTATCATTATTCCTTAAAGAAAATAGTAAATAATTATTTACATTGTATTAGGTATAAGTAATCTAGAGATGATTTAAAGTATATGGGAGGATTGTAGCTAAGTTAAATGCAAATATGACACTGTTTAATATTGAGGGACTTGAGCACCCCTGGGTTTTATTACTCTTAGGTGGGGTGTTAGAATCAATCTCTTGGGGATACTGAGGGTTGACTACATATAAAGAAGAAAATAAAGGTGGCTACAGTCATTGCCTTGGTCACACATTGGCACATTTTGTTCACGACATTTCCTACACTTGCTGACTCACATTCACTCATGTCATTAAACACTCAGATCTTGATATATATGATTTTTCTTTGAAAATATAGAGTGAGTTTCTTACCTAATTGAAAAAAATCAAGTGTTCCGGTCACTTCCAAGACTAGTCTTATCCCTTAGAAAGCTGTTCCAGGCTCCACAGCAAATGTCCAGGCTCCCAGTGTTGTCAATCTCCTTGTTCCATATAACCAGGGAAATAATGAGCCTGTCCTTTTCTCTTTTAGACAAATCTCACAGGAAGACAAAAACTGGGAGACCAATATTCAGGAGCTTCAAAAAAAGGTATCTCCTTTGCTTTCTTCAGATATTTCCAATTTGATTTACCTGTTGTAGAAGAAGGTGATTAATGTTTCTTTTAAAAATTGATTACTATTTTAAATTTTTAATTGATACATTCTAATTGTAGGAGGTTGTGAGGTCCAATGTGAAGTCTGGACACCTGTGCACATTGTGCAGTGACGGAGTCAGAGTCATTAACTTATTCATCACCTCAGGCATTTATCGTTTTTTGTGGTGAAACATTCCAAAATCTTCTTTTTACCTCACATGAAGTAATGACTGGAAGCCATTGTTCTTTTTATTCCTGCAGTTGTACATAAGATGTCATTTATTTCTACAAGTTAATGAGGAAAAACATTTTCCAGACATGACAGGAAATGGAAATGTCACAATTTTTATGTCTGGGAAGATGTACTTCAGGCATACCCTTGAGCAATATCCTGAGTCTGGCTCATAGAGCTGGGCCTGTGGCTCACAGTCCCTCTCCTGGCCCTGAAAAGCAGGCTTCCAGATTGCCAGAGAGGAGCTGGCAGCGAGACCATGTTGGGCAATATTGAACATTTTTAAGAACAAACACTGGATGTGTGTGTGTGTGTGTGTGTGTGTGTGTGTGTGTCCTGCTGTACGAGTTTGACTTTTGGGGGCAGAATTCATTCAAAAATATTTTTGGGGCTGGGGTTGTGGCTCATGGTAGAGTGCTTGCCTTGCACATGTCAGGTACTGGGTTCAATCCTCAGCATCACAAAATAAATAAATAAATAAATAAATAAATAAATAAATAAAATAATGATATTGTGCCCATCCACAACTAAAAATAAAAGAATCTAAAAACAATAATTTTTTTTTTTTGCTCACTTTCCTGCTATGGTGGACTTCCTCCCCACCTGTGGACAGGTAGGGCTTCCCACCCAGCCAAGAGCATTCACAATCACTGTACCTCAGGGAAATTTCCAATCCAAGTAGGTTGTTTTCTAGGAAGAGGTTGGGTGCCCACTCTCTAATTGTGATAGGAATACTTGTGCTTAGGATATTTAGACATTGGGGTTCTGCTGGGTAGTGTATTCTTTAGGCAATTTGGTCTGTGAGCTCTCTTCACATTCTCTTTTCCATGTAGATGGTTAGTGTTAGAAAAGAAGGGTGTAGCTATGACCCTTTGAGTACCCAGGGTTTTAAGACCTTGCTGCCTTGCTGGACTGCATTGCTTTTGTCCTGTGTACCTGGTGGACAAGAATTGAAGATTGATGGGAAAATAGGCCAGGGGCTTGGCAATATCCCTGAATTGCAAATGAGAATTCTTGCTGAAATAATTCTAGATAGCCAAAAGGAGATTGACACCCAGTAGAACACTCAAAAGAAACCTCTACCTCCACCATCTGAATGACATGGGAACGTTCTTTGACGTGCTGCTCCTCCATCTCCCATCTTTGAATGGGCTGTGGTAGTACTAACTTTCTCTGGTTAGTGTGACTCAGGGAGGCTTTGTGGTCCTCTCTGAAGCTGGTGAGGACCAGTGTTGCTCTCCTCTGAGCAATTTCTTTTTTTTTTTTTTGATATCTCCTACCTCCTAATTCTTGATCACAGAGTCATGTAGCAAAATTGGGCTTCTTAGAAGTGGGAGGGGAAGATGAGAGGAGTAGGACATGATGTGGGCCTTTGCAGTGGGCAGGGGAAGAGGGCAGGTGCTCAGCAGGCAGTCTCACCCGCTGAGTGAGGGCAGCACCTCTGGCCTGTGTCCAGGGGACCAGGGGCTACAGCCAGAGCTGCTGTCCATGAAGGGTGTGCTTGTGTTTTTGATGACAGCAGCTTTACCTGTGACCAGAGAAATTCAGAATCCTCTATCTCTACTTCTACCTCTTTCTCTATATATCTTCATGTCTATATATATCTATATCCACATGTCTCTATATATCTGAATATATATTTATATGTCCATCTTATCTATCTATATCTATCCATATTTATAGATCTCTGTGCATATCTATTTCTATATGTCTATATCTATCTGTATCTAAATCTAGATATAGACATCTAAAACTATGTATATCTATAAATATGTTGATATCCATAATCAGAGATGCCTACAGTTGGCCCTCTTTTTCTGTGGGTTCTACATTTGTAGATTGAACCAAATCAAGATTGAAGGTATTTGAAAAGTATTATATCTGTATTAAACATGTACAGAATTTCCCCCCAATCATTAGTCCCTAAACAATACAGTATAACAACTATTTACATAACATTTATATTGTGTTAGGTTTTATCATTAATCTAGAGATGATTTAAAGTATGTGGAAGAGTGTGTGAAGGTTTTGTGCACATAAAGGACTTGGGCATTGAAGATTTTGGTATCTCTGGGTCCTGAAACCAATCGCTCATGGATATCAAGGGATGCCTATAAATCTATCTAAATCCAGATGTATGTTAGACAGCTGTACAGATGTGCTGGGCCATTCTTAAGAAAGGACTCTGTGTGGTTGTCAGTTCACACCTGGTTTCACACAAGGGACTGGGTTAGCAGTACAGGCTGCCCACCTCACATGCTCCTCATTCCTGACCCCACAAAGCCATGGCCCATATAACTCAATACCTCTCAGGGACTCATAGGAAAGAGCACCCCAACTGCCTTATGGCTCTGAGGTTAATGAAGTCACTACAGAGAACCGTGTGCTATAAACCCCTGGAAGACTGGGCAGATCCCTCAGGTGTCATCCCACTGATAAGGGGCATCACCTGTATTCCACAGACCTTGTAAGTATTACATGAATGAACACAGCAAAGCCTTATGCAGGAGTTATAGTATTTCAAGAACATGTTAAGCTTATTGCCATGAGCTTTGATTAAAAAAAAAAAAGAAAGTCAAGCTAAAACACAGGGACCACACAGGCATCTGTGGAAATGTATTTGATAGGGAAAGGTCCCTGGAGATTAGCTGTCATTTCCCCAATGGCTTTCTGTTGTCTCACCCAACACCTGGGTGGATACTTCTAATGACTGAATATATAAAAATTAGACAATAAGAGAACAAACAACCCTATCAACAAATGGGCCAAGGACCTGAACAGACACTTCTCAGAGGAGGACATACAATCAATCAACAAGTACATGAAAAAATGCTCACCATCTCTAGCAGTCAGAGAAATGCAAATCAAAACCACCCTAAGATACCATCTCACTCCAGTTAGATTGGCAGCCATTATGAAATCAAACAACAACAAGTGCTGTCGAGGATGTGGGGAAAAGGGTACACTTGTACATTGCTGGTGGGACTGCAAATTGGTGCAGCCAATTTGGAAAGCAGTATGGAGATTTCTTGGAAAGCTGGGAATGGAACCACCATTTGACCCAGCTATTCCCCTTCTCGGTCTATTCCCTAAAGACCTAAAAAGAGCATGCTACAGGGACACTGCTACATCGATGTTCATAGCAGCACAATTCACAATAGCAAGACTGTGGAACCAACCTAGATGCCCTTCAATAGACGAATGGATAAAAAAAATGTGGCATTTATACACAATGGAGTATTACTCTGCATTAAAAAATGACAAAATCATAGAATTTACAGGGAAATGGATGGCATTAGAGCAGATTATGCTAAGTGAAGCTAGCCAATCCCTAAAAAACAAATGCCAAATGTCTTCTTTGATATAAGGAGAGTAACTAAGAACAGAGTAGGGTCGAAGAGCATGAGAAGAAGATTAACATTAAACAGGGATGAGAGGTGGGAGGGAAAGGGAGAGAGAAGGGAAATTGCATGGAAATGGAAGGAGACCCTCAGAGTTATACAAAAGTAGATACAAGAGGAAGTGAGGGGAAAGGGAAAAATAATACAAGGGGGACAAATGAATGTCAGTAGAGGGGGCAGAGAGAGAAGAGGCGAGGGGAGGGGAGGGGAGGGGGGATAGTAGAGGATAGGAAAGGCAGCAGAACACAACAGACACTAGTATGGCAATATGTAAATCAATGGATGTGTAACTGATGTGATTCTGCAATCTGTATTTGGGGTAAAAATGGGAGCTCATAACCCACTTGAATCAAAGTGTGAAATATGATATATCAAGAATTATGTAATGTTTTGAACAGCCAACAATAAAAAAAAATAAAAAAATAAAAAATACTAAAGGGGGGCTGGGGATGTGGCTCAAGCGGTAGCGCGCTTGCCTGGCATGCGTGCGGCCCGAGTTCGATCCTCAGCACCACATACAAATAAAGATGTTGTGTCCGCCGAGAACTAAAAAATAAATATTAAAAAAAAAAAAAAAGCTTTGTAGTCCAGTGTTTGGTAAAAAGACTATACTGCAGATTGGTGGTGCTTATTTTTCCACAAAGATTTTGAATGCTGTAATCCAGAATCTTTTCAGTTCTTCTTGTAACACATTGCCTTGTTATCTTCTTTCAAGTTCAAGATGTTTTATTTTTCATCAGGAGACATTTAGAGTAATTCAAGTCACGTAGGATCATGGACACATTGAAGGAATCAGAAGATTGTACCAAGTAAATGTGTTGTGTTTTTCTCTCTCACAGCACAGGATATCAGACAGGATTCTGCTTGTCAAATGCTTGATGGTGCTGGGATTTGTTATCTTCATGTTCTTTCTCAATTCATTTGTCCCTGGTATTCATCTTGATCTTGGTGAGTCTATTTTTTTTTTTTTTGCAAACTTTTGTTGATAGGCTTTGCAATGGATATCGTGGTCTGAATGGGGAGGTTTTGAAGCATGTTCCCAGGTACCTACAGGCAGTTGTGTTTAGTGAGGATGCCAGCCTTAACACTAGAAGGGATGTAGAGTTGGTACTGTCATTTCTATCACACTTGGTAACAACATGTTGAAACAGTTCCCAGAGGAGACAGGAAAGCCAGCCCTGCCTTCCCTGCAGCTTGTCATGACAATTAAATAGGAAACTGTGAAAGGCCTGGAGAATTGCAAGAGCCTTGCACAGATTCACTCTCCTTATCTGACTGAGAATCTGTTTTACCCACGCAGCAAAACACATTTTCCCACTTCTTCCCTTTGTTTCTCTTTCCTCGTTTTGGCCAGACTTTAGCTCTTAGCCAACTCTTTCTCCAGCCCTATGTCAAGGTTGGGGCCTTCTCCATGGGTGCCAGGATTCTTTCAGGTTGGGCTTACCTTGGTAACTCCCAGAACCCCTCCACTTTTCATAAACCTTTTTATTGAGATCACAGAGATCTCCTTTGGTGCAATTATTTTTTTTAAAAAAAAAAACATCATTTTCATGGCAGTATAGATTTATGAAAATATAAATTTGAGATGGTGTCAGGGAGTGTTTTTAAATCAAAGCTTTACCCATGGTTTTCCTTCAGAAATGAGCTCTGCTAGTATATTTGAGTCATATTATTTTTATCTTAATTCTTTAAAAATAAGAACTTAATCTTCTACAACTTTTAAAGAATATAACTGTGGTAGGAGGCAAAGCTTGCTAACTTTGTAAAATAGATGGTTAATGCAATTTTAATGTTATGGTTTGGATGTGAGATGTCTCCCGCAAAACTCACATGTGAGACAAGAAGGTTCAGAGGAGAAATGATTGGGTTGTGAGAATCAACCCAATCAGTGAGTTAATCCCCTGAAAGGGATTAACTGAGTGGTAACTGAAGAGGTAGGGTGTGGCTGGAGGAGGTGGGAATTGGGGCGTGGCTTTGGGTGTATCTATGTTTCTGGCAAGTGGAGTCTCTCTGCTTCTTGATGATGTGAGCTGCTTCCCCCCGCCATACTCTCCCGCCATGATGTCCTGCCTCATCTTAAGCCTCAAGGAATGGAGCTGTCCTTCTATGGACTAAGACCTCTGAAACCGTGAGCCCTCAAATAAACTTTTCCTCCTCTACAATTGTTCTGGTTGGGTCTTTTAGTCACAACAGCAAAAAAGCTGACTAAAACATTTAGTTATTCCTGTCACATCATTGCTTCTTGGGCTCCTGGGTACACTAGAAATCTTTAGGTTGTAATTTGGTTTCCCCTGTTTTCTGTAAAAGAGCCACGTTCTTAGACTCTCAGACTTAGCACATGGTGCACATGCATTTGGCTCAGTGTCCAGCTTTACATCACGTGTCCATGAGCCCTTGGAATTGATTTCCCTAAATAAACTCAGACCCAACTTGTCAGGTGGCCTGGGCTTGGTTCCGAGCCCACAGGTGTTCTTTGTCCACACCTGACAGCTGATCCACACAAGGTCTTAATGAGGTAATGAAGAATGCCAAAGCTAGGGTGGGAACAGTGTCATGAATTTCAGTTGTTTTTTTGATGAATTTTATCTAGAAATTGTTTCAGTGTAATTACTTTTAATTATACCCAAGGCATAATATAATTTTGACTTTATAAACCTTTAATCGCCACAAGCATGTTAAGTGGTCACCACTGGTAATTAAACAAGTACAATGAATCTGGTGTTTCCAGAGCAGAGGGGTTCCATTAGTGAATTCTTTTGGGTGTTCACAGATTATTTTGTTTCTAATTTTACTTGAGATTCTTCTTGAAATGAGCACAGCAGGCATTTGAAAAATAAAAGTATATGAAAACTTACATGCAATTTTGTTAGCTTTTGACAATAGTCTTTGTACACAGGATAATACTTTTAAAGTTTAAAATTACATCTTTATATATAAAGATCTAACTTGAAAAAAATATTGATTAATGTGAAACTTTTCTTTTTACCCTGGGAAGTTCACCCTTTTTACAAAGATATCTCTACTCTTTTTGTGTGGTTATGTCTGTGATTGAGAGAATTATTTCTTTTTGCTTTTAAATCTAGTTTTGTTTTCAGTTAGAGTTTGTGTATAGATAATTTTATCTGGGGATCCTGGGATACATAATCCATGTATTTACTTTTTTATTATGATAGGTTAGGTTGAGAAAGAGAGAAGTTTGATTGACATATGTTTTAACAGAGTATAATTTCCTTAGAGTGATAGCAACTCTCCTGATAAAGATAGGGGCAAAAGAGATGCCAGATATTCCCATGATTTCAGCCAGTAAAGAATGTGATCATTTATCTTTGGTGAAGTTCTGTTTTGAATGTGACCTGCTTTGTGAATTGAGCATCCTGCAATGTAATGTGATGTTGTTACAGGAGGTGACATCCTGTTACACTAAGTGCCATACAACAAGGTGATGTTATGTGACTATCATTGTGCAACTCAGTACAGCACATATAATACAACACTATATAGCATAAAGCAATGTCATAGAGCATGATGTGTATCACATGATGTGTTATGTGATCTAAGACAAGGTGATGCTGTACCACACAATGTGTATCATGTAACACAATACAGCATCCTCTAGTACAGTGCTTGCCACATTGCACAATGCAATATTGTGAAATGCCATGCATATAATCCAAAGTGACATCATATAAATAGGTGCACTATGTAGCAAAATGTGACATCATAGAACGCATGCATTCATTTAGGAATCATAATATAAGCACAACTTTGACTCTTAATTTTTAATTCTTAAAAAATTGTTGTAAAGCAAAATCAACTTTTCCTCTGGTGTAAAGTTCTACGAATTTTGACACTTATGTAGATTTATATAACAACAAATGCCATCAGGACACAGTGACCAGAAAACCTTCCCCAGGCTCTCCTTTTGTAGTCACTCCCTGTGCCTCATCCCATCTGCAAAGGATCTGCTCTCTATCACTGTAGTTTGTCCTGTTGAGAACATACACATGGAATCAGATTGTATACAAACTTTGAGACTGGCTTCTCCCACCTGGCTTAATGCGTGTCAGATTTAGCCAAGCTCTGTACATGAACGGTTTGCTCCTTATGTAGCTAAGTGATGGTTCATGGTAAGCAAGTACCAGGGTTTATGTATCTATTCACCCACTGAGGGACATTTGGGTTGTTTTCAGTTTTTAGCAATTGTGAATAGAGCTGATGCAGACATATGAACTCATAGTTTTGTGTGAACTTGCTTTTACATTCTCTTGGGTAACTACCTGGGAGTGAGACTGTTGGGTCATTTGGTGGGTGTATGTTTAACTTTGCTGGGAATTGTTTCCAGAGTGGCACCTGGCTTTGATTTCCCACAGGAATGAATGGGAGTTCCAGTGGCTCCATATCCCCACTTGGTACAATTGAACTCCCTCCCCTGGAGTTCCACAGCACACATACCTACCTTATACATGGAGCCTATCTGTTATCCTAGTGATGAATTTACTTCTCTGTCCCCTGAGCTCCTGCTCTCCAATGAAACTTGAGGATGTGGTCCATATTTTCTATATTTTCCTCTTCTCAGTGCCTTGGGTTAATGTCTAACACACCAGTAGCTAGAAACATTTATAGAATGCATGAACAAAAATCTCTCATCGAGTCTAATAGATTCAGCTTCATTATTGTGAGAATTAACTATGTGGATGACTCAGCCTAGGTATTTCAGACAGTAGAGGACAAGACAGAGGCTGATGTGCAAGATTTCTCTCTGGGAAGTCTGATCCCAGGGAAGAGAAATGAGGAGTAGGGAGACAGATTAGCAAAGGGAGTAAGCCATCAGGAGCCACTGGTTTCTCCATCTCACCAGGTTGAGAAGAAGTATAAAAATGCACCCCAGGACTATATAGGGTTGAAGGAGAAAGGACTATTACTCATTGATCCCCATTGCCCGGTGGTCAAAGTTCCTCCCCATAAGGTGCCGACTTGCAGATACACTCAACTGGCATGTTCTGAGGGCCCGGCAGCAGCTCCAGCAGAGAAGCATCAGCTAGGAGGGAGGTGTTGGTACTTGGACTCCAGAGAAGACCCTGTTAGTGTGCACAGTGTGAGGATGGTGGGGTCCACACAGAGCCAGTCACTGACACAGACTTTGTGTGAGGAACAGGAGAGCCCTTAGGGACCCAAAGGCAGGCCAGAGGTTCACAACAGTGAAGAAAGGAGATGTGAATCTGGACCATGGCTACAATTCACATCTACACGGCAAAGTAATCCCACATGCAGGAATCATCACCTCACAAAACAGGTTCTTCCACAAAGGTCCACTGTCCCTATATGAACCCTTGGTGCCAGAAATGTTTTGAAATTCAAATATTTTGTTTATGTTTTAGAAATACAATTCAGTGCACATACTTGAATTGTATGTAGGGTGAGCATCATTGTTCAGAAAATCTGAAATGCTTCAAAGTCAGAAAAATTTTCAGTATTGACACGATGCCACAAGTGGAAAATTCTACTCCTGACCTCACGGGAAGGGTGGCAGTCAAAGTGCAGGTGCACTCAAATTAGTGTTTAAAATGATCTTCAGGTTCTATGCATAAGAAGGATATAAACCAAATTTCATTAGACCGGGTTCCATCCATAAGATATCTAATTATATATAATGTAAATATTCCCAAATTGAAAAAATTCCAAATCTGAAACAATTTGGTCCCAGCATTTTGGATAAGGGATTCTCAACTTCATGTAATACCTCCTGAGACATTTAGGGCTGGCACCTGTCATCTAAGCATTAACGTTTCTGTAAAAAAAAAAAAAACTTGAATATTTACACAAAGTGTAATAAAGACCATAAATAGCTTTGTTTTGGTTCAAGTCAGGTTGTGTTGAATTTTGGTCTAAAAGTTTGAAAAATTTCTGCTTTTCTGAACTTTAGGACTTCAGAATTATGGTTGATTGTGAACTTATAAAATGAATCCGTGAGGCAGGTTGAAAATGTTATCTTTGACCTTAAAATTTATAACCTTTGATTAGCAATTTCCTAGGCCTCCTTCTTTGATAATTAGTTCACAATATACCCCTAGATTCTTTCACAATATGTTTGATTAGATTTCAGTGCTGGAAATTTTTCTGTAATTATTTCCCTGATTATGGTTTGAAATTGCTGGTCTTCTCTGTGTCTCTTGGTGTTTCTATTGCTGAGTAATTTTATTGTTGTCTTTGTGAAAGTATTTTTAGTTACAAATAAAGCAATCTACTTGATCTGTCTTAAAGAAAATAGAGGATAATTGGAGTAACAATGAAATGATTGACAGATTCCAAGGTAGGGTGGACCTCCCAGGGTCAGGCCCAGGCAGAAGAAAGGCTCTATACTGCTTGAAGCCCAGTATCCCCATCTGTTCTCAGCCACAGGCTTTTCCATGACTGGATATTTCATCTTTTAACTGCTCACTGCAGAAGAGGGGTTGTCTTATCTCTTTCCTAGTTTATAGAACATCAGTTTCAGCCTCACAAAAACAAAAGGCTAGTTTGAATTCCCAGGTGAAAAGTCCAGTTGGCCCAGGTAAGGTTACCTTCCTTTCTTAGACCTGAAAATTATGATTAGGAGGCAGGGCCACATTATAAAATATGGCTGGGGTAATTTCTTAGAGGAAGAGGCACTATTATGAGCTGGACAGACATTCCCAAAACTTCTCAATGTATTTTCTAGGACATCTAGTTTCTGATAAGTACAGTCATCTCTTGGTATCTCTGAGGGATTGATTCCAGGAACCCCTAAGAATATCAAAACCCTAGGATACTCAAGTCCCTTGTATAAAATGGCATAGAGCTTGCATATAACCTCTGCAAATCCTCTGTATACTTTAACTTATCTCTAGATGCCTTATTATATCTAATACAATATTATACTATATGGATTATTAACAATACTGTGTTGTTTAGGGAAGAATGAAAAGAAAAATAACTGTTAATGCTCAATACAGACACACTTTTTGTCAAATATTTTAATTCTGATTGGTTGAATCATCAGATACAGAGCTTGCAGATATAGAAAGCTGACTATATATATCATTTCAATTAAATCATCCATCCATCCATCCATTTATTCACTAGTTTATATGTTTGTACAACAAATGCCTGGGAATTGGGCATAAAGACCAAGTCACTGTGCTCCTAGGTCTTCTATTTTAGAAGGAGAGATGAAGCTGCAGTTATTCTATGCAGGGAGTCATATTAGGTATAGAAAGGACTACACAGCTAATTAAGGTACAAGATCTTCAGAGCTCTTATAGTCTGATGCAGAGACAAGGCAAGGGTACTGAATTATAAAACTATGGTAATTTCCATAATCAAGGTACAGATGTAAAACCTAATAAAGTCCACAAAAAATGAGGATTTATAACTAAGGAAAAGCTAATGTTTGATTTTAAAAAGTCATGAGAGATAAAAAAAATCCATATGTGTGTGTGTGTGTGTGTGTGTGTGTGTATAAAATGTAAAGGACAATCATTATATCCTAGTTGTATCGACCTGATAATAAAAATTTAAAAAACATTTAAGTACCTGATTGGCTCCATCCTGGTCCCAAGTATTTATCTTGATAAATGTGATTATTTCACAATGATGATAAATATAATATACATGGACCTTGGGTATTTTAGGTAGATTAGGATAATTAGCTATTTTCTTTATTATTCTCATCATGGGTAACTTTCCACTTTCACCACAGCACTGAATAAATGAAATCATGGAATAGCAAAAATGGCTTAGTTTTTAAAGAAATAAAATAAGAAATTTACATAATATAAAATTCATCTTGCTAAAATGTATGAATCAGTGTGTTTTAGTATATTCACCATGTTGTGCAACCATGGCCAGTATCCAATTCTAGGATATTGTTATCAGACCCCAAATAAACCTGTACCCATTAGTTTTGCTCCTTTTCCCCTGACTCTCAGTTCCCAGAAACTGCTTCTCCTTTTATATCTATTTCTGTGGATTTGCCTATTCAGAATATGTTGAATAGAATGTACTCATTCAGCCTGTTGTCTTCTCTGTCTGGCTTTCTGACTTAGCATAATGTTTCAAGGTTCATCCAGGCTCTAGCATGTATTAATACTTCATTTCATTTTATGAATGAGTTATATTCCATTATATACATAGATCTTGGGTTTCTAAGTCCAATTAGCTACTTTCCTTAAATAATATGAAGTTACAAAATTACATCTATACTGTCTCTTATATTTGTTTATATACATATCTCTATATGTGCCTTTAATTTATTCATATGGATTTGAATGACTTTCCAAAGCCCTTTCATTTTAGACTCAAAGACTTCTTTTAGTAGGTCTTATATGAAAGGAATTCTAGCAATGAATTTTTTTGTTTACAAGGGAATACGATGTTGTGATGAGCATTTGTGTTCAAGTTTTTGTGTTGATATTTGTTTTCAATCCTTTGGGGAGTATACCTGGGAATGAAACTGAAGGGTGATGCTGCAACTCTGTGCTTAACCTTTTGAAAAACTGTCAGGTTGTTTTTCCACAGTTGTTGCAATTCTGTCACTTTATATGCTTCATTTTTTCTTGGGATCTTTTGTTAGGCATATATATATATATATATATCTGTCTCATATGTCTATTGAACATATAAAATATGGCTAATGAAATTTGGAAATTTTAGGTTTTACTTGATTTTAATTCATTTAATATAAAATAGCCACCTTATTGGCCAATACAGGTCTAGATGTCTTGGGACTCTACATTAGCTCAGCCCCATTTAAACATTTGCTGAACTCCTGTGGATAAAGGACTTGCAAGTTTCACTGCAGCTTCCAGAGATGATAGTATTGAATATCCAACTTACAAGTTTCTAGTCCCAACCTAGGTTGTCAGAAGTGAGATTATCAGTGAAAAACAAGCTCATCCTCAAAGAAATTCTGCCTGGAGCAGATGATTTCTCCTCCTGACCCCAATAAAAAGAACATATATTCCACACTTGATCTGACCTCCCTGCCCCTAAAGGTCAGGGTGTATGCCCCAGAAGTTCAGGGAACATGTGAGAAATTCAGATACTCTGTAATACTTTCTGTTACTTCCTGAGCAGGTGAATCCCTTGTGAAGCAGGATAGCAAGCAGGTCCAGGTGGATCTCCAGGACCTGGGCTATGAGACTTGTGGTCGAAGTGAAAATGAGGCTGAACGTGAGGAGACCACCAGCCCTGGTAAGATCATAGGGTATAGGACTCACCTGCCTGCCCCAGGGTCAGCTGTCACATTTGGTTGCCATTCTAGAACCACTGGAACAGGAATGCAAGGAGGGCTGAGTGGAGGTTTCTATCTCTTCCCTTCAATCACTGAGCAAACATTTTCTGAGAGCATTCCTATAAAGAGAGCTATATGCATTCCTCTTCCAGTGGTCCTAGGCTATTCCCATACCTTATTGATTAGTAGGGGTTGGGAAGTTGTGATTGAAAGGGACCCAGGACCAGAAAAGGACAGGAAATGTGGAGAACTCTGCTTCAAAATGAGTCTGAATATGAGTTTCACCTTCTATAATTAACTTTTAGCATACTTCTCTTAAGAAAATAACATTCTATCCATATCACTATTATAGAAAAAAATACCAAGGACTACTTATGAAAGAAGGGAATAGATGAGCTCTTGGGGTTATGTAAGCAATACATTTTAAAAAAATATTTTGTTTTGCCTTATAAAAGACAATAGTCATGGGGCCCCTACCTAATTAATACTGAGAAAAGGAGAAAAACACTTTCCATCTCTTTTCCCTTGAGGCAGAGTAGTGTGGCAGTTAAGAGCAGAAATCCTGGGGCAAGCCTAGTTGGTTCAAATTTCAGTTTATGAATTTCTCTGTGCTTCGGTTTCCTCAACTGCTAAAACAGTTATTTAATAAAACTACTATCATTATTAAATGGCTATTTAATAAAGGCCCAAGTTAATGTCATACTTAAGAGGCAGCAATGTGTATGGGACGTACACATGACATTGGAGGATTTGAATTATGGCTTTGCCATGTGCTAGTCTGAATGATCTAGAGCTAGTTAGTTTATTTCTGAGTCAGTAAAATGGAAGGCGTCCATACCTAACTTGCAGGGCTGTTGGGAGGATATAAAATATTAGGTTTGAATACTGGTACAGAACCAGGTTGAATTGAGTACTGCTTCAATTTTGCTCCACTAATTATTATTCCTATGGCCAAACCTATTCCCTGAAAAGGGAATGACCACAGTAGCATGTCCAGTCTATATTCAGGAAGATGTCTTTGTCTCTGTCTTTCAGAATGTGAGGAGCACAACAGCCTCAGGGACATGGTACTCATGGAAGGGCTGTGCTCTGAACAAGGGCGCATGGGCCCAGCCCTCACTCACCCTCCTGGGAAGAAGCCTTCAGAGAGCCGGCTAGGGAAGCAGGAAGAGTCCCAGGCATATGGAAAGTCAGAAAACATCTCTGTTCTACAAAAGGACATTAAAGATCTAAAAGCCCAGCTGCAGAATGCCAACAAGGTCATTCAGAACCTCAAGAGCCGTGTCCGGTCTCTCTCGGTTACAAGTGATTATTCATCTAGTCTGGAAAGACCCCGGAAGCTAAGGGCTGGTGGCACCCTTGAGGGATCTTCACCCCATAGTGTCACTGATGAGGATGAGGGGTGGCTGTCTGATGGCACTGGGGCCTTCTACCCTCCAGGCCTTCAGGCCAAAAAGGATCTGGAGAGTCTTGTCCAGAGAGTATCCCAGCTGGAGGCTCAGCTCCCAAAAACCGGAATAGAAGGGAAGCTGGCCGAGGAGCTGAGATCAGCCTCGTGGCCTGGGTAAGGAGTGCACTATTTGATTGATGATGTCTAAGTTTGTGCTTGGAATTGAGTGACCTAAGTAGTCTGAATGAAGAACATATCATCATAGTAAGAAGGCACTTATTTAAGTGGTGGTAAGTCTGAGAAGATACTTATTATCAGCTATCATTAGTACATTGTATGGTGGCCCAGTGTCTGGGAGATACCAGGTTGCTGGGATTTTCTATTAGGGATATATTTAAAGTATCTGTCTATCTACTGAAATCTATCTAGTATGAGATAGTAGAAAGCTAGATTCAGATACCTGGGTTTAACTCCTAGCTTTGTCACCTATTAGTTGTACAATTTGCCTAACTTTTCTGAACCTATTTGATTACCTATTAAATGAGGATAATAAGAGAGGCCAACTCAAAGGATGGTTAGTAGCTTTCAGTGAATTAATGCAAGTGCTTAAAATAGTGTCTGACATGCATTAAGCTCAGTGCTATTTGCATAATTGTTATTGTTTCTGAAACTTCATTTTGAAAAACACTGGATGGACATCCATCTTGGTATCTGTCATACTTACCTATTGCTAAATAATCACTTTACAACATAGTAGCTTTATCATTTCTCATGGTTTTGTGGGTTTACCGGGCTCAGCAGGGCCCCTGGGTGGCTGCCATCAAATGGTAGCTAAGGTTGGAATAATCAGAAAGACTTCACTGGGCTGGACACAATTTCTTTATCTACATGTCTAGTGAGTCAGTGCTCTCTGTCTTCTCTTTCTCCACAGGGCTTCTTATTGTCCAGGGCTTTCCTTCTGTCTTTGGCTTCTCATAGTGTGGTGTTCTCAGAGTGCTTTCTTTGTGAAAGCTGAGATCTCAGGCAGGAAGTAAAAGTTGCCAAGTCAGTTAAGAGTTAGTCCCAGAATTGGCACAATGTTACTTCCACTGTATTATCTTGGTTAAAATTGTCATAGAGCCTTCCAAGATTTAAGAAGGTAGAGAATAACCTCTAAATGCTGATGAAGAAGTGGCAAAGCCATATTGTACCAGAGCATATGGGACTGGAGGTCGTATAATGGCCATCTTTGTAAATTACAGTCTGTCACAGTATCGTAGCATAGAAGAAATAAAAGACATGGAAAGTCCTATGTAACTTAGGATTAAGTGATTTTAAGTGTTTATTGACTATCTGTTGTGAGCCTACATTATACTGGTGCTGTATGAGATGTACCATATGGTATTGTCTTTACTTTCACAGAATTTATGATTTAGTTTTGGACATATGGCTAATATATATAAAACAGTTGAAGAACAGTGGCATACTAATTTTTTATGCAGTATTTTCTCAGAATAGTATTTATTCTTAAATACCTCCTATGGATTATATGAATTTCTCTTGGGGGAGTTCCTTAGGTATATCCTATATCCTCTTTGAAATCTCTAAGGAAGCCCCTATAACTTTAATTCATTTTTTCCCATTCATTCATTCTCATTCATATTCTTTCTCTCTCTCTCTCTCTCTCTCTCTCTCTCTCTCTCTCTCTTCTCTTTCCTGTAGAAAATATGATTCCCTGATTCAGGATCAGGCCCGAGAACTATCCTACCTACGGCAAAAAATACGAGAAGGGAGGGGTATTTGTTATCTTCTCACCCAGCATGCAAAAGATACAGTCAAATCTTTTGAGGATCTCCTAAGGAGCAATGATATTGACTACTACCTGGGTCAGTGCTTCCGGGAGCAACTTGCCCAGGGAAGTCAGCTGACTGAGAGACTTACCAGCAAACTCAGCACCAGTAAGTAGGCCATGGGACTTTGGAATACTCTCAGTCACTCTCACAGTTCAGGCCCAGGTAACCACCACACCTCCACTGCACAATTTTATCCCAGGGTCCAATTTTACTTCATCTCCTGTGGGCCATTACAGGATCATGACTGGCTAGCAAGGAGTACCAAGAGGAACATACAGGGTTGGAGATGCATGGTTACAACTGCAGAGAATTCATCACATATTGAATGTGACCTTTCAGGCAGGAGGTAGCATCCATCTAATGTTAAAGAGAGAGGGAGATGAAAGGGCCCTGTTACAATGAAGAGTCCTGAATTAAGAACTGAAAGATGCAAGTTCATCCTAGGTGCTGCCATCAACCTGCTTTGAACAAATTACTTTTCCTTTTGTCATCTGTTTCTTAACTGATTGCATAGTATTTTATATATATATATATATATGTATATATATGTATATGTATATGTATGTATGTATTTCAAATATAAATAAAGCCATTTGGGACATAATGAAGGCAGTGGCTATGGTAGTTCAAGGGATATGTTGGTTATTATAGAACCTGTTACATAGAATTTCCTAGGATTATAGCAGGCTCAGACTTGGGGGACAAACCAGTCCTTCTACTGGTGACAGGTGCAAAGGTGGAACAGGGCTGTCATTTCCTCAGAGACAAGAGTAGGTTCTACATGAGAGCAGTAATGGGACACATAGCTGTGTATTTGGGAGGAAGTCTATGGCAGGACATAAAGGCTGGAGTATTTGAGAGGGCACCTAGAGGTATCTTGTGATCAAGGAGGCAAAAGATATTTTGAAGTTTTGCCATGATTTAAGGCAGACAAAGTCACAATGGTTAGGGAAGGTCTGCCTAGCAAACTCAGTTGAGTCTGCCACCTCACTTCTACAAAGACACAACTGAGGTCCTCAAAATAATTATTCTGGACACACATGTAGAGTAATCACTATTCTGTGTCTGAATAGGCCCCTGAGTTTATGATGTGTGAAATGAGATCTATTTAATTTCTTACTATTTCTTTCTGAATTTGGTTTGCAGAGGATCATAAAAATGAGAAAGAACAAGCTGAACTTGAGCCACTGGCCCTCAGGTAATTCAGAAAATAATCTTATAAAGGCATCTGAACTAGGGCCCAAGGGGTCAAATGTGCTACAACTTCATAAATTGGGGGGGGAAGCTGAATGTAATCAATTAATTTATTCACTGAACATCTTAACATTATTTTTAACCAAATCCTTTCTTCCCTTTTGATGTAATTCCATGGACACATTAATTCTCTAAGCTTCGTAACTTAGAATTAGCATGACTTACAAGTGAACTAAATAGGTTTCAGGAGTCTTCTCACCTTTCCCAGGGGCCTTCCCTGCTTTCCCCCTGTGTATTTAATGACCAGGGTAAGCTTTTTACAAGGTTGGCTTGCCCTAAGTTAGATTGACAGCTTGCTTAATGGCCACCCAATTTTCTTGGAGAAGAAGGAGTCATAATACCGTGTCTAGTGAAAGAGGCCCAGTGAAAGAGGCTGGACGCCCTGGGAAGCCACAATGCCTCAGGAACCATTTTTTAATGTGTCACTTCTTATAATGCTCTATAAGATATGTGCTAAGGGTAAAGTTATAGCCACTAGTTTGAGCTGTCTGTGTTACAACTGTGCCTCAAAATAACTGTGGTGTCAAGGTATTTGGGTTTTTATTTCTAATCTATCACAGACATTTCAATCAACTAGATGATTCGACCTAACGTAGTTTTAGATGTTGGGACAATGTTTTTTCAATGCTTTTAAATGCTCAATTTCAATTTTACACTGGTCTTATTGGAGATAAGAAACAGTCCTTGGGCTGCAGTTGTTCAGAGATCATATCATACCTAGATAACTGTCTCCTCAGGTCCTGAGCATACTATGTGGCCAGTGTGCTGGGTAACTATTATTCACTCTTCATCTGTCTCCTACCTGCCCTCCAGCCTCAATNGCACTCCCCTCGCCGCCATCTTCCCCGTCCTCCAACATTATGTATTTATTGATGTTCGTGGTCTTCTCCTTTTATTAGCTCCAGTATGTCTTGAATAATGCAGCCAATATCCTCCATCCAGCACACACGTCAATGAATTTAGAAAAGAGCAAACAGTTTAATGATTGTTTCTCCCCTCATTTTTTTAATCCCTAATAGCTTATATCACATGGGTCTGCACATAATCAGTAAGACAGCTGAGGGATGGTTTTTTTTTTTCTTTTTTTAAGTTGGATGATTTTGATAGAGAACAGATCAGCTTTTAAGTCATGAATTTTTCAGAAGTGTTAGAGGTACACTTAAACAAAAATATCTGCGGGTCATCAATGGATAAACAGTGTTGGAAAGGGGTTTTATCAAGAAAATTGTTAAAAGTGTCAGATCAAATGGCTGCTATTTACAGGTTTCTCATTGGTTATTAACCTTGACATTCTAAGTCATCTCCCTATATATTAAAATTGTTCCCTATATAAATCATACTTCCCCTTAGCATTAATAAGAAGGACACGCCTCATATTTGTTATAGAAAGACAAGTTTAGATATATCATGTCTATAAGCTTATAAGAAATACAGGGACCAAGAGATTAAACTTAAGTTTCTGGGCATCTCTGACTTAGCAGTCATAAGACTAGAGAGTGAGTTGTATCAAAAATTTCACTTGCTTTTCTGAAGCAATGCCAAGGGTCATGTTTGAATTTTTTCCACATTGATAATTTAAATAAGAATTTGAATTAATCTTGTGCAATATCATCATTTCTGAGGCTTGTAATCATAAAAGAATCAGTTTTTCAAATGCTCATTTGTGGAAATTAAGCGTTCCATTGTCAGTGAATATGACACAGTTAATTGGAGCAAAACTCAACAACTGAAAACATGACTGACCTAGTTTTTCTTTGAACATTAGCAAACACACCATACTATTACTTACACCCTGTGCATCTGATATTTTCTCAGGCCAGACATATCAGATAGAATGGGCTACGCTGGGTAAAATAGTGATCCTAGCATCTCAGAAGATTCAACAAAGGATTTTGCTTGCTGATACCACATGTACTATGCTGGTCAGTGGGGGTGCCTGTGGACAGAGGAACCAGCATTGTGTGATGCCACCACATTGATAGTTTCCATGGTCAACTTGCAGGGAAGAGGCAATAGATAAAGCTTATAGCTGCCCTTAAATGCAAGGTTAGGAAGATGGGTCTCATTTGCTCAAAGCCCAGGGGTGAGGTTGGTTTTGTGGCTTCATCTATCTTTATGGGGCTGGGAAAACTTCCTGGGGGTATACCAAGGAAAAAGTGACTGATATGGGGAGCTCTCATATATAAATATATTTATTTTTTTAGTATTGGGGATTGAACCCAGGTGCACTTTACTCCTGAGGTATAGCCCCAACTCATTTGATTCATTTTTATTTTGAGACAGGGTCTCACTAAGTTTCTGAGGCTGACCTTGTGACAGGTGTGCACCACCATGCCCAGTGAGCTCTGATGTGTATTTGTGAACCACTATATAAAACACTTTCTAAAATTGTTTTCCACGATCTGTTGTCTTGTGTGTTAGGAAGCTTCATAGAACTCAGCTACCAGGAGTGACTATCTAGATCTGCCTGGATGTTGGTGGGCATGGAAAGAATCACTGAATATTCATCCTTTTTGAATTTCAAGGAACCTGAGGATTGAGAGGGACAGAGGCAAACCTCTGTGATCTCCAAGGGCAGCTAGGTACATTTCTCAGGGCCCGGCTGCTCTGTTGCCCAACTCCTGGGGCTGTGTTCATGTGTAATGCAGATCACCGCAGTTGTGCACTCTGTGACCCAGGCAGCTCCACTGGATCCAAGGAGAACCTGCCTGTGGGATGAAATATTCCTTTCTCCACGTAACCTCAAGTTGGTGGAGTTCTGAGAGTTTGTCTCCTTCCTTTAATGTCGATGAGCTACATCGAGAACTCCAATTGATATTTTTTAAAATAGAAGTTAGAAAATTATCTGACACTGATATCTAAAAATATAAGAAAGCATTAGTTGTGACCCCTTCCTTCTCACTGGCATTCTCATGCATTTAAGCTCCTCAGAGCCTGGAGGGTTTTCAACATCCTTCAAAGATGCTTAAGATCACAGAATAGCTCCAATGTCGAGTTAGACTCTGGTTCAGTCACCCATGGCCTCAGCAGAGTGTGTGGATTTACCTCAGAGACGCCTATGGCATGAGGTGTGTGATTCTAGCATAGCTGTCATGTCGTACATTATGGGAGATGCTTCTGGGCTGTCTTCTCCATGAGACTGTGCAGTCCTCTGGCAGAACTCATATGCAGTTCACCTTTCTGAAGGCCACAGGGACCCATTCCTGAGGGTATCCAGCATATGTGTGTGGTGGAAGCTGTCTCTCAGTTCATCTCAGGAATTTATCCTGCTGCTATGTGAGCGAGCTGGCATTTGGTATGCAACCTGGATACTGAGCACTACTTGGGGGTGTATGTGTATGTGTGTGTGCGTGCGTGTGTGTGTGTGTGTGTGTGTGTTCACTATAGGCGTAAGTATTTGGAAAAGTCTGCTTGTCTCCAAGCACAGGCATCCTTGAATGATTTGAAGGTTTTACTTGCCATCTTAAAGGGGAATATTTGCAGGGTTGTTGGGCTGTCCTATCTACTCTGCCTCCCACCCCCGATTTTCTTTCTCCTTTTTTTTGGAGATGGAATGGAAGGGCTACAGAGAAAAATTATGATTTTTCTACTTTTATTGAAGAGAAGCTGGAACCACCTGGTATAGCAAGCAGTGACCTGTATGCTAGTGCCCAGGCCCAGCCCACGGTCCACTACTTTTGTATGGAGGAGGAGAATGTTCCCTTCTGAGATGGGAAGTCTATTTGGTTCCCATTCCTGACCTTCATCAGATCTTATGTGGCGGATCAGTCTAGGCAGGTGTGTACCTCCTTCCCATCACATTACTGTTTTGTATGCCCTTCCCAAGGCATGTGTTTAGTTTAAGAGGACCCAAGCTCACCAAGTGGCCTTGGTCTCTTCTTTAAAATAGGATCCTTCTAAATATCTTAGGCAGATCATGCTATGTCATCAAAGACACTACCATATGACTCAGTGTCTTAAATAAGATATAAAAAGTGCTGATGGCTAAGGATGAGGTTGATCACTTTGACTAGCTTAAAACAAGGAACTTTTGTTTCTCAAAAGATGCTGCAAAATGGGCGAAAAGAAACTACAGAGTGAAAAAAGACCGGTCCCAATCATATCTTTGATTACATTTGGAAATTATACCTAAAATATAAAAAAGGACACCTGTAGATTAATAAAGATAAATAAAAAATAAAAAATTGAAAGGAATCTTGACAAAATAGGATACTGAAATTACCAATAAGCATATAAAAAGTTGCTCAACCTCAGAAGTTATCAGTAAAGTGTGAATTTAAGCCACAATGAAATGCTATCACATTCATACCTAAATGGCTGAAATTGAAGTCTGAGAAAATTAAATGCTGAGAAAATGTAGGGCAATAGAAAATGCCATATGTTGCCGATCAGATTTTAAATTTGTATAATGATGTCTGAAAATAATTTGGCATCATCTACTAAGTTTAGGTCAATGCTTGCCTGGAAATTTTGTTCTCATTGTATGCCCAGCAAAAATGTGTAGAAGTGCACACCAAAAGATATGTCTGAAAATGCTCACAGCAGCTCCACTTATAATAGCCCCAAACCGGAAGCAACTCAAATATCTGTCAATCCTATAAGGATGAATAAGTTATGAGGCAGTGATGCAGTGGAATATTATGTAGAAATAAAAAAATTAACATATCACTGCAACTGTAACAAATGACTAAATCTCCCAAACATGTTTAGCAAAAGAAGTGATAGGAAAGAGTACATGCTATGTGATTCTTTCTATTAAAAACTCAAAAACAAGCGAATCTGTCCTGTGGTGTTAAGGGTCAGGTGAGAAGAATGTAGGGAGTGGTGGGATCTAACTGGGCTTTTAGAATGCTGATCCTGTTCAATCTCTTGTTCAGGGAGCTGGCTACATGAGCATGTTTCCTTGGTAACTGAGCTATGTGTTTTGTTTAAAATTGATGCTCTTTTTCCATGTATGGTATAGTAGAAGATGTCTATAAAAAGACAAACTGAATACAATTCACTCTATCAATCAGGATCCCGCCAGGAAACGCGTCACACTCCAACTTGGTAATTTGCATTGACTTTACCAAGGGGACTGTGTACCAGTGTGGGCGAGGTGGAGGAAATCCACAAAGGGAAGGGCATATTCCAGAGCAATATCGGGCTGGGGGTGTGTGAGAGGAAGGAGATTCTTAGAAACTGGGAGGATGCAGTGATGACAAGGTCACTTTGCAAAGAGCAGTGTGACCTTCAGTGTGAGGGCCCTGTATAGAGAGATCCCAAAGTACAAAAGTCCCCAGCCCACTCTCATCTGGCTCATTCTCTTGCTGGGTTCCCCCTTGGCAAAGCCCAACTGAGGTCCAGGACAAGAGAACCTTTCAATATGGTCTATACAAGTCAGCCTCCATGGTAGAGAGGGTGGGCACATAGAGTGGATAGGGAGGGGCTGCTTAGCAGGGTCCTGGGTGTCTATACTAGCCTGCAATATTAGTGGAAAACTTTATTTGAGGCAAAATATTTGGAAATAGAATTGCTTATGTTTTAGTCATCTTTATCCTTCCCAACTACTCACTTGATGTGACCATAGAGCTTCCTAAGCCTGATTGGAAACCACAAGGAAGCCTCTAAGTGTTCAAAGGAGCATTAGTTTCACTGAGACTTTTGATGTCTTAGTCAAAGCCAGAACCTTGGAAGGTTGGAAACCACTTCCCTGGATGTAAAAGGGAGAAGGGCAGATCTGGAGCTAGATCTTCCTAGCCCTAAGCCTCCCTCCAGTTCTGCACTTACTCTATGCCTCCGTACCCATAGGTTGCTGTGAGGACTGAATCAGTTCATGTATATGGAGGCCTCAGAAACAGTGCCTGATGCAGGCCCTAGTGCCATGTGAGTGACCTGCTCAGGCTGATGGCTAAGCACTCTAGGAAACATAAGGGGATGAAAACGGTCTGGCTTTTGCTGGATTTAAAAGACAAGTAGAATGCTGATTTAGAATCTACAGTGATGCAGCCACATCACTGTTTATAGAATTCACTATAGCTAAACTATGGAACCAACTTAAGTGCCCTTCAATGGATGAATGAATAAAGAAAAAAGTACACACACACACACACACACATACATACATACATGCAATGGAATATTACTCAGCCTTAAAGAAGAATTCGATTATGGCATTTGCAGGTAAATAGGTGAAGTTGGAGAACATCATGCTAAGCAAATAAACTAATTCCAAAGAACTAAATGCCAAATATTTTCTTTGATATGCAGATGATAATTCACAATGGGCAGGGGGTGGTGGTAAGGAAGACTAGAAGTACTTTGGATTGGGTGGAGAGGAGTATAGGGGAGTGAGGGGATAGTGGGGCAGGAAGGATAGAATAATGAATCTGACATTACTATCCTATGTGCATATATGATTACACAACCTGTGTAATACCACATTATGTACAATCAGAAGAATGAGAAGTTGTACTCCATTTATATATAATGTATCAAAATGCATTCTACCTTCATGTATAAATTTTTAGAACAAATTAAAAAAAACAAACAAAATAAACCCTTAGTAGCTTAAGAAGAAAAAAGGTGGAAATTATTTGATTTAAAAGTCTTAAGAGATATAATTTAAAAAGTACACTGAGTGTAAAAAAAAATTAGGAAAAAAATAGGCATTTTCTCATAAGAGAAAACCTGTCTGTCACCAGGCGCAGTGGTGCATGCCTATAATCCCAGTGACTCAGGAGGCTGAGGCAGGAGGATTACTAGTTCAAAGCCAGCCTTAGCAACTTAGTGAGACCCTAAACAAATCAGGAGATCCTGTCTCTAAATAAAATACAAAAAGGGCTGGGGATGTGGCTCAGTGGTTAAGTACCCTGAGTTAAATCCCTGGTACAAAAAAAAAAAAAAAAAAAAAAAAAAAAANCATTATGAGTTACTTCATCAAAGGGAGGCAGGCAGGGTGGCTTGTACCATGCATCGTATGTATAGCCCATTTGTGATTCTTCCTGGTTGGAGGGATGAACATAAGAATAGTGATGGTTGAGATATTCTCTGGAGATGCGGCCTGCTTGGCTTTAGACATACGTGATGGTTCATCTTATTTATAGGTAGTGGTTTCATCAGGACACTTTGCTTTTGGTAAAAAGCATCTGCAAAATGTCTGGAAGCAGGAACGTGTTCAAAGGATCCTTTGTAAAACACCACGAGGTTTCAGATAGAACAAAATTAAGCTACATTGCTCATTATAGTAAACAAATCACATTTTGGGGAGAAGTTTCAGATAAATAAACCGAATTTATTCATAAATAGTGAAAACATTCCATCTAGACTGAACACAGGAGAAGAATCCAACTTGGTGGCATGAAAAGAAATTCTGTAGACTAGGGATTGAATTCTAGTTTTGTCCCCAGCAAGCTGTGTAACATGAAAGAAACCAGCTCATCTTTGGGAGTCTCCATTTCCTTCTGGATTGGATTGCTGAAAGATGATGGGTGAGTTCCAAGGAGGCCACATAGTGCATGATGGAGGCCTTTGTCCTATGCTCACTTGAATTGTGCTGCCTAGAGCTTTAGGAATGGGGGCAGAAGAGGTTCCTTTAGTTTTTTGTTCTGCAATGAAATTTGACTCTACTGGAGATACAAATGAAAGTACCAAGCATTTATCACAAATTTTGCTGTAAGGAATGGCAAAGCTCTCCGTGAGAGATGAATGTGCATTCAAGGAGGGGGTTTAATAGTTGCTCCACAGGATAAAGTCATCTCAGGTAAATGCTGCTTTTCATCCTTATTCATCTTCACTCAACCAAACTTTTAATTTTTAAAAGAATCGTCTCAATGGCACATTGTTAGAATTTGTAATAGAATGTGAAAGCTGGAAATTGTAATGTTCCCATTAGTGTTTTTTGATTTCAGCACATTATAAAATACCCCACAACTTCATCTCTTGTCACTGTCATCAAGGAGCCAGGCTGAGTGAGAATGGGGTGGATCACTGCTAATGGTGACCTGGGGGTCCCATTAGAAGGTGCCACTTTGCTCTTTAGCTAAGGGATTTCATATTACCAACCAAATATTCTTGTTCAGGCAGTTGATTAGTGTTGCCAGCTCTGCAGGCAGTGTGTTTAAAATTAAGGGAAAAAAAATCGAGGTTTTGCAAGGACAAGGTGAGTCTCCATTCAATTGTAGGTTATTGCAGGGAATTTTCCTGACAAGACAAAATTCTGTGAATATAAAACCTATTCTGAAACTGGATTGATGAGTTCTATGGCAGGAGTTGTGGATGAATGAAAATTTAGGTCTCCAGAAATGATAAGAGAAAATAAGACTATAAAAAGAGTCCTAGAGAGCTTCAGCTTTCTGTCATGACTGGAATTTCTTAGGCTTAAGAAAAACAATTTATGTTTTTAGTGACTCTGAGAGAGGCTCTTATTGCCATATAGCTGAGCAAATAAAGGGATGCCATTTCTGGGTGTAGAAAAGCACTGCCCAGGGAAAATGCAATTTTTCTTAACAAGAATTAAAAAAAAACAGAAATATATGAAATGATCTATCTTTAGGGAAGCAATCAAGGAATCAAACATTCAATGTGATGGACCGAGAGTAAAGTGTCTGTCCTTTGTGTTAGGGTAGGTGCTCTGGAGAATTCAAAGACAAGTAATAAAGTCTCTCAGGCCAAGGAAGCTGAGGCCCATGGAAAACTCAGGCTGCTCAGCTTTAGGAAACCTCAGAGACTTCTGTCAACAGAATGAGGTCCTGACATCTTTGCCAGCTGTGTGAGGCTTTATGATCTGCCCACCCACACCCTAAATGACAATGTACTTCCCCTACACATCTTCCTTCTTTTTTTTTAATCATTGTAAAAATATATTTCACATAAATTTTGCCATTGTAACCTTTTTTTGAGTCTGTAATTCAGTGGCACTAATTATATTCATAATATTGTGGATCATCACCACAACTTTGAAAACTTGTCATCACCCTAAACAGAAACTCAATAGCCATTAAATAGTAACTCCTATTCTCTCCCTCCTCCTTGGCCCCTGGTAGTCTCTAATCTACTTTCTGTTTCTAGAAGTTTGCATATACTAGATATGGCTGAATAACATGAATAGCATTGCATTGTGTTATATGACATCTTTTTTTTTTTTAAACCCATTCATCTGATGATGGTCATGAGGGTTGTTTCCAACTTTTGTCTATTGTGAATAGTGCTGCCATGATCACTGGTGTACAAGAATTGGTTCTTGGTGGGCCATGTGGTAATTCTATGTTTGGCTTTTTGAAGAACTGCCAGATTGTTTTTCCACAGCAGTTGGAACAATTTTTACATTTCCATCAGCAATGTGTGAGGGTTCCAATTTCTACAAATTCTCATTAACACTCAATTTTTTCTTTTATAAATTACAGTGGTTCCACTTTATCCATAAGACATATGTGCCAAGAACCCCAGTGAATGCCTAAAAATGCAGATAGTGCTGAGTCCTATACAATAGTCCCTCCTTTTCCCATTATCTGTGGTTTTGTGTGTGGCTTCTGTAATCCACGGTCAACCAGGGTCCAAAAATATTAATGGAAAATTCTAGAAATAAACAATTTATAAGTTTTAAATTGCATTGCTGTTCTGAGTAGTGTGATAAAATCTCTAGCCATTCTCCATTCTGTCTGGAATGTGTTCATCCTTTTGCCTGATGTAGCCACACTTTTTCTGCTTCCCGCCCTGGTTACTTACTAGCCATCTCAGCTTTCATATCAACTATCACAGTGTCTTAAGGCTTATGTGAACACAAGCGCTATGTAGTAGTCTGATGCTACACCCAAACCTACATCACTCACCTTACTTCATACCAGCATGTAGGCATTGTTTGACTTCACATCATCACAAGAAGGGAGTGGAAGTACAATAAGATATTTCAGGGGCAGAGAGAGAACACATTCACAGTTTTTATAACAGTCATTGTTCTAATTTTATTATTGTTTTCAATCTCTTATTGTGCCTGATTTATAAACTAAATTTTATCACAGCCTTGTATGTATAGGGAAAATAGAACCCTTACTGGACTTCTATTTAACAGTACCTTTTGAAAAGCACGAATTCATAATTTTGATAAAGTCCCATTAATATAAAACTTTCCTTTCAGGAATCATGCTTTTAGGATTGTATCTAAGAAAACTTTGCCTAACCCAAAGTTCCAGAGGTTTTTCCTGTGTTTTCTTCTAGAAGTTTTATACTTACAAACTTTACATATAGGCCTACAATCTATTTGTGTTAACTTTTGAATATAATTAATGAATAGATCAGAGTAAAATTTCTTTTGTATATGGATGCTTAATTGTTATAGTACAATTTCTGGAAAAGATTCCCCTTTCTTCACTGAATCACCATTGAACTTTTATTGGAAATCAATTGGCCATGACTGTGTTGGTCTATTTCTGGATTCTCCATTGATGAATTTGATTATCTTGTTGTAGTACCACACTGTTTTGATTATTGTAGCTTTATACAATAGGAGCTCTAGATAAGTCTTGAAGCGACATAATGTATATTTTCCAACTTTGTTCTTTTTTAAGTTGCTTTGGGTATTTTAGGTCCTTTGCATTACTATATAAATTTTAGTATCAGTTTGCTAATGTATACACAAAAGATTGCAGGGATTTGTACAAGACATTCTTAAGAAAAACTAAAAAATACACAAATAATATAGATACATACAGTGTTTGTGGAACCTATATTATTAAAATGTGAATTTCTTTCACTAACCCATACATACCTACAGTCCCTATTTGAAAGGTGTCTACACTCTAATTTCTGGTGTTGATGCCTGGGTATATTTGTTACATGTCAAAGGGACTTTGTAAGTAAAATTAATGTTATAATCCTTAATAGAGGTAGATATTCCTGGATTGCTTAAACAGGCATAATATAATCATATGGACCCTTAAAAATGGAAGAGGAAAATGGAAGAAGGGTCAGTGGGGGAGATGTGTCAGAAGAGGCAGAAAAGATCTGAAGTGTGAGAGGGACTTGACTCACCATTGCTTGGAAGATGGAGCCAGGAAATGTAGGTGACCTCTGGAAGCTGAGAACAGCTCTTAGGTGATAGCCAGTAAGGCAGTAGGGACCTCATTCTTATAGCTATGAGGAATTGAATTATAGCAACAGCCTGAATAAGCAAGGAAACAATTCTCTTCCATAGTCTCTAGAAAGGAATGCAGCCAACATCTTGGCTTTGGCTTTATGAGACATACGTGATGGTTCATCTTATCTATAGGTAGTGGTTTCATCAGGACACTTTGCTTTTGGTAAAAAGCATCTGCAAAATGTCTAGAGGCAGGAACGTGTTCAAAGGATCCTTTGTAAAACGCCACAAGGTTTCAGATAGAACAAAATTAAGCTACAAAATTAAGATATTTCAGGGGCAGAGAGAGAACACATTCACACCCTGCTACAAACCCACTGTACTTATAGCCTATGAAAACTGTGATATAATGAATAGAGGGGCTGGGGATGTGGCTCAAGCGGTAGTGCGCTCGCCTGGCATGCGTGCGGCCCGGGTTCGATCCTCAGCACCACATACAAACAAAGATGTTGTGTCCGCCGAAAACTAAAAAATAAATATTAAAAATTTGGGGCTGGGGATGTGGCTCAGCGGTAGCGTGCTTGCCTCGCATGCGTGCGGCCCGGGTTCGATCCTCAGCACCACATACAAAAAAAAAAAAAAAAAAAAAGCAAAAGAATGTTGTGTCTGCCAGCAGAACTAAAAAATAAATATTAAAAAGAATTCTCTCTCTCTCTCTCTCTCTCTCTCTCCCTCTGTCTCTCTCTATCAAAAAAAAATTTCATGAGCTATAGGATTGTAACTCTTAAATTTTGAAATCTTATTTAAAAATAGGACTTATATGAAAGCCCCAAATGAGGGCTTTAAAAATAGTAGAACTATTCTTTTATTTTTATCTACTTAATTTGTTTTATTTTGCAGAGTCTGGGGTTCAAATCCAGGGCCTACCTAGCTTAGTGGTCTATTAT